>NC_057865.1:133891136-134221969 GCF_019393635.1 Dromiciops gliroides | reverse complement strand
TCTAGAATGCATGTTTAACTATGTAGTATATAGATAAATATATTGTTATGTAATGTATATATTATGCATATATATACTATATAGTCAAATACATGATTTGTATAGTACTATATAATTGTATTATATAATATATGATACATATTAAAATACATAATCTATAGTCAAACCTAAATTCTAGGTGTTTTTTTTTTTACATCGAAAAATTTTAATTGAGATTTGAAGAACAAAGTAGATTTTCTGCAGACACATTGCTTGGAAGTTCTATATTATATGCAGCCTGTATTTTTGGCTTAACTAATCACCCAGCTGGCTTTGAACAAAGGCTGGAGGTGCTAGAGCCTCCTCGGAACAAATTCAGTGGAGTGTGTTACTTCTCCTCATTGTGAATGCTTGATATTAGGTCAGCACTCAACAAATCTATTAAAGGATGAAGTACTCATCTTTATGAGATAATTCCAGGGCGCTAACTACTATTAATGAGGCCCTCTATTACAATGAACCTATGCAAAATTAGGTGAAAATAAACATGATTAAGTATCACAAAGCACTAGACATTAGTAGAAACTTTATTCACTTGTCAAACATATTTCTTTAATTCTTCATTTTATCCTTTAGAAAGCTGATTTTATTTTATTTTTTTTTACTTTGGCACAGTACAAAATGACTCTCATTTTTCTTCAAGTTTTCTATTATGCATATGATTAAGGCAAGAGAAAAATTATAGATGCAAATTTGAGAGAAAATAGTTCTTCTGGGCTATGTTTAGGGTGATAGGAAACTTGAGAAGGAAAATCTACCATTTTTTTTTTTTACCATATTTCTTGGACTTCTGAGAAAGGAAATTTTTTCTTTACTTTCTTTGCATTTTATCAATGTAGTATTTACAATTTAAAACTGCTGCTATATTTGGAACTTAACATTCCCTTTAAACAAGTGATACCACTATAAGGACCATATATACATATATACGTATATATGTGTATATATATATATATATATATATATATATATATATATATATATATATATATATATATATATATATACTTCAAAGACAAGATAGAAATAGGAAAAGGACCTATATGCACAAGAGTATTCATAGCTGTCCTTTTGTCAGAGTAAAGAACTGCAAACTAAAGAGGTGTCCATAATTTGAAGAATGGATGAACCAATTATGACTTAGACATATAATGGAATATTATTATACTGTAACAAATTAAGAAAGGGACAGTCAGACAATGTCAACTAACATTCATTCATTTTTAAAGTAATAAACATTTTTATTTATAGTTTTGGGTTCCAATTTGTATCCCTCCTTTCCTCCCTCCCCTCTCCCCTCCCCGCCTCACAGTGGTAAGCAATCAGATATAAGTTATACATGTATGATTATGTATATTAGTCATTTTGTATAAGAAAACTTGAATAAAAGAAAAAAAAGAAAGTGAAAAATGGCATGCTTTGGTCTGTGTTCCATCAATATCAGTTCTTTCTTTAGAGGTGGATAGTATGTTTCATCAATAGTCCTTTGTGATTGTCTTGGTTAATTGTATTGTTGAGAATAGTTAAGTCATTCACAGTTCTTCATCAAACAGCTTTGCTGTCTCTGTGCACAATGTTCTCCTGGTTATGCTCACTTCACTATACATCAGTTCATAGAAGTCTTTCCAGGACTTTCTGAAGTCATCTTGCTTGTCATTTCTTATAGCACAATAACATTCCATCACCATCATATACTGCAGCTAATTTAGTCATTCTCTAATTAATTGATGGGCATTCCTTTGATTTCAAATTCTCAGTTACCACAAAAAGAGCTGCTATAAATATTTTTGTACAAATAGGTCTTTTTTTCTCCTTTTGGGGATGTCTTTGGGATATAAACCTACCAGTGGTATTATTGGATCAAAGGGTATGCACAATTCTATAGTCCTTTGGGCATATCAACTAGCATATATTAAGCAATTGCAATGTGCCAGGCATCATGCTAAGCCCTGAGGTTCAGAGAAAACCAGGAAGATTTGTATAAACTGATGCAGAGTGAAGTGAGCAGAACATGGAGAAAAATTTATCTGATAAAAAACAATATTGTAAAGGAAAATAATTTTGAAAGATAACTCTAATTAATGTGATGACTAGCCACAATTCCAGAAGACCAATGATAAAGCATTGCTACCTAACTCTTTTTTTTTTTTTTGGTGAGGCAGTTGGGGTTAAGTGACTTGCCCAGGGTCACACAGCTAGTAAGTGTCAAATGTTTGAGGCCAGATTTGAACTCAGGTCCTCCTGAATCCAGGGCCAGTGCTCTATCCATGGCACCACCTAGCTGCCCTGCTACCTAACTCTTGAAAGGGAGGTGTAACGATTGGAATGATGCCACTTGCTGGAGACTTACTGTAGGAAATCTCCACCATGAGGAGAAGGCACCTGAGGGCAAGACATGTGGCTTTTCTTTGGTGTCAGGAAGTGACATTTGCTTGTGGGAGGAAGAGGAGGTGAGGCTGGCACTCTCATCTCTTTCGTCAGGACTCTGGTGGAGAGTGGAGCAAAAAATGCGCTCTCCCTTTGATAGATGGAAGAATCTAGGCCTTTCTCTCTCTTTACCAAATCTTATTCTCCTTAACAAATGCTTAAAAGTCTAAACTCTTGCTAAAGCTTATAATTTATTGGTGACCACTCATTAGATATTTTAGACAGACTAGCTAGAATTTTAGCCCCTTACAGAGGTGATAGACTCAAGTTGTAGAATAAAATATTTTTAGATATGGACTTTTTAAACATGGAATCAAGAATGTGGAAGAGGTTTTCCATGTTTGTTACAATCACTTTGTTTGTCTTTGTTTTTAATAGGGAGGAATAAGGGCCTAGGGATAGGGAAGAAAGAGAGAAAGAGAGAAAGAGAGAGAGAGAGAGAGAGGGAAAGAGAGAGGGAGGGAGGGAGAGAGGGAGGAAGAAGCAAATCAAGAAAGGAAGGAAAGAGGATTACTTAAACAAATTTTAATATGCAATAAGGAACAGAAAGAGGACTAAAAGGAATCACAGACAAGCAGAACAGCTTTAAACGTTACATATTGGATATAGATATGTATATGTAAATGTACATGTAGATGTATATATGTGTATGCGTATGTATATATATATATTTATATGCATGTATATTAAAGAAACTTGTACCAGAGATTCACAGTTTCATCCTCTTTTTATATGGGAATGCTCATTTTATTTGGTATTTGTTCAATTCGGAATCATATTTTAAAAAATAACTTCTATATACTGTATTTTTTATAATTTTAGACATTTTGTTTAATAAAGTGCAGTTGGTAGCATGTTATAGTGAATTTAGGTTGAGCTTCGTTTCAGGAAGATCCAGGTTCAAATTCTACCTTTAGTTCATAACTAAAAAATACCTTAGAGATTATCTAATCACTGCTTTCACTTTACAGATGAAGAAACTGAGGCCAAGAGAGGTGAAGTAACTTGCTCAAAATCACACAGAAGAATGACAAAGCCAACTGGATTTCTTTGACTATAAGCTCAACACTCTTTCCACTGCTTCTCTCGTAATGGGTCTGTACCTTAGAGTAGCTATGAAAATCAAGGCATGTAAACTCCTGTTATACTATTTCTTATGCCTGAAATGCCTTTTTAAGTATCTAAAACTTGAAATTCTCTTTATTCTTCAAGACCCAGTTCAAATGGAATTTCCTCAGTGAAATAAAGGGCTTATCATATAAATGTACATCACATACTTTTCTCTGTCTTGTTGAAAGAATCACAGAATTTGAGAGTTGGGAGGGACATTGGAGGCTGTCTAGTCCAACCCATATACCACTCTGTAATATACCTGACCGGTGGTCCTCTAGCCTTTGCTTCTTCTTACTCTGCACATGACATTCTATCTTTCTTCATTCTGTTTGTCCTCCCATGCCTAGAATGCAGTCCCTCTTCATCTTTATTCTCTAGAATTTCTAGCTTCTTTCAAGGTTCATCTCACTTGCCAAAACATCTATCTCGATCCCTACAGTTGCTAGTGATCTCCTCCAGGATGTTATCATGTATATACTTGGAAAATATTTTGTGTTTTTGGATTTATGTTCATAATATTCCTCCAAAAACAATGGATGCTTCTTGAAGGAAGAGGACTGTTTCAACTTTTGTCTTTATATTCCCACTGCCTATCATAGTAGCCAGTATGTAGTATGAAATTTATAACTGTATGAAAGGTAGAAATGAAAAAGACCGACATCCTCATCGTCTATTATTTCTCTGAAATTTCATAGACCTTTGTACCTCTTGTGTATTTATATTGCTTTACTTCCCATTATGGTTATTGATGTATTTGCCTTCTCTCTCCTATTAACTTGCAATATTCTCTAGGGTAAGAGTACTGACTTAGGGTATGCGTACCTACAAGAGAACATGGCCACAGGGAAATGGATCAAAGGGGAAGCTTCTCAAGGAGGTTGTGGGGGAATATTTGGTAAATAAGTATATTATCCTATTGAAATTGATTCATCCATTTATTTCTTAAGTGCATATGCATGGTACATGCTAGACTTTCCTTTCATATTGAATAGGGTGGCACAGAAAGGTGTACTGAAATCCAAGGGGGTAAAGAGACCAAAAATATTTGAGAGCCTCTGACCTAGGGCAAGTAACTATCTTAGTCATCCTCCTATTCCCAACCTCAATACCTAATATGGCATCTTATACCCATGTCTCTTTAAAAATTAATGCTTGTTAAATATTAATGAATTAATTAGCAAAAATATAACACTAAGATGTCTTGGGTTATGCTGAGAGGCATTGAAAAGAACTTTGAGGAAGTATCTGAGATTATGACTAGAGTACAAATAGATGGATGATATTATAACCAATTTTCCATCTTCTATTAGGTCTCCTGCCTGATTCCCACTAGGTGCACACTGATATATATGATAATGCCCATGACAACAACATAGCTGTTACAAAAGCTGGCAATTCTGCCAAATGAATATATGTGTTTTTCAAAAATTCCAAATAACTGCTTCAACTACTAAAAGTCTGACTCAATTAATTGGGTTTTTTTTAGGTGGTGTTGTGTAAACACAGCCTTAATGCATTGTGTAATCATTACATTCATTCCATCTGGCTCCCTGTTACAAATCTGTTGAAAAACTCGAGTCTAGATCATTAAAATGTTTGTGGGTTGGAAAAATGATGGGATTGATTGAACATGAAATCTGTGCACTTGATAATTGTAGAAATGAAAGAATGAAAGTTCATTTGTTTTGCCCTTTATACTTTACTATGGACCTTATCCTTCCGGTGAAAAGGGAATGCTCTGCTCATTTTTTGTAGTTGCATTAGCTTGGGTCACTAGGGGACCATTTAGAGCATTGCAAGAGGTAATTTACTAACAGGTCCCCTAGTGGCATGAAAGAATTAAATCATGCTATAAAATGAACAATGTGTAATCCCTTTTTATTGGTAAGATGAGACTACATGTATGATGTCACATTTGGGATATTTAATATTGCTGAAATTCATTTTAATAGCAAAGGTAACACCCATTTATTTAAAAAAGCATAATTATATTTTAGGACCATTTTCATATTTATATTCCTATCATCTAGAAGAATGGATGACACATAGTAGGTGCTTAATGACTGTTGAATATAAGGGAATTAGTTAATTATGTTGGTTTTTAATAGCTTTTAAAGTCATAATATAAATAGTGCCACACTAATAAGATATTTCAATTAAAAGATTTTCTACTCACTCTTCTGAATGAACAAGAACTTTGCAGCATGTTTCTAAGGAAAATTTAATGCTTTTGTTTGAAAGATTAGTAAACCCACCCTCACCCTGAAAAAATATCTTTAAATAAGGCTTCTTGATATGATCTATAAAAGAAATAAATCATTTAAAATAATTTTATTGAACTTTTTTGGTTTTATATCAACTCTATTTCCCATGGTTTCCTTAACACTACACGCCTCTCCCCACCATCTTATAATAAAAATTTTATAAAAGAATAAGAAGAAATAAGTTTAGCAAAACTATTTTAAAAAGGCATTAAATGGGGCAGCTAGGTGGTGTAGTGGATAAAGCATTGGCCCTGGTTTTAGGAGGACCCGAGTTCAAATACAGCCTCAGACACTTGACACTTACTAGCTGTGTGACCCTGGGCAAGTCACTTAACCCTCATTGGCCCGCCAAAAAGAAAAAGAAAAAGAAAAAGAAAAAAAAAGGCATTCAATGTAGTGCTCTACACCCAGTACCCCCCTACTTCTATAGAGATTAGGGGGGAAGGTGTCTTTAGGACCAAGCTTGGTAATCATAATTCTGAAGCATCCAGTTTCAATTGTTGTATTTTTTCCATTTACATGGGAAAGGAATCATTTTAATAACAAAATCCAAAGGTGGACAGGTAGAAAGTTATGTCTGTCAAATGCAATCCCCTTTCAAATACTTTAATCAAAAATATTGTTAGCTCCTGAAGTGGGGGTGGGGGTGGGGGCAATGAACTCTAGTGTTTTGAGTTCTCAAAAGTGTGGGTAAAACTGTTGGTGACACAACAAATAAGAACCAGGACCAAAATATCAAATCTAGAACCCAAACCCAATACTATAAATTTAGAAACCAGTGAGCCTTTATTGAATTTGCTAGCAAGGAAGCTACATCCACAGGGGCAAAGACTACTGGAGGGAACAAAAGGACAAAGCTTATGTAGGTTTCAATTTAGGTAGGAGGTGAATTGGGTTTGGGATATCTCAGGACTGGACATGGCTTGTTTCTGGGGGTTTGCAGGATAGGAATAGGGGATGAGGTGTCCCTTAACTGGACATGGCTTGTTGTTGGGCTAGTAATAGGATTAGCTATTACTTTAGCTATCTCTTGTAATCCACTCCTATTAGATAGGACTCTCCTTGCTATTTTAGCAATAAGGAAGGTTGCAGATAGGGTGGGGATTGCAACACAAAGGGGGTCAGGAGCAAGGACTGCAGACAAAATGGAGCCTCTTTAGCTTGATCTGCTTCCCACAACAACATCAGGCATAGTGCTAGGGATAGATAGCCTATCACTGTGCCTTGTACATATTCAAATATTGAAATGGATAAGTGATCTCATTGATAGGGACATTCTATCTGGTGATGCTGATTACAGATGATATATACCTGCCCATCCTGTAGGATTCCTGGCCTTGTCACCCCATATGTTCACTCCCTCCATTTCACTTGATACTTTGGGGATACCAGTGAAGTAAAAAATGTTATGTATCTTCTTTCTCTCACTCTTGTTACGTGATTGATTGATCATACATCTCCTTTTTTATCATATGCTTCCCCTAGAAGATATTCATAATTCCTCTTTTTCAAAGTTCTTGGTTTGTTGTATAACGAAGGCTGCTTATACTCACCATGCACTTCTTTATTGTTTGCTGGCTGGTACTATTTTTTTTTTTTGTGGGACAATGAGGGTTAAGTGACTTGCTTGGGGTCACACAAGTATCTGAGGTTAGATTTGAATTCAGGTCCTTGTGAATCCAGGGCCGGTGCTTTATCCACTGCCCCACCTAGCTGCCCCCAGGGTGGTACTAATTTTTAATTCTCTAGAGGTTGTAGTATTCTGCGATTCACAGTAATGGGTCAATGGACAATTACTTATTAAGAATCTGCACTGTGCCAGAAATTATGCCAGGTGCTAGAAATACAAATACAGGCATACCTCATTTTATTGTGCTTTGCTTTATTGTACTTCACCGATGTTGCATTTTTAATTTTAATTTTTTTTTATTTTAGAAATTGAAGGCTTGTGGCAACCTTGTGTCAAGCAAGTCCATTGTCACCATTTGCTCCAACAGCAGATGATTGCATTGTGTCTCTGTGTCACATTTTGGTCATTCTTGCAGTATTTCAAACTTTTTCATCATTATTATATCTGTTATGATGATGTGTGATCAGTGATCTTTTTTTTCATAAAAGTATTTTATTATTTTCCAGTTACATGTAGAGGTAGTTTTCTACATTTGTCTATATAACATTTCTAGTTTCAAATTTTTCTCCCTCCCTCTCCTCCTTCTCCAAGACAGCAAGCAATCTGATATAGATTAAACATGTAAAATCACATTAAACATATTTCTGCATTAGTCATGCTGTGCAAGAAGAATCAGAGCAAAAAGGAAAAAAAAAACTCAAAAAAGAAAAACAAAAAACAAAATAGAAATAGTATGGTTCAATCTGCATCTAGATTCCATAGTTCTTTTTTTCTGGGTGTGGAGAGCATTTTCCATCATGAGTCCTTTGGAACTATCTTGGACCATTGTATTGCTGAGAGCAGTCAAGTCTATCACAGTTGTGATCAGTGATCTTTGATGTTACTATTATAATTGCTTTGGAGCACCACAAACGGTGCCCATATAAGACAGGGGACTTATATTCTGACTGCACCACCTACCTGCACCACCTTAACAAAATTGAATTTAGGCCAATTAATAACAGTAAAATAGTCTCTAAGTGTTCAAATGAAGAGTTAATCCATGCTGCAACCTTCATGGCTATCCTATTTTAAGAAATTGCCACAGGCACCCCAACCTTCAGCAGCTTAGAGGCAAGACCCTCACCAGCAAAAAAAAAATGTTGTTGTCCTTTGTACTTGAAGAGGACCAAAATGACATCATGATGGGGGTTAATGTATAGTGTGTCTGACTGTGGCTGATCAGACCAATATGAGCTCAGAAGGCTCTAACACAGGTCTGCAACAAATAGTCCATTTAACAAAAAGATTAAAACTTGCTGAAGGCTCAGATGATGGTTAGCAATTTATTTTTTAACAATAAAATATTTAAATGAAGATGTACATTATTTTAAGAAATATTAGACACAAAACACTCAGTTTGGCCAACATTTGACAATCACAGTGTTTCCTATAGCAATAATCTGTTAGTAAAAAAAAATCATGTAGGTACATTTTATTAAAGGGCATATCAATAACAAAATTCTATAGAAAATCTTCATGAGAACAAGGGCATTTTAAAAAATTAGAGGGGAAAGGAGGTCAGGTGGAGGGGAAGCATATGTTAGCCTGTTTTCTTAAAATTGTACTCTTTGAGCTCTTTGAGGAAAAAAAATTACATGATCATTTTGTACTAAATAATAACTCAGAAAAGAGGATGATGAGATGTTTTCAAGCCTTTGAAAAATAACAATATGTACAAACATCTTCAGTTCAACCCTGGCATTAATTAGCCTCATAGCTCTGTTTGAGATTTGATTTTCTCCTAATGCACAAGGATACAATCAAATGTTTGAATAAATTATAGAAAAAAATTTTCTGTCATCTAACATTTGACCTAGCATCTCTGTAACCTGCTGTTTATTAAGACATACGGTACAATTAAGGACTCTAAACACTTACACTGATCTCTCGCCTTGGGAACTGTGAACACAGTATATCCATTAAGCAATTGAAGCATTTTGGTGTCAGCCTCAGCATTCCATTTCTCCCTGTGCTCAGGGTTCAGTATGTATTGTAGTAGACAGCACATGAGCTGTATAAAGAAAAATCCTGAACTAGAACATAATAATTCCATATTCCCTCCCTTTAGTAATTCACCTCTATCTGTTTCTTATACATGCTTTTTTTTATTTAAGAAAATAATACATTTTTGGTCATTTTGAATTTTTAAAGAGTATTCATTTTCTTCTTTGTCGATAATAGGTGTGGGCTCCTTGTGAATTGTAAAATGAAAGACAGACAGACATTTTAATGCTTCCAGTCTCTCCAATACATCCTCTGCAAACTACCAAAATATTCTAATGCATAAGTTTCAACATGGGACTCTCTTGCTTTAAAGCATCCAATGGCTCTCTATTGCTTTTAGGCTAAACTACACGTTTCTTACATAATCCGGCTCCAATTTCTCTTGCCAAGCTTTAAAAAAAGTATTATTGATATCTTGTTTTCACAGCACCTTCATTTCTAAAAAGATTCTTCCCTTTCTGCTCTTTGTCCCTTCTAAAAATAATTAAAAATAGTAAATTACAGTGTATGCTATAGTACTTCAATTCAGAAAAGAAGGGAGAAAGGTTTGTTTTAACTCCTTTCAGAAACAAAGCTCAGTAAATGTAATTATACAGTATTCAGTTTTGTGTTCTTTATAGTTATATTTGTTGTAGCAAATACTATTCTTTGGTTCTGCTTATATCACCTTGTATCAGTTATTACCAAACTTCCCCAAATTCATCATAGTCAATGTATCTTGGATGCAGCAGTATTCTATTCCATTTCATTCCTGTGCCACAATTTATTTCGTTATCCCCTAATCAATGAACATCTGCTTTGTTACTACTTTCCTACCATAAATTGCTATATTAAATATCTTTCTTTCTGTATTTGACCTCCTTGTAATGTATGCCTCATGGGATGATTGGAGGATCCCTGAACCAAAGGGTATAGATATTTCAGTCACTTTCTTGGCATAATTCCAAATTGATATTCAGAATCATTGGGCCGTTCATAGCTCACTAATTCCCTAACTCCTAATCCCATCTGCTTATCTTTCTGAAACCTTTTAAAATATCTTGTTTCCGTTTTTTGCAATTGTTGCTCATTTGTTGGGTTATGAAGTAAAACTTCAGAGCTGTTTTGATTTGAAACAATCCAATTGTTATTGATAATTTGCAGTTTTTCTTTTGAGAACTATTTGTATACTGATCGCTTATCTACTGGACAATGGCCCTTGGCCTCATATATTTGTGTTAATTCCCTATGTGACTTGGATATCAGATTTTTAACAAAGATTTTTGATGTAAAACATTTTTCTCATTCTAGCTATATCAATTTTGTCTTGAAAAAGCTATTCAATTTCACATAATTGAAATTACTTATTTTATTTTTTATAATTGTCCTTAACCTTTATTTGATTAAGAATTCTGCCCCCCCAACAGATAAGTGATTACTTACATCATTCTTTTCTATTTTGTGACGTGACATTTTAAATTTAACTTGAATATCCATTTTAAGCATATTATAGAATATGATGTAAGGTGTTTATCTAATTTCCGCCAATCTACTTTCCAGCTTTCCCAGTAGTTCTTATCAAAAGGAAGTTCTTGAACATGCCATTTTTGTTCTCAAATCTATTGAACACTGGGGTGTTGAGTTTGATTGTTTTTGGTTTTTGTTTAATTTTGCCTTTTCCATGGATATCTCTTTTTTTTCTTTCCACAATTAATAATTTTTTAAAATCTGTTTTTTCTTTTTTTTCTTTTCCCCCATAGATTTCTTAAAAAACAAAACAAAACAAAAAAACCCACAATACCAAGTAGTTTTGAAGATCATTGATTTCTATTATAAGTTGAGGTGTTTCTAGCTTTACTTCACATGATACTTCTCCTCTACATTATAGGCAAACTGGAAGACAAATTGTGCCCTAATCTAGTCCTACATTTCTCCTAACTCTATGTAATAATTAAGGCCATCCCATATGCCTGGAATATACTCCTTCCTTATCTCAGAAGGCCTAACTCAGGAGCATCTCTTCCATGAAGCTTTTCTTGAACCACCCCTTCCCACCTTGACTGAATATGATCCATGTCTCATCAACTTTTTCTATATCAATCAGTAACACGTAGTATTTACTCTGTACTAAGTACTATACTAAGAAATGAGGGCATAAAGTCAAAAGAGAAATTTATTTCCTCTAAAGGAGCTTACATTTTCCTGGGGGGAGATACATGTACATTTGTACAAAGTAGACCAGAAGAGACTCTAGGCCTGCCATTTATTGACTGTATAATCTTGGCCTAGTCCCTTAACCTCTCTGGGCCTCAATTCTGCTTCTATAACAAGATAATATAGCAATAAATGGCCTCTGCAATCCCTTCTAGATATAAATCTTCTAACCCATGATTTTAAAAGATAATTTTTGGGGGAAAATGGAGGGAGGGCACCAGCAATTTGAGGAATTAGGAAAGGCTTCAGATAGAATGTGGTATTTGAGCTGGGTCTTGAAGAAAACTAAGGAATCTAAAAGGCAGAAGTGAAAAGGGAGTGAATTTTGGGCATGGGGGCAGCCAGTGCAAAGGAGCAGAGGTAGGAAGTGAAGACATGAGGACAGTTTGATTGCAATTCAGTGTATAAAGGGGAGCAAAATGTATAGTAAAGAAGGAACTTCATCCCCCCATATGATATGAATAAGGGGGAAGAATTAAAGGGTTTAATCTTGTCCTTCTTCCCCACTAATTATAACCCTCTTCTCTGACATAATATTTCCATCGTAAGTAGCTTCTACTTGTAATGTAATAGGACCTACACAGTTAATATGGAAGGCAATACCCTTTCCTTCCTTGTTCTTGGAGAAGGGGGGCTATTCTTCTTTAAGTTAATAATTTTGCTCTGCTGATTATCTTGAGCTAGCTAAATTATATATATATGTATATATATATATATGTATATGTGTGTATATATATGTATATGTATATATATGTATGTGTATATATGTGTGTATATATATATATATATATATATATATATATATATATATATATATATATATATATATATATATATATATATATATATATATACTATAGCAGAGTGATGCAAAAGTTTGTGAACCCAATAAGGAAGAAATAATATACTTTGCCATCTCTGGTCCCATGCCTCACACTAGGTTTGGGATATGTCTTCCACTTTTAGCCAAACCAACCTTTTTCCAAATCCATACTGGCCCAGCTAACATAAACTATATATTAATATTTAATAGTTGCTAATTTCATTATACAACAAAGTGAATAAATGGTAATGAGAAAAAGGACAGAGAGGAGCAGAGAAGGGAAGGAGAAGGGAAGGAAATAAGCATTTGTGTAGCGCCTACTATGTGCCAGACACGGTGCTAAGTACTTTACAAATATTCTCTTAATTGATCCTCACAACAGCCCTGAAAGGTAAGTGCTGTTATTGTCTGCATATATCATTCAGGAAATTGAGGCAAATATTGGTTAAGTGACTTGTCCAGAGTCACACAGCTAGTAAATGTCTGAAGTCAAACTTGAACTCAGGTCTTCTTAACTCCAAACTGAGCACTCCATCAGGGAAAAAGGAGAAAAGGAACAATCTGTGGACATTCAAAGGCAGATGGTTTCCCCAAATTCTTCCCTCTCATGTGGAGCAATGTGGGAAGTTGCTTCCATCTCTGACTCAGAATTATGGAAAAGAGATATTGTCTCTAAGGGATAGCTAGGTCCTCTCACAAAACTTGGTCTAATTGGCCAAGCAATTATATATATATAGCTCAGTCACAATATTATCACATGTACCTATTACTATTCTCTCTCTCTCTCTCTCTTTCTCTCTCTCTCACACACACACACACACACACACACAAGCACACATACTGTCTCTCTCAGATACTGGGCAATAGAATGCCAAGATGGAAGGTACACTCTGAATTCTCACTTTCAGCCTGACTTTCTTTCCTCTGGCTTCTTTCTCCCTATATTCCTTATGAAAATTTTATTACCTTCCTTAGTTCCGAAGTGTCCATGCAATTGGATTCTGGGTAAAACTCTCCATCTCCATAACTACTATGTTGTAGGGTTACAGATATTTGCTCCAAGAGGTAACAATGAACTACTGGAGTTGTTATCTCTTTGTCTAGCCCTCCTTCTTCTCTGCTACTATCATAAACTACCATATGTTATATTTAGTTTTGTATATATTTTATTCTCCCCAGTAGATTACAAACTGGATAAGATCCTGGATTGCAGGAACTATGTCCATCTTTATGTGCCATCTTTATGTTTTCTTTATGCAACCTTTAGGAGGTGCTCAATAATTTTTTAAAATTATATTTTAGGTATTTTTATAAATCTTTAAATCAGACAGTATTAATGCTCAAGACTAGCTAAGTTATCCATTTTTGAATGGACAAACTTAAGGTACATAGAGTCTGTATTAACTAATTAAATAAGAATGATTATTCCTTTGAAGAACTTGGCAATTCAAGTTGATCATACAACTCTAGGATTCCAATTTTAGATAGAGCACTACAATTCATCATTTCTTTCTTTGTTTAAAAAAAGAACAGATTCAGGGAATGCCAGATCTGAATTTTGGCATGATATTTGACAAATTCTCTCATGATATACATACAGACGGAGACAGACAGAGACACAAATGCACACACACACACACACACAAACACAGAGAGAGAGAGAGAGAGAGAGAGAGAGAGAGAGAGAGAGAGAGAGAATAGTACATTTAGTTATGTTTGGAACTAGTTGACTGACTAGGCCCAAAGAGTGTTGATGAATGGATCAATGTCAACTGGGAGAGAAGATGGAGTGGATTGCCCCAGGGCTCTGTCCTTGGTCCTGTTCTGTTCATTATCAATAATTTGAATGAAGGCATAGATGGCATGCTTATCAAATTTGCAGATGACACCAAGCTGGGAGGGACAGCTAATATGTTAGATGACAGAACTGGGATCCCAAAAGCTCATGACAGACTTAATAGTGGGCTGAAGTTAACAAGAAGAAATTTCATAGCAATAAATTGGGTTAACAAAAATCAACTGCATGAGTTCAGGATAAGGAAGTGAAGCTAGAAAGTTGTTCATGGGTAAAAAGAGAAAAAAAGCTAGGACTCCTAGGCTATTGTAATCTAATAGGAGCAAGAAAGGTTATGTGAGATGATGTCATCTTTTTCATTTTGATCTAAACCTTTGATTTCACTGGTGTAAGGAATTCCTACTATAGTAATTTCCTTTACCAATGAAGATAAGTAACCCAACTGGAACTTACGTCTGGAGTCATTGAGATATTAAGTGACTTATCCAGGATAATAGAGAGAATATATATCTGAGACAGAAATTGAATCCAGGTTCCAAGTCTGGCTTTCCACAATGTCATATGCTAATTTTTTTTTTTTTGCAGGTCAATGAGGGTTAAGTGATTTGCCCAGGGTCACACAGCTAGTAAGTGTCAGAATCTGCATTTGAACTCAGGTCCTCCTGAATCCAGGGCCGGTGCTTTATCCACTGCGCCACCTAGCCGCCCCCAATATACTTAAAAGAAAATTTTTTTAATAAACATTTTTATTTAAAGTTTTGATTTCCAAATTCTATCCCTCCTTCCTTCCCTCTTCTCACTCCTCCCTGAAGTGGTAAGAAAGCAGATATCGGAGGCAGGTAGGTGGTGCAGTGGATAAAGCACAGGCCCTGGATTCAGGAGGACCTGAGTTCAAATCTGGCCTAGACACTTGACACTTACTAGCTGTGTGACTCTGGGTAAGTAACTTAACCCTCATTGCCTTGCCAAAAAATAAAAAAGAAATTCAAAAAAGTAAAAAAAAAAAAAGAAATAAGACATAGGTTATACATGTGAAATTATGTAGAACATTACCGTATTAGTAATTTTGTATAAGGAAACTCAAATAAAAGAAAAAATGAAAGAAATTAAGTGAAAAATAGCATGCTTCAGTCTGTGTTTAAGTAATATCAGTTCATCATTAGTCCTTTGGAACTGTCTTGGACCATTGTATTGCTGAGAATAGTTAAGCCATTCACAGTTCTTCAGCAAACAATATTGCTGTCATTATTTACAATGTTCTCCTGGTTCTGCTCACTTTACTGTACATCAGTTTGTACACCTTTTTCTCCCTCAGTTCCTTTAAACAGAATGTACCCCATACCTAAAATGCTTTCTTTCTTGAACTCTACCTATTAGAACTCTTAATTGCCTTCAGGGATCAAACAGTTCAGCTACCTTCAAGAGGCCTTTCTGTATCTCTGATCTCTCCCAGTATAAGCGTTTTTTTTCTTTTTTGTATATGTCTTATACTTATCTATAAACATGTTGTGTTCCTAGGATATAACCTTTGTGAAGATAGCACTTGTCTCTTTTGTGTGTTTATATTCCCAGTGCCTTGTACAATGCCTAGCATATAGTCAGTGTGTAATAAATACCTGACAATTGATTAACTTGAAACTATGTCATATAAGAATCAGTTGAATGAACCAAAAATGTTTCATCTGGAGAAAAGAAGATATATGGTGCATATGATATCAGGCTTCAAATATGTGGAAGATTATATTATGGGAATATGTGGAAGATTATATTATGGGAAACATTATTCTATTTGACTTCAGGGGATAAAACTAGGACCAGGGAACAGAAAAACATATTTCAGTTCAAAAGAAATGGGAAGGGGCGGCTAGGTGGTGCAGTGGATAAAGCACTGGCCCTGGATTCAGGAGTTCCTGAGTTCAAATCCGGCCTCAGACACTTGACACTTACTGGCTGTGTGACCCTGGGCAAGTCACTTAACCCCATTGCCCCATTTAAAAAAAAAAAAGAAATGGGAAGGGAATCATTCTTCATCTTTAGCTCTGTCCACAAATGTCACAGGCATCTTTTGGAGGTGGTGGGGTTGGGTGATGAATTCGTAGTTGTTATCACTGTTGTCATCATCATCATGATAAACTTTCATTAATTTTTATTATAAATTTAACAAATAGCATTAAACAGAAGTTCTACATACACAGTAGAGAAGATGAGTATTACATGTAAAACTGTAAATGACTATTTGTATTATTCTTATTTTTAAAAATATGATAAATTCAGTGTTCCTTTCAAAGCTGCCCTGCCTGTCCATTTTTTCCTTCTGTCCTCAGCTATGCATTTCAAAAACATATTTCAATGACTATCTTTTCATTGTTTTCTTTTTCTTTCTTGTTCAACAACCATATTCAAAGTTTCCCTCTCCCTTTCTTTCTCCTCCCTCAGACTGAGAAAAAAAATCCAAAGACTGTATGAGAAATATTCCTAGTCAAGCAAAACAAATTCCCACATTGTGTATGAAAACTCATGACTTATTCTGCAACCTGACTCATTCTGCCAATCATCTCTCTGTCAGGAAGTAGATGAGCGCTGACATATTAATAGCTATCATTCTTGTGGAGCTTTAAGATTTGTAAAGCTCTTTACAAATATCATCTTCTTTTTATCCTCATAGCAACCCTGGGAAGGAGGCACTATTATGGTCACCATTTTACAGATGAGCAAACTGAGACAGAAAGAGGTTAAATGAATTGTCCAGGATCACAGCTTTGAAGTATCTGGGGTCATATTTGAACTCATTGCCATGCCTACCTAGTTGTTACCTGTTCAGCTTTATCTAATACTTTATATAACATTTATATACAACTTTGTAGAGCACTTGACCTACATTTCTCATTTCATCATCAGAGCAACCTGTGGTGTTAGCACTACTATTATTATCCCCATTTTTAGATGGAAAATTGTAGTGTGAAAGATTGAAATGATTTGCTTAGGGTCACACAACTAGTAAGTATCAAAAATGGGGTTCAAAACTAGAGTCTCCTTGATTCTAGGTACAGCATTGGGTCCACTGGATAATATTGTCTCCAGTCATTAAAAATTCTGTGAGTTATGATTAAGACTTGGATGTCAAATATTATTGTTCAAAAGATACAGCTTTCTGATTCAATGTTGAGATTTTTAAACATTCTTACTTCTAAGCTTTTGAAACCAAATCTGTTTTTTTAAAATGGTTAGTATTTCTATCCCAATAAGTTATTTTCATTAAACAACAACAACACCCTCATATGGGACCATAGAGTGATGAGCTTGATTGTCTTCTTTGTATCAAGACTCAGAAGCTGAATTCACAAGAAGAGTTCTGAAGGTGTTTTAATTTAATTTTTTTTTAAGTGAGGCAGTTGGGGTTAAGTGACCTGCCCAGGGTCACACAGCTAGTAAGTGTTAAGTGTCTGAGGCTGGATTTGAACTCAGGTACTCCTGACTCCAGGGCCGGTGCTCTATCCACTGCGCCACCTAGCTGCCCCTCTGAAGGTGTTTTGAAGCATCATTAGAATAAATATATAGCTTCTATGGAGGGGAGGAGAAGAGGGCAAAGGAGTGGGGGAGTAAGTGAACCTTACTATCATAAGAATTGGGTCAAAGGGGGAATAACATACATACTCAAGTGGGTATAGTAATATATTTTGCCCTGAGGGAAAGTGGGAGGGGAAGGAGATAAGGGGGGGGGGAGAAGAGAGGAAGGAAGGGCAAATTGGGGGAGGGAGCACTAAAAAGCAAAACACTTTAGAGGAAGATGAAGATGTTCTGCATAACTGCACATGTATGACATATTGAATTGCTTGATTTCATAGGGAGGGTTGAGGAGGGAAGAAGAAAAATTTAGAACACAGAATTAGCTCAAAGACCTTAATCTCATCAGAGTGGGCTCAAGGAGGGAATAACATACACACCCAATTGGGAGGAGTAATCTAGTTAACCCTACAGGAAAGTAGGAGGGGAAGAGGATAAGGAAGGAAGGGTGAAAGAAGGGAGGGCAGAGTGGGGGAGGGGACAGTCAGAAGCAAAACACTTTTGAGGAGGAATAGGGTAAAAGAAGCTAGAAAATAGAATAAATATCATGGGAAGGGAATAGGATAGAGGGAAATAGTTATGATGATTGACTATAATGGCAAAATGTATGGTACCTACTTTGCTGGGCTATTGTGAAGAAAATTCTTTGTCAAGTTTAAGGTACTATATAAAAGTTATGATGAACAGTATGCTATCAGAAAAACCTAGAAAGACCTACATGAACTGAAGCAGAGTGAAATGTACTGTATACAAAATAACAGCAATAGTGTAAGATGATCTGCTGGGAAGCGTGTGGTTATTTCCAGCAATTTGTGATCCAATATAACTGAAGGATTTATGAAAATTACTATCCATCTACAGAGAAAGAACCGATGGTATCTGAAAACAGATTGAAGTATGTGTCTATCTATCTATCTATCTATCTATCTATCTATCTATCTATCTATCTATCTATCTATCTATCTATCTATCTATCTATCTATCTATGACAGTTCCTTAATCAGAAGTTTTGTTTTTATCTGTTTTCTCTCACACCCTAGCTAATGTGGAGATACTTTCCATGACTACTCATGTATAATTTATGTTGAATTTCTTGAGTTCTTGGGGGTGGGGGGGTGGGAAGGGAGGGAGGAAGAGAAGTTGGAACACAAAGTTTTTAAAAATTGATGTCAAAATTTGTTTTTACGTGTAATTTGCAAAATAAAATTCTAAACAGAAAAAAATGCTATAAATAGAACCTTTGTCAGGTATAGGTGGGATTAGGTAGCTTCTGAATTCCCTTCTGATTCTAAGATTCTAGGACACTACCCAATATGCCGTCACTAGCATACAATCCTGCCAGTGCACATCGGGAGAAAACTCGGTCACAATCACCCAAATCCCAGGATCACCACCTAGTACAAAGTTGTTGTCTCTGTTGGCCCCTAAAACTAACACCTAGAATAAGAATTTGAGTAACCTGCATTTCATCATCATTCTGGTCTAGTGTTAAAGGACTAAAGAAGGGTAGGAGGGTAAAGTCTAACTTTTGAAATAAAGGTTCTGATTTCAAATCTTATATATATCTTCTAAAAGGGAAAACCTTACAGTGATCATTTGGAAGTATAAGCCCTTGAGATGTTTGCTTAAAACTGTCATTATATAGTAACCTCTCATATACTATGCCTATATCTATCACTATCAAGATCTAGGATAAGAAATAGACCTATATTTTCATTGATATATGGGCCTCCTAGATGAGAAAACTCCCTCTACTGATACAGTTCTCTGTGATTTAATGTCTTAGAGACTTACCTGGAGCACTGAGTACTTAACAGCCAATGTGTGTCAAAGACAGAATTAGAACCTGAATCTTCTTAGCTCTAGGGACAGTTTTCTGTATCCTGTGCCACACTATCTGTTATACATATTCAGTATCCCCAAAGTTTTAGTGCTGTTTTAAGTTTTAATAGCTTTATTGTTGTCGTTCAGAGGTTTTCAGTCATGTCTGGCTCTTTGTGACCCCATTGGTGATTTTCTTGGCAAAGATACTGCGATAGTTTGCCATTTTCTTCTCCAGTTCATTTGACAGATGAGGAAACTGAGGCAAATAGGGTTAAGCTACTTGCCCAGGGTCACACAACTAGTAAGTATCTGAGGCCAGATTTGAACTCAGGAAGATGTCTTCCTAATTCCAGGCCAGGTGCTCTATCCACTGCACTACCTGGCTGTCCTTTTAATAGCTTAGAACTGTATTAAGACTTTTGGGACACCTTGTATACACACATATGTGCACATATACATATATGAACACCTCATAAAAACACATGTATGTATAGGACACACAAGACTTTGGAAATACCTTGTGTATACATATACACATATGTTTGTATATCTATTTATAAATACATGCCCACATATTTTCAAAGAATGATAGAAATAATAAATTCAACACTAAATTATTTAATCTTTTCTTTGTAATTTAAGAATCTGCCACTACTTCAGGGTTATCCTTTCTGAAAACACTAGCACCTTATATTTACTTGGTGCTTAATAGGTTATGAACTATTTCTGCATATATCATCTCCTTTTATCTTTATAGCATCCCAGCAAGGTACATGGGATAGGTATCATTACACCCATTTTTATAGATAATGTAATTGTGGTCTTAAAGGTGAAATCAGTTACTCAAGAGAACAAGCTAGTCACTCTCTGTTGATGGTGATTATTTAAGCCACAAAATCATAGATTTTCAAAGTTGGAAAAGATTATCTCACCCAATCGTTCTTTACTTGACTAAGAATCTCCTCTATAATATACCTAAAACATGGTCTTCTAAATCCTCCTGGAAGATTCCCAAATGGAGAACTCATTAATAACCAAGTTCCACTTCTGGATAGCCTGAATTGTTAGCAAGTTAGTTTTTTTCTTTACATTACATCTAAATATGCTTCTTTGCAATTTCTATCTGTTATTCTTATTTTTGTCTCTTAGTACCAAGTAGACCTAATTAATCCTCTCCATGATAACCGTTCAAATATTTGAAGTTAACTATCACATCTCTGCTAAAGTCTTTACTTCTCAAGTCTATACAACTCTAGGTCCTACAATAAATTCTCATTTGGAATGTTCCCCAGGTTTTTCACCATACCCATTGGCTCACTTCAGATATTTTCAAAGTTATTAATGGGAGTCAAGAAATTTATAGACTATGACACATGTTCTGACCAGGGCAGACTACAGGGGGCTTCTAACCTTCTCAATTTGGAACATTCTGTATTTCTTTTTTTTTTTTTTTGGTGAGGCAATTGGGGTTAAGTGACTTGCCCAGAGTCACACAGCTAGTGTTGTGTCTGAGGTCAGATTTGAACTCAGGTCCTCCTGACTCCAGGGCCAGAGCTCTATCCACTGCACCACCTCACTGCCCCCATTCTGTATTTCTTAAAGAAGCTTTGGGGCAGCCATATCCCAGTTACTGTTGATGCATATTGCTAATAATAATAATCTTAGTTCACAGAACTAGGTTTTCCTGGCTCTGAGACAAGCTTTCCATTTACAGTACTACTTGGATTCCTAGCTGTTAATATGAAATAACAAAATGTGCTCCAGTGCAGTGACTTTCAAATGCATGGTGGTACAGTGATTGTTTCTCACTTGAGCCACAGGAAATGCCTTGCTGAGTTGAATTTACTTGAATTATTCTGTCTCTGATCATTACATGACTACTCTACTCCTGCATTAGTGGTTTGTGTCTTCATTTTTCAACTTTCAAAAATATACAGGGGATTTCCTTAAATGAGTTCCTGACTGTCTATTTTCTTTCCCATAGTAAGACAATCCAGCAGATTTTAAAAAACAACTAATGATTCTGAAAGCACTATAATTCATTTTCTATTTGTTTTGCAATCTATCAGTGGAGGAAGAGGGAAGAACAAATTCCCACATAATGTCTTGATTCTTACAGGTTAACATTTAATAGTCTGCAGATATTTAAATAGAACAGATAACATTCCCATACTATGTGATTTTCATTTTCACCAACGCATTTCTTATCTGGTTTCTTTATACAGTCTTACCCTGAAACAAGTTTAGTTCTAGATAGAAGGCACAAATAGTCTATAACTCGAGCTTCTTACTTCTGACTCATTGTCTCATTCATTAATTCATTAACTTACAAAGCATTTATTAAGTTCTTCCTAGCTACAGAATATTTTAGGCACTGGAGATAGAAAGACAGAAATGAAACAGTTCCTTATCCTTACATCAAAGTGGTCTCACCTGTCTTTTCAAAATGGCAGAAAAGAAAATCAAAATCATTCCAGTTTTGTACTCAGTCTTAGGTGCATTGTTACAGCCGGTATGTTACTTTACCATATGACTCCCTTTCCTAGATTCCCTCCCTAAAGGATTATATGACATTATGACTCTATCTACATGTATATCTACATGTAAATGTCACTATCTCAAATTAATTGTCCAGTCAATTAAATAGTTGGCCAATTCAGTCAATGACTTAATAGGTTTGTCTTGTCTTCCCCTATGGATGAGATCTCTTCCTATGGAATGGGAAGGGGGCAGAAAATGCTGTTCTATCCCAGGCAGCAACCAATGAATATTTTTGGCTCCTCCTCCACAATAATACAAATCTATATTGTGTAGAGATTCTGAATTCTTCAATGCTATGTCGGTGAAGTTCAAGGTGCAGCAGATTTTACTTCACTGGAAAAGAAATTTGAGTTTGGGATTAAGAACAAGCTATGTCTACTGTACACAGACTAAGAATGGACAGATTTGTCCCAATGTGATTAGCTACCAAGTAATGAATTCCTTGATTAAGGCCAACTATGAAACTAAGAAAAATACAAAATGGCCCTATTGTGTCTATTGTGTGACCCCCTTTTTTTTTCTTGTTTTTTTTTTTTACATATAAGGTATTTTATTTTTTTCCGTTACATGTAAAGATAGTTCTCAACTTTTGTTTATACAAGCTTTACAATTTCAGATTTTTCTCCCTCCCTCCCCCCTTCCCTAGACAGCAGGTAATCTGATATAGGTTATATCTATATATCTATATACATATACATATATCTATACACACATATATATACACATAATAACATTAATCCTATTTCTGCATTAGTCCTGTTATAAGAGAAAAAATCAGAGCAATGATGAAAAACCTCAAAATAGAAAAAAATGACAGCACCAAAAACAAAAGAAATAGTATGGTTCATTCAGCATCTATACTCCACAGTTCTTTTTTTTTTTTCTTGGATTTGGAGATCCTCTTCTATCATGAGTTCCCTGGAACTCTTCTGTACCATTGCATTGGTGAGAAGAATATAGTCTATCACAGTAGATCAACACTCAATGTTGATGATACTGTGTACAATGTTCTTCTGGTTCTGCTCATCTCACTCATCATCAGCTCACATAAGACCCTCCAGGTTTCTCTGAACTCCTCCTGCTCACCATTTCTTACAGCACAATAGTATTCCATTATATTCATATACCACAACTTGTCCAGCCATTCCCCAATTGATGGGCACCCCCTCAACTTCCAATCCCTTGCTACCACGTAAAGAGCAGCTATAAAAAATTTTTGTCCATGTGGGTCCCTTTCCCCTTTCCATGATGTCTTTGGGAAAAAGACCCAAAAGTGGTATTGCTGGGTCAAAGGGTATGCAAAGCTTTATCGCCCTTTGGGCATAATTCCAAATTGCTCTCCAGAATGGTTGGATCACTTCACAGCTCCACCAACAATGAATTAGTGTTCCAATTTTCCCACAGCTTCTCCAACATTTATTATTTTCCTTTTTTGTCATTTTAGCCATTCTGATAGGTGTCAGGTGGTACCTCAGAGTTGTTTTAATTTGCATCTCTCTAATCATTAGAGATTTAGAGCATTTTTTCATATGGGAATAGATAGCTTTGGTTTCTTCATCAGAAAACTGCCTGTTCATAGCCTTTGACCATTTCTCAATTGGGGAATAACTTGGATTCTTAAAAATTTGATTTAGTTCCCTATATATTTTAGAGATGAGGCCTTATCAGAAGTACTGGCCTCAAAAATTGTTTCCCAGCTTTCTGCCTCCCTTCTAATTTTGGATGCATTGCTTCTGTTTGTACAAAATTTTTTTAATTTAATATAATCAAAATCATCCATTTTGCATTTTATAATATACTCTATCTCTTGTTTGGTCATAAACTGTTTTCCTTTCCAAAGATCTGATAGGTAGACTATTCCTTTCTCTCCTAATTTACCTATGGTATCACCTCTTATGTCTAAATCGTGTATCCATTTTGACCTTATTTTAGTATAAGGTGTCAGATGTTAGTCTATGCCTAATTTCTGCCATACTATCTTCCAGTTTTCCCAGCAGTTTTTGTCAAATACTGAGTTCCTATCCCAGAAGCTGGAGTCTTTGGGTTTATCAAACACTACATTACTAGTGTCATTTACTACTGCATTTCCTGAGCCTAGCCTATTCCATTGATCTACCACTCTATTTTTTAGCCAGTACCAGATAGTTTTGATGACTGCCGCTTTATAGTAAAGCTCCAGGTTTGGTACCGCTAACCCCCCTTCCTATGAATTTTTTTCATTATTTCCCTGGATAATCTTGATTTTTTGTTTTTCCAGATGAATTTTGTTATTATTTTTTCTAGCTCTATAAAATAATTTTTAGGTAGTCTGATTGGTATGGCACTGAATAAGTAAATTAATTTAGGCAGTATTGGTGTGACCCCCTTCTTCAGTGATAATTTCAGAATGGTGGAAAGTGAGGCTGAAGGTTTTAAGAATCACACAATTTTTAGACTATACAGAGCATGAATTTAATTGGTATTACAAAGGTGAGATCCTTGTTCAAAGATTAATGAGTTGTTATACAACTAGAGAAACCGAACTTAAAAGTAACACGCATGTTTCACCATTAGTTGTCTGAAGTCAAGATTGCTCTTCACCACCTTGATCAGTGTCTTATTGTTTTCCAATGCTGCTTTTCCTTATATTATTGTGGTAATATTGCTTGCTTTTGTATGGCCTATCTCAATGCTTGGACCATATGTCAATACATCAATAGTCTGTGTTCAAATTGACATGGGTTCTCTTTCCACCAGTGTTAGATTGCAACCCATCTGAAACTTAATAGATTAGTATTAGGAAGTTCTCTAAGACTCATAGAAACAAAATGACTTATTTATATTCACATAGGTAGTAGGTATTTGAGGCAGGATTTGAACCCAGGTCTTTCTGACTCCTACACTCTACCTGCTAAGCTTGCTGCCTTCTCTCTTTGTCTATAAAATTAGGCCTCTCTCCACTACCACTACCCTGTAAAGCTGGAAGGTTCTTTTCCCAAGGCTCAAAGGCATAGATATGACCAATTCTTCCTGTTGAGCCACCATGGGTTTCCCATATCACTTTCTGAACTGGACCCTTGACCACCTGGTTGGATCTAGATTAACAGCTTTGAGGCAGCCCTCCTGTTTCCCCTAAACATTATCATAATATATATGTTGCTAAGCATTATGAGCTCCCACATCACTAATACTTTAGATTTCATTCATGGGGCAGCTAGATGGTGCAGTGGATAGAGTACCAGCCCTGGATTCAGGAGGACCTGAGTTCAAATCTGGCCTCAGATACTTGACACTTCCTAGCTGTGTGACCCTGGGCAAGTCACTTAACCCCAATTGCCTCACCAAAGAAAGAAAAACAAACAAAAAAGATTTCATTCATAAAGCACTCTTAGCTTAGCACAGATAGGAAGTGGTATAATGGAAAGATCTCTGAATGATGAGTTAGAAGTCTACCCAGTCAGATCTCAACTTTTGTATACCTTCTTTTCCCATAAAGTTCTTTTCCTTGCTTTTTTCATAAATCGACAATGTCCTTCCTCTAGTTCTTTTAATATTCTAGTTACACTAGTAAAGCAGTTGGGCTAGAATATGTTGTTTCTCCTCCTTACTACTTAATTGAAGTGTTTTTGGTCATACTTGTCTTCAGCAATTTTTTATACCACTTCTTATAGCATACACCAGCTTCCTTTTTCCCATCACCTGTTTTTCTATTGTTATTTAGGAGATTTATGATTTTCATTCTGAAAAAACTATAGTGCCCCATGACTCACAGCCATATAGCACTGTAGTGAAGGCATTGGTATTAAAGTAATGGACAACATTTAGCAATTTGGTATCATTGAAACTACTACACAATCTTTCAAATATCCAATTTCCTTCTATTCATCTTTGGTCCTAGCTCATCTTCCATCTCTAGAATCTAACCAATTTAAAGGACTAGCCCTGTACTGCATATCCTTGTATGGGCAATACATATGTTTCATCTTCTTAATTTTTACAATGCAAATGATTAAAATTACATAACAATACATAGCATTTATGTAGTGACATAAGGTTTGCAAAACATTTTACAATTATCTCATGGTGTCCTCACAAGGACTATTGTAGGTGGGTACTATTATTATCTCCATCTTGTAGACATATAACTGAGTCAGAAAGAGCTTAATTGACTGGCTCCAGTTCACAGAGCTAGTAAGAGTCTGAGGCTAGATTTGAACTCAGGTCTTCCTGATTCCAGATCCAGTGCTCTATCCATTGTGCTACCTAGCTGCCTCAATATTCCCTACCTTGCTGTGGATTTGGCTGAGGAGGTTATATAGATGCTCATAAGTTTAGTTTGCTGCTTTTCAGTCATTTCAGTCATGTCTAACTCTTCATAACCCCATTGGGGTTTTTTTGGCAAAGTTATTGGAGAGGTTTATCATTTCCTTCTCTAGTTCATTTTACAGATGAGGAAACTGAGGCAGAGTTAAGTGAAATGCTTATAATCACACAACTACTAAGTGTCTGAGGCCAGATTTGAACTTTGGAAGATGAGTATTGTCAAAGAAGTGTTATTACCTCCATTTTAGCGTTGAGGAAACTGAGTCTGAAGCAAGGGGGTTAAATAAACATATATATGGTCATATAGTCACATTGTCAGAGGTGGCACTTGAACCCAGAGTCTGTAAATCCATGTGCAGAGCTCTATGGTTTAGAGCACTAAATTATGCTTATTTAGTCTCTAAACAAAGATTTTAACATACAGATAGGTGATACCAATTATATATTTGTGTTAGTTCTTTTTTTAATCCCTTATGGATTGGGTTAATCCTTTTATATAACATAATTCCAACTTAGTGTTAGGAAAACAGAAAAGAATATTTTAGCAACTCTTCGTATTTCCTCCAGGATTAAATATGAAGTTCTCTGCTAGCCACTTAACATTTTTCACCTGGACTCTCCTTATCTTTTCAATGTCTTTATGCTTCAGTCCACACACTTTACAATCTAGCTGCATTAGCTTATGATACTCTATCTCTTGTCTCCCTGACTTTGTAGTTGCTGTGCCCCATGCCTTCAATGTTCTTCCTCCTTATTACTGCCTCATAGCATTCCTGCCTTCCTTCAGCACTGCTAGTACTCAAGCTGAGTGCCTTCCCCTCTTAGATTCCATCTACTCTATAGATCTTGTATAGTTCTAGTTATTGATGTGTCTCCTGTTAGAATGTTAGCTTCTAAGGTGAGAAACTATCTTTGCCTGGAACATAATGAATGCTTCTGGCCCTAATGATATTTTGTAGAGCACCTTCCTCTTAATAAATACTATGCAATTTTTTATCTTATTTGGCCATTACAACTACCCAATTGAGTAGAGAAGCTCCATTTCAATGAAGTTTAAACTGAGACATCAAGAGGTTGAATACCATTGGAGCATCCCAAAACTAATTATAGCTATAATAGTAGAGTGGCCCAAGCTTCTGTCTCTCACACCTGACCTTGATTCTTATGTGAGGCTTCTGCTTTCCCACACATCTCTAATTAGGACATTTAGTAAGTATCTAGTATAAAGACAAGTTCATTTAGTAAGTTGAGTAGAAAGAGATGCATCATCAAGCATTCTAATTATATTTGAACATTTGAGAGTAGTTTATCTAGACCTTGGAAGGAATTTTAGTACACTGGCAGTAACCATAATTGGTTTGAAACATTAAATCAATAATTTCCCATTGATTGTCTTGATTAAATGGAAATTGTTCTATAAGAGCCCATTTGAGGCAGGGATATTGAGAAAACAATTCTAGATTACTTCTTAGAAACTTAGGCACCATGAGATAGAAGGAAGGATGAAAACTGGTCTTTAGTGGAAAGAGGTCTGACCACAGTAACTCTGAGCTCTGGCTTCCTGTGAGGAAAAGAGATACTTTTGAAAAAAAAGATCTTTACTCTTCATAGAGAAGTTTGGTCCCAATCTACCAGCATTGGGAAGGGGGGATGGTAGTGGTGGGGTATGGTCAAAGAGACAGGGGGAAATACATTTCCTTAAAAAATGCCTTTCTATTAAAAATATTTCTTCTTTTTGCCAAGGGACAGAAGTGTGAGGTGCAGAGAGAAATATGTAAGCAGCTAGGAGACAACCTGTTTGTTTTTGCAAAAACCAAGAAAGCTGTGGGTTAGAATAATGGAGAATTCACCATCCCCCTAACCTGCAAGGTCTCCCTGCTAAAGCAGCCTTACAAGGGGATTCAGCTAGTACTGCATGAGAGTTGTGAAAGACACTGCCTGACATTGCCTGAGGCAAAGGAGCAAGGCCCTCTAAAAGCATGTATGCACTTAAAGTACCCCCATGTGGTCTCTTCAAGCTACCTAGTACAAGGAAGAGAAAGCTTGCCCAACCCATGTGACCCAAGTCATTCTTTGGTAAAGATATGTTTGTGGGCACTGTATCTGTAGATGGCTGGGTAAAGGCTATGATAGGCTGTCCCCAAGTAAGGTCATAAAGCTCCCAGAAATAGCTGAGTGATAGTAACATTTACCTGGTAATACAGTATTCAACTCATCTCATAAGCATGACATTTTCTAACTTGAACCTCAATAGTGTGGCTATAAAGAAGCTATACAGAACACACAGGCAGAGTCTCTGTATAGAAAAGGAAATAACTGTCCAGTCATAACCTGGACACTGTCCTTAACTGGTCATCACCAGTAAGGAGATCACAGCAGACTTCCCCAAAAAAGGGGAAAAAGTTTTCAAAGCTAGATGTGAGGAAAGGAAGAAAGACATTCCCTTTGACCTCTGCCTCTTTCATTGAGGGAGTTCTCTGAGAACAAAAGTCACAAAGGAGGGGGAATAAATTTCTTAAAACACTTAACTTCCATTATGCTTATGTTCATAAATCATTACCACATGACTCATTTTCAGGCAGAAGGAAATTCCTGCCTTCTGAGTTTGTCAGGATTCTGAAAAGCCAAGGATCTGCTAAGTGTCCATTCAGGGGTGCCCCCAGTCTCCTGCATTCCAGAAAGCCAGGGAAATCAGTCATGTTTGGAGGGAGGAAAACAGGCAGTGTAGAAGCTCTGAGAACCACCCAGGTGAGCACCGTGGAGAATGGCATTTACTATGAAAAGGCAAAGTAAGTGAAAAGTTGAAGGGAAACAGGGTCAGGAAACTGTTTTTGTGTGAATTGATTCTTTTTTTTTCAACTATTATTTATTTTTTAACATTCTTTGCTTTTTAAATTTTGAATTCCAGATTCTCTTCCTCCCTGCTATACCTCCCCCATCCACTGAGAAGGCAAACAATGTGATATCAATTATACATGTGAAGTCATGCAAAAATATATTTATATATTACCCATATCACAAAAGAAAAAAAAAGCAGCAACAAAATTAAGGGAGAAAATTATACTTCAATTTGCGCTCAGAGTTTATCAGTTCTCTATCTGGAAGTGGATAGCATTTTTTCATCTTGAATCCTTTGGAATTGTCTTGGATTATTGTATTGATCAGAGTGGTCAAGTCTTTCACAGTCGATCATCATTACAACAGTGCCATTACTGTGCACAATGATTTCCCAGTTCTCACTTCACTTTGCATGAGTTTATATAGGTATTGTAATGCTTTTTTTCTGAACCCCCCCATCATTTCTTTTAGCACATCTATACTCTGTCAAAATCATAGGCCACAACTCATTCAACCATTCGCCATTGAGGAGCATCCCCTCAATTTTCAATTCTTTCTCACCACAAAAAGAGCTGCCATAAATATTTATGTGTGTGTCTTTTTTTTCATCTCTTTGGGGTACTAATATAGTAGTGGTATCATTGGATCAAAGTGTATACACAGTTTTATAGCCCTTTGGGCATAGTTCCAAATTGTTCTCCAGAATCAGTTCATTGCTTCATGGACAGTTCTTAAGGTATCTATTTTCCCGTGTCCCATTTACCATTTGCCATTTTTGATAGGTTTGAGGTGGTGCCTCGAGTTGTTTTAATGTGCCTTTCTCTTATCAATAGTGATTTAGGGGGGCAGCTAGGTGGCATAGTAGATAAAGAACCAGCCCTGGATTCAAGAGGACCTGAATTTAAATCCAGCCCCAGACACTTGACACTTACTAGTTGTGTGATTCTGGCAAGTCACTTAATCCCTATTGCCCCGCTCCCCCCAAAAGATTTCCAAAATAGTGATTCAGAACATTTTTTCATATGACTGGATCGTTTTAGTTTCTTTTTTTCCCTGTAAATTTCCTGTTCATATCCTTTGACCATTTATTAATTTGGGGATGGCTCTTATTTTTATAAATTTGGCTCAATTCTCCATATATTTGAGAATTGAGGCCTTTATCAGAGAAACTTGCTATAAAAATGTTTTATGTTCATTGTCTATGGTATTTTTTTTAGCAAATGTTATTTGCCTGATTATCTCTTTTGATTAGGTTTAATTTTGCTTTTGCTTTGTCTGATATCATGATTACCATCTGTGATGTTTAAAATATAAATTGTGGTCACCTTAAATTAGAAGCTTTAGCACCAGTACTTGGGCATTAAACATTTATTAAAGCATACAGATATTCCCATGGAGTTCAGAAAGTTAAGAAAAAAGCCTATTTAGCCCAGAGTTCCAGCCTGGTCTGGTTCTTTCTCAAGTCCTCTGCCACAAGCCTGCTTCAATCAGGAACACTCTCCAGCAAACTGATTGTGGAAGCTTTTTATAGGTCTGGAACAGAGGTGGTCCTTACACACTGCTTCAAGCTGATTGGTTGGTGTCATCCAAATCCATTGGTTCTGAAGGTGTTCTCAAGGTGTGATTACAATCCAGTTAACCTGAAGTAGGCTAATCAGCAGTTAATCACTCTCACTTGATTCAATCAATCTAGATTAATCTCCAGGTGGGTCTTTGAGTATCTGCTAAATCTCATTATTTCATCACATATCCCTACCCTCTTCATTTCAACTGAAGCATAATAGACCCTGCTCCAGGCTTTCATTTTATCCCTGCATGTGTCTCTTGAACACAACATATTGTTGAATTATGGTTTCCAATATATTCTGCTTTGTATTTCTGTTCTATGGGTTAACTTGGGAGAGATGGTATGTGACTTTTTGTTTGCAGATAATTGTGCATTCAGTGTAGTCTCTGATACTTAGATACTATAAAATATAGATTGATTCTCTGCTGCTTGTACTAATTTTTGCTTGACAACATCAAGAAAACAGAGGCTCTCCACCAGCCAGAACTGCACCATCCATATGTGGAACCATCAGTTACAGCAAATGGAAAAATGTGGAATGCTATGGATAAGTTCACTTACCTTGGCAGTGTTCTTTCCAGAGATGTCCACATAGACGATGAGGTTGATGCACACATTGGCATAACTAGCTCAACATTTGGGGAGCTTTGAAAGAATCTGTGGGAGAAAAGAGGTATTAGGCTGTATACCAAATTGAAGGTCTAGAGAGCTGTTGTTCTGACCTCATTGTTGAATGTCTGTGAAACCTGGGTGGTCTATCAGCACCATGCCAAAAAATTGAACTGTTTCCATTTGAATTGTCTGAGGAAAATCCTGAAGATTACCTGACATGAAGAGGTACCAGACACTGAAGTCCTTTCTTGAGCTGAACTTCCTAAGCTTTCAAACTCTACTACACAGAGCACAACTCTAATGAGTTGGAAATGTTGTTTGAAGGCCAAATGTATGCTGGCCTAAAAGACTATTTTACAAAGAACTCACACAAGATAGTCACTCATATGGTGGTCAGAATAAGAGATACAAGGACACTCTCAATATCCCTCTGAAAAAAACTTTGGTATTGATTGTGAGATATGGGAGAGACTGCAGAGAATCATCCAGCATGTCATGTTCTCATCAAAGAAGACACTGCTCTATGAGCAAAGCAGAATTTCAGTAGCTCAAAAGGAGGGTAAGATGCAAACATTTAGAGACATCTCCCTCCCAAATGGTCATATAGACTATTTGTACCTGACCTGTGGTAGAGCTTTCTAAGCTTGTATTGGCATGATCTGCCACAGCTAGACACACTGTACGTTGACTCTGACTATGTGATTCATTTGGTCCTCTTCAAGCATGAAGGACAAACAACATGGATCAGGTCATACTTTTCACATTCACCATTGTGATTAGTAACTGTGAATTTCCTTTCATCTCATTTTCCTCTTTTTATCCTGTCCCTCCTCAAAAGTCTGCCTTGCTTTTGACTTACCTCCCTCAATCTTCCTTTCTCCTTATTATCCTCCCTAATATCTCTTATCTTCTTCTCCTGTTTCCCTATTAGGTAAGATAGATTTCTGTAGCCAACTGTGTATGTGTGTGTGTGTGTGTGTGTGTGTGTGTGTGTGTGTATTCTTCCCTCTTTGAACCAATTCCAGTGAGAGTGAAGTTCAAATGTTATCCATTACACACACCCCAATTTCTCCTCCACTATAAAAGCTCTTCCTTGGTCCCTTCTACTTCTTCATTGCCCCATATCCCAGTGCATCTCTCTTTCTCATTCCTACATTTTTTGAGGAGATCATGCCAACACAATGAACTCATACCCATCCCCTCTTTCTATGCAGACTCCTTCTAACTGCCCTAATAATGATAAAGCTCTTAGGAGTTACATATATCATCTTCCCATATAGGGATGTAAGTGATTTGATTCCATTGAGTCAAAACTAATTAGTCTTTTATGTTTTACATTTTTCATGCTACTAGAGTATTTTGTTTGAATGTCAAATTTATATCAGCTCTGGTCTTGTCATCAGGAATTCTAAAAATCTTCTATTTCATTAAATATCCATTTCCCCTGAGGAACTACACTCAGTTTTGCTGGGCAGGTTTGCAATATTCTTATCATTGACCTGGGTGCTCTGGAATTTGATTATGATATTCCTGGGGGTTTTCATTTTGGGATCTCTTTCAGGAAGTGATCAGTTGAATCTTTAAATCTCTATTTTACCCTCTGTATCTAAGATATTGGGACAGTTTTCTTTGATAATTTCTTAAAATATTATGTCTAAGTTCTTATTTTGATCATGACTTTCAGGTAGTCCAATAATTCTTAAATTATCTCTGCTAGATCTATTACTAGATCTGTTGTTTTTTTCCAACATTTCCTCCTAGTTTGGCATTCTTTGACTTTGTTTTATTGTTTCTTGATTTCTCATGTAGTTATTAGCTTCCAGTTGCCCAAATCTAATTTTTACAAAATTATTTTCTTCAGTGAGCTTTTATACCTATTTTTCCATTTGGCCAATTCTGCTTTTTATGTTCTTTTCTTCAATGTATTTTTGTACCTTCTTTCCTTGTTTGGCCTATTCTGCTTTTAAAGTTTTTTTTTTTCAGTGAATTTTTGTTCCTCTTTTACCATTAGGCCAATTCTATTTTATAAGTGATATTTACTATAGCATTTTTGTATCTTTTTTTTTACCAAGCTGTTCGTTTTATTTTCCTAAATTTCTTTTTCCCCACAAAATTATTTTATTATTTTCCAGTCACATGTAGAAATAATTTTCAACATTTGTTTTCCTAAGATTTCTAGTTTCAAATTTTTCTCCCTCCTTTCCCCCTCCCAAAGACAGCAAGCAATCTGTTATAGGTTATATATGTACAATCACATTAAACATATTTCTGCATTAGTCATGCTGTGCAAGAAGAATCAGAGCAAAAAGGAAAAACCTCAAAAAAGAAAAACAAAAAAATAGATATAATATCATTCAATCTGCATCTAGATTCCATAGTTCTTTTTTTCTGGATTTGGACAGCATTTTCTATCATCAGCCCTTTGGAACTCTTGGACCATTGTATTGCTGAAAAGAGTCAAGTCTATTACAGTTGATTAACACACAATGTTGTTGATACTGTGTACAATGTTCTCCTGGTTCTGCTCATCTCACTCAGCATCAGTTAATATAAGTCCTTCCAGGTTTCTCTGAAATCTGCCTGCTCATCGTTTCTTACAGCACAATTGTATTCCATTCCATTCATATACCACAACTTGTTCAGCTATTCACCAGTTGATGGGCATCCCCTCATAAATTTGTTATATCACTTTTATTTCTTTTCCCAATTTTTTCCTCTACCATTCATCTTTTTCTTTATTCCAGGAATTCTTGCTGGATTTGGGTCCAAATAACATTTTTTCTTTGAGGCTTCGCTTGTACTTGTTTTTACATTCTGAGTTTATATCTTAGTCTTCTCTTCCACCATAATAGCTTTTTCTGGTCAAATTTGTGGGGTTGTTGATGTTGTGTAGTTACTTTCCCAAACTATTTCTTGACTTTGAACTTTATTTTAAAGTTGGACTCTGCTTACCCGAGGGTGGAGAGACATTGTACCAAGCTTTAAGCTTTTTCCATGCTGCTGTTTTCAAAGCTATTTCTGGGGGGTCTGTAAGTTTTTGGTGCTTTAACGGTGGCGTTATCCTGGAAGAGGTATGGCCCTAGTTTGTGCTCTAGTCTTTACCCAGGAAGGATGCAGCTAGGCAGTATAGTGGAGAGAGCACTGGCCCTGAGGTTGGGAGGACCCAAGTTCAAATCGCACCTTAGATATTTACTAGCTTTGGGACACTGGGCAAATCATTTAACCCGAATTGCCTTAAAAATGTGGGGCCATCTCCAGTCATCCTGATCTATATTTTGCCATTGGACCCAGATGACTCTGGAGGAGAAAGTGAGATTGGTGACCTTTCACAGCTCTCCCTTACTTAAATCCAATTCATTGCTAGTCATGACATCACCTCAATGTCATGGTCCTCTTTGAGAATGAAAGACAGGGGCAGCTAGGTGGTGCAGTGGATAAAGCACCAGCCCTGGATTCAGGGGGACCTAAGTTCAAATCCATCCTTGGACACTTGACACTTACTAGCTGTGTGACCCTGGTCAAGTCACTTAACCCTCATTGCCCTGCAAGAGAGAGAAAGAGAGAGAGAGAGAGAATGATGGACAAACAACAATAACATCAACACCAGGAAGGGTCCTTGCTTCCTGTATCCACAAGTACTAGTACTCCTCTTGACCCTGGAACTGTACCCAGGACCCCTGCTCCCTCATTATCAATCACAAGTACTCTTCTCCACCCCAGAATTGTGACCCAGAACTGCTTATGCCAGCGAAGAGGCTCCTGTAATCTCTTTCTGACCATTTGTCCGACCCCCTTAGTATCTCTGGGCTGAATGCTGCTCAGCTCCTGAAACTGCTGCTGCTACTGCTGCTGCTGTAGAAAGCTACCTGCTGGTGCTCCTGCCCTGCTTCAGGAATACACCCACTTTGGTGTTATAGAACTCTCCTGTAGACCTCCTAAATTGTCTTAGACTGAAGAAATGTCTCCCTCTGACCTTTTGTTGACTCTGCTACTCCAAAATTTGATTTGACATGTTATTTTAAAGTTGTTTGGAGGGGAATGTTGGGAGAGTTCAGCAGGATTCTTACCTGTAGTCTACCATCTTATCTCCAGTCAGGAAATTTTAGCTAAACATTTTAAAAAAAAAAATTAGTGACTTAGATTTTACCCATCATAGATTTCAGAGGAAGCAATGATCTTAAAGAGTCTAAAGATCTACTGGAGGGGGCAGCTAGATGGCGCAGTGGTTAAAGCGCCGGCCCTGGATTCAGGAGTACCTGAGTTCAAATCCAGCCTCAGACACTTGACACTTACTAGCTGTGTGACCTTGGACAAGTCTCTTAACCCCCATTGCCCCACAAAAAAAAAAAGAGTGCTAGACTTGAAGTCAGAAAGACCTGAGTTCAAATCCATCCTCAAACACTTATTAATTGTTTGACCCTGAGCAAGTTCATCATAAACTGCCCACTGTTACTATATTCAATCAACCAATCAATAGGCATTTATTAAGTACCTACTACATGCAAGGTACTTACCATTCTGTGTTCTGCACTGTGCATAGCCCCCACCCTCATTCTACTAGGGAGACAATGTGTACACATATAAGTTTATCAAAATTCATGCAAAATAATAGATACAAGGTAACTTTGGAGGGGGATATCCTAGCAGATGGGGACAATGGAAAAGACCTTGTGCAAAAGACACAATTTGAACTGGGCTTGGAAAGAAACCGGATATTCTAAGAGATGAAAATCAGGAGGCATGAAATACAGCTTCTGCAAAGGCACAGGTACAGGTCATGAAGTGTAATATGAGTGGGATAGCAAGAAAATAAGTTTGACTAAACCAAAGCAGGTAAAGGAGAGTAATTCATAATGGCTGATAGGAGAGGGTAAAGCTAGATTGTGAAGGGCTTTAAATACAAAAGAATAAAAAAGCTTTTATGTGACCCCAGAAGTCATTGTGAGTTACTAGAGTTCTTGAGTAAAAGAGTAATGGGGGGGCAGCTAGGTGACTCAGTGTATAAAGCACTGGCCCTGGATTCAGAAGGACCTAAGTTCAAGTCCGACCTCAGACACTTGACATTTACTAGCTGTGTGACCTTGGGCAAGTCACCTAACCCTCATTTCCCCCCCAAAAAGTAATGTGGGTAGATTAAGGTACTATATGGATCAGCGAAGAAAGAGATCTGTCAGGAAAATCAATTATGAGGGTATTGCAATAGTCCAGATGAGAGGTGATAAGGGTGTGAACTAGTCTAGTGGTTGGGTGAGTACCAAGAAGTAGAGAGACATGAGAGATACTATTGGAGACTCAACAAGACCTGTCAACTGATCATATATGTGGGGTGAGGAGGAATGAGAAGTCCAGGATGACTCTGATGTTGTTAAACTTTGTTTCTAGAAGAATTCTGGTACCCTTAACAGAAAGAGGGAAGTGAAGATGGGTGAGTTTTAGGGGAAAGATAATGAATTTTGTTTGGGACATGTTCTGTTTGAGATGAATATAGGGCATCTTCTTTGAAATGTCCAATAGACTATTAGTGATTTGGAATTAGAATCCGGAAGAGAAACTAGGGCTGGATATGGAGATATGGGAGTCCTTTGCATAGACATGATAACTAAACCCTTGGTGGTGAGCACATTGAGAGAGAGAGTCCAAAGAGCAGGGAAGAAAGCCCAGGACAAATCCTTTGGGTATACTCAGAGTTATGGATATTATTTGAATGATGAGCCAGCAAAGGATATTGAGAAGGAATGGCTAAACAAGTAGGCAGAAAATAAAAGGGATATTTGTCACTAAAACTTAGAAAGTAAAGAGTATCCAGGAGGGTGGTCTGCTGTGTAAATGATACAGAAAAGTCAAGAAGAATGAGGTTTGTGAAAAGACTGTCATATGTGGCATTTAAGAGCTCATTTATAACTTTGGAGAAAACAGTTCAGTTGAGTGATGAGGTCAGAAGCCAAATTGTGAAGGGTTGAGAAGTCAACGAGAGGAGAGGAAATGGAGAACATGAGAATAAACAGCTGTTTCTGGGAATTTGGTTGTGAAAGAAAGGATAGATATAAAATACAGCTTTAGAGGATGCTAGGGTCATGTGGGTATGGGTTTTTTAAGGATGAAGAATACCTGAGTGTGCTTCTAGGCAGCAGAGAAGGAACAAGAAGATGGGGAAGATTGAAGATTAAAGAGAGGGGATCATTATGGGGATAAAGAAACTGTGAAAAATAAGATTAAGAGTACTCTCTGAGCCTCAGTTTCTTCATCTATAAAAATAGGGATAATTGTACTTCCTTCTCAAAACTGTTGTGATGCCCAAATGAGAAAATGTTATTAACATTGTTTTCAGAATTAAAGTAATAATTAAAAAATAAACAAACACAAAATACATGTAGAGGGGTTGGTCATGGCAAGGAGATGGACCACCTCTTCATCAGAGGCTGGAGTTAATGACAAAATGAGCCATCGATGTCAAGGGATTTTGAGATTTAGAGAAGGGGAGGAGAGGAAGTTCACAGAAAATGGTCTCTTTCAATAAAGCAAAAATCATTTACTAAATGTCTCCTATGTGGCAGGCACTAAGCTAGACACTGAGGATACAAATAAGAATGAAACAATTGTTATTCTCTGTGAACGTGAGTAAAAAGGCTGGTGTAGGGGCGGCTAGGTGGCACAGTGGATAGAGCACTGGCCCTGGATTCAGGAGTACCTGAGTTCAAATCCTGCCTCAGATACTTGATACTTACTAGCTGTGTGACCCTGGGCAAGTCACTTAATCCCCATTGCCCCGCAAAAACAAAACAAAACAAACAAAAAAATATATTTTGGGCAGCTAGGTGGTGCAGGGGATAAAGCATCAGCCCCGGATTCAGGAGGACCTGAGTTCAAATCCAGCCTCAGACACTTGACACTTACTAGCTGTGTGATCCTGGGCAAGTCACTGCCCCACCAAAAAAAAAGGCTGGTGTAGCTTGAGGAGAAAAGAGAAGGTTTGGAGCTATTTGGGGGAGTATAATAGAGAATCTATTAAGGGAGGAATAAAATCATTGCCTTGCTTCATTTAGGGTCCAGTTCACATTAGAAAACATAAATTTTTGGTGGACTCAGCACAGTTGTATGACTTTCTCTCAATTCCATTCAGCAGCACATGAGTAAGAGAGGCACATAGTGTTTGATCGGGAATAAATGCTGATCAGACAGGTGGTCAAGGGCTTTAAGAGTAATAGACAGAACAATATTGCATTGGTTAACTATAAGCCAAATATTAGGAAGAGAGGAAAGTTCAGCTCATGCACAGGGGATGAGCATGGAGGCATTAAAGAGTACAAGTCACAGGTGCCATTAATGGATATTTTTTTCCAGCTTTCATTTCTATTTTATGTATTTATTTAGGATTTTCCCCACCTTACATGTAAAAACAAATTGTAATATTGACTCTTTTTTGGTGGGGCAATGAGGGTTAAGTGACTTTCACAGGGTCACACATCTAGTAAGTGTCAAGTGTCTGAGGCCAGATTTGAACTCAGGTCCTCCTGAATCCAGGGCCAGTGCTTTACCCACTGTGCCACCTTGCTGCCCCCATAATATTGATTTTTAAAATTTTGTGTTCCAAATTCTCTTCCTTCCTCCCTATTCCCCCTTAAGAACTCAAGCAATTCAATATGTTATACATGTGCAGTCATGGAAAACAAGAAGACAAAAATACTTTAGAAAAAAGAACTAACAACAACAAAATATACTTCCATCTGTATTCAGATACCATCAGTTCTTTCTCTGTAGATGGATTGCATTTTTCATAAGTCCTTCAGAGTTTTCCTGGATCATTGCATTGCTGAAAATGACTAAATCATTCACAGTAGATCATCTTACAATATTGCTATTATTTTATATACAGTGCATTTCACTTTGCATCAGTTCATGCAAGTCTTTCTAGGTTTTTCTGACAACATCCTGTTCATCTGTTTTTTTTAATAGTAAAGTACATTTTATAGTACTTTAAAGAGAGATTTCCTTGCAAAGCACCCATAAGGTTGATTATTGCAACAATAATAGCTTCCAGTTATTTAGTACCTTATATCTTATAAAGAATTTTCTTCACAATGGCTCTGCAAAGTAAATACCACCACCACCACCACCATCATCATCCTCATTTTACATTGCTCTTGCCTCTGCTTCAATTTTTTCCCCAGTTACTATTGCTGTGTTTCCCTCCATCCTATTCATTCCCCATGATATTTACTCTACTTTCTATCTTCTTTTACCCTTTCCCTCCTTAAAAGTGTTTTGCTTCTGACTGTTCCTCCCCCAATCTGCCCTCCCTTCCTTCACACCCCCCTTTATCCCCTTCCCCTCCCACTTTCCTGCAGGGCAAGATATATTACTATACCCACTTGAGTGTGTATGTTATTCCCTCTTTGAGCCAATCCTGATGAGAACAAGGCTCATTCACTCCCCAACTCCTCCCCATCTTCCCCTCTACTCCATTAGGCTTTTCTTGCTTCTTTTATGTGAGATACTTTACTCCATTCTACCTCTCCCTTTCCCTTTCTCCAAGTGCAATTCTCTCACCCCTTAATTTTATTTTAAAGATATCATCTTGGGGCAGCTAGGTGACACAGTGGACAAAGCACCTACCTTGGACCCAGGAGTACCTGAGCCCAAATCTGGTCTCAGACACAAGTCACTCACCAGCTGCTTGATCCTAGCATGCCACCGCACCCTGACTGCAACACAAAAATGATAAACAAAAAATAAATGCTTTACTGATATCATCCCTTCATAATCAATTCCCACCTGTGCCCTCTGTCTAAATGTGTTCCTTTCAACTGCCTTAATACTGAGAAAGTTCTTATGAGCTAGAGTATCATCTTCCCATGTTAGGAATGTAAACAGTTTAACCTTTTAACATCTCTCATGATTTCTTTTTCCTGTTTACCTTTTTATGCTTCTCTAGGGTCTTGTATTTGATTGTACAATTTTCTACTCAGTTCAGTTCTTTTCTTCACAAATGCCTGAAAGTCTTCTTTTTCATTGAAGTCCCATTTTGCCCCTGACAGATTATACTCAGTTTTGCTGGGTATGTTATTTTTGGTTGTAATCCCAATTCCTTTGCCCTCTGGAATATCATATTCCATGCCCTCTGATCCTCTAATGTAGAAGCTGCCAGATCTTATATTATCCTGACTGTGACTACACAGTACTTGAATTGGTTTTTTTTCTGTCTGCTTGTAATATTTTCTCCTTGATCTGGGAGCTCTGGAATTTGGCTATAATATTCCTGGAAGTTTTCATTTTGGGATCTCTTTCAGGAGGTAATCAGTGGATTCTTTCAATTTCTATTTTACCTTCTGCTTCAAGAATATCAGGGCAATTTTCCCTGACAATTTCCTGGAAGATGATTTCTAAGCTCTTTCCTTGATCATGGTTTTCAGATAGTCCAATAATTTTCAAATTATCTCTCCTGGATCTATTTTCCAGGTCAGCTGTTTTTGCAAGGAGATATTTCACATTGTCCTCTATTTTTTATTCATTTGGATTTGCTTTATTGTGTCTTGATTTCTCCTAAAGCTAGATTTGTTCAATCCTAATTTTTATGCAATTATCTTCTTCAGAGAGCTTTTCCATTTGGCTGTTGACGGTTTTTTCATGACCCTCATGCATCACTCTCGTTTGTTTCCATTTTTTCCCTCTACTTCTCTTACTTTTCCCTCTACCTCTCTTACTTTGTCTTCAAAGTCCTTTTTGAGCACTTCTATGGCCTGAGACCAATTCATATTTTTCTTGGAAGCTTTGGATGTAGGAAATTTGACTTTGCTATCTACTTCTGAGGTGTATTTTGTTCTTCCTTTTCACCAAAGAAACTTTCTACAGTCTGCATCCTTTTCTTTTGATTCATTTTCCTAGCATATATCTTGACTTTTAACTCCTTCTTAAAGTGGGGCACTGCTTCCAAGGCACACTGTCCCAAGCTTCAGGGGGTCTCAGGTGGTACAATTTAAGGATAGTCATATTCTCAGCTCACCTGGCCTGTGCTCTGGTCTGTAAATAACCCCAGGCCTACTTGCTCTTTAATCTGGAAACAAAAAGAACTGTTTAGCTGTGGTTGCTAGCTCTGGCAAGCCTATGCTCCTCCCCTACCTGGGCTACCACTCAAGATTGCTTCCTGATTCCCAGCACAGGCAAAACAACTGAGGTCTACCTCAGCACCAGCAAAGACCGCTGTAATCTCTCCCCCATGACCCCTGGCCGGCCAGCCACACAGGCATCTCACCAGACTGTGAGCTTAGTTCCAGAAGAAGCCACCACTGAAGCTGATTCAGAGGCTCTGGGGGTCTGTTTCTCTAGCTTAGCTTGCCTGGGGCTGGATCTGTGTTGGCATGGCCATGGTGATGGATCTACATGGTGCAGACTCAGGGCTAGGCTCCACTCCCCTGATACAACAGACCTGTTCTGCTGACCTTCTAAGCTATCTTTGGCTGGAAAATTATCTCATGACATCCTTTTGTGGGTTCTGCTGATCTAGGAATTGTCTTATGGCATTATTTGGAGGTTTTTTTCATGATTGTGTGAGTAGCTCCAAGAACTTAATGCCTTTCTTCTGCCATCTTGGCTCTGCCCCATGGGATTTATTAAGCATTGATTATATGCCCAGAATTAGGGTAAGTACACCTTTTAAAGAAAAGCAAAAAAACAGTCTCTGCTCTCAAAGATCTCACTTTCTGTTGTGGGAAATAGCATGTGAATAACTTTTGTTATTCAGTCGTGTTCTACTCTTCCTGATCCCATGGACCATAGTGTTCATAATTTTCTTTGCAAAGACACTGGAGTGGTTTGCCATTTCCTTTTCCAATGGATAAAGGCAAACAGAGGTTAAGTGACTTGCCCAGGGTCATATAGCTAGTAAGTGACTGAGGCTCTATTTGAACTCAGGTCTTCCTGACTCCAGACCCAGAGCTTTATCCCCTGAGCCATCTAGCTGTCTACATGTGAATAACTAGGTACATACAAATCATATAAAATGTAGATGGAAGATTACTTTAGGAAGTCAGTATTAGCTGGAGGGTCCAGAAAGGGACTCCTGCAGAATGCCTCCTTCAGGTTTTATTTGAATCCTATTGGAAGGGGCAGCTAGATGGCACAGTGGATAGAGCACCGGCCCTGGATTCAGGAGGACCTGAGTTCAAATCTGGCCTCAGACACTTGACACTTCCTAGCTGTGTGACCCTGGGCAAGTAACTTAACCCCAACTGCCTCATATATATATATATATATATATATATATATATATATATATATATATATATATATATATATATATATATGAAAGCTAATAGGTGAGGACAGAGAACATTCCAGTTGTGGAAGACCGGAAAGAAGTTAGGAAAATGGTGTATAATGTGAAAGGAACTGAAAATAGAAAAGTAAGTATATATTGTAATATATTTAGAAGGGAGTAAAATTTAAGAAGACTGGAAAGGTAGGAAGAAACCAGATAATGAAGAGCCGTGTCAAACAAAGTATTTCATATGTGATTCTGGAGGTAATAGGGAACCACCCTAGCTTATAAAGGGAGGGGTATGTATGTGCATGTATGTGTTTGTATGTGTGTGTGTGTGTGTATGTATGAGGGGGGACATGGACAGGGAAGGAAAGAGAGGAACAGACAGAGGCAGAGAGGCAGGGAGGAAAAGAGACAGAGACAGACAGGGAGAGGGAGAGGGAGGGGGAGAGAGAGACACAGAGAGAGACAGAGGGAGAGGAGAGGGAGAGAGAGAGAGAGAGAGAGAGAGAGCTGGGAAGAAACTTGAGGCAGGGATACCACAAATACAAGGCTCCTGCAATAATCCAGATGATAGGTAACAGGGTCCCGAAATAGGGTATTGATTGCATAAATGGAAAGAAGTCAAAATATACAAGTAATGCAAAGGTTAGAAGGAACAAAATTTGATAACTGATTGTATATGTGGGGTGAACAAGGACCAAATTTTCAGGCCAGTGTGACTGGGTAGATAACTATATATTTATTGGGCTGTAATAGGAGATTTCAGACAAGGAGTAGGTTTTGGTGGGAAGAGATTGAATTCTGTTTTGAACACATTGAACTTGAGCTATCCATGGAACATCCAGTTTGAAATATAGTTGGTGAAGTACGTTTGGAGTTCATGGTAAAAGAGAACTTATGAGAAAGACTATGTCTCCATTCATAGACTTAGGAACCTTCTGCATGCAAGTTCATAATTTCACCAATGGGAGCTGATGAAATCACTAAGTGTGAAAATATAAAAGGCAAATAACATGATAGAACTTTGAAATATATCAACATAGTGAATAGGATGAATCTATGACAAAGAATACTTAAATGGTGGGGGTCAGACAAGTAGGAAGGAAATCAGGAAAAAACACTGTCATGGAAAAACAGAGAATGTAGAGTAGCCATGAGATAAAGTGATCAACAGCATTAGATGCTGCAGAGGGTTTGAGAAGGATGAGGAATGAGAAGAGTGTATGAAATTTAGCAATTAAGTTATCAAAGGTAACTTTGAAGAGAACAATTTCATTTAATGATGAGGTTGGAAGCCAGATTGCCAAGGGTGAGGGGGGCGGGCAGAGAGGGAGAGGGAGGGAGAGAGGAAACATTGAGTATGGACAGGTTTTTCAGGGTATGTTAGCTGAAAAGGAAAACAAAGATATAGGATGATGCTTTTCAGGATAGTAGGATCAAATTATCTTGGGGTGGTTTTTTTTTAGCTTTTATTTTTTAGTTTTTTAAGAATGAGAAATGGATGGGCATATATTTGGGTTTTTTGTTTGTTTGGTTGGTTTTTTGTGTGGGGCAATGAGGGTTAAGTGACTTGCCCAGGGTCGCACAGCTAGAAAGTGTCAAGTATCTTATCCCTGGTTTGAACTCAGGTCCTCCTGAATCCAGGGCCAGTGCTTTATCCACTGCTCCATCTAGCTGCCCCCAATGGGCATATATTTGACATAGTGCTTGTCAATTTAGCGATCTGATTCTTCTCTGCTCTGATCCTGATCTCAATTTTTGTTTATCTTTTTCTTTCAGATAATCTGTAAATGATAAAAGTTGGACTACATGATCCCTAAGATTTCTTCTAGGTCTAACCCTTAGCATATGAACATATTCTTTTCACAGCTCTTGTAAAGCACTAAATTACTTATCTGAGAAGAGGGAGATGAGTTTCATTGTTAGTCCCCTGGAGTCTGGATTGATTACTGCACTGATTAGAGTTCTGATCCTCAAATTTCAAAGAAACATAACATTTAAAAATATTTCAAGCCTATTGACATTTTAAAAACCATTGATATATTCCAAACTCTTACCCAATATAGGAATTCCTCATACAAGTAGAATATTCCTGACAGGTGGCCATCCAATCTCTGCTTGAACATTTCCACTATTCCACTTATTTAATCAACAAGTACTGATTAAGCACTACAATGTGCCAATCACTGTGTTAAGTGCTGAGATAAAGAGAAAAGCAAATCAATTCCTGCCCTCAAGCAGTTCACATTTTATAAAACGTTTTTGGGTTGTTCTAATTATCTAAGCAAGCTCTTTCCTGTCTTAAGTCGAAAAATGCTTCTTTGTAACACCTGGAATTAATTCTCTTATTGAGCTAAAAACAAAACAAAGCAACCCCCCTCCCCAAACAAACAAACAACAACAACAACTTACTTTCATATATTTACAGCCTTTCAAATAATTGGAAATGACTACAGTTCACTTATGTTTTCCTTGCTCTAAATCATATACAACCCCTTCAGCTGTGATAGAGATAATCAAACTTATCATCTTTGTTTCTTTTCTGTGTATGAATTTGAGTTTGAGTTTGGCAATGTCTCTTATAAATTGTGACACACAAACTAAGTGACTGACTTCCAAGATGAGCGAATAGACAAAGAAAGTCCTAGCTGCCCTCATTAATTTTAAGTTACCTGCCCTAAGTGACCAAAAAGTTAGGAATTGAAAGATGTGGAATTAACTACTCAGTGTCACAAATCTTTGAAAAATCATAGCAAAAAGGAGATGGTCATTAGGACTAGAAATGAGCAAATGTTCTTTGATTTTCTTTTTAAAGAGCAATACAAATTGTAATCCTGTAAGTTTGAATCGAATTCTTGGAAAAATTATAGTGCCTATTATTTAAAAAAAGATTTGAGGGCATTTGAAAAGGAGGTAGAAATGGCCAAGAATCAGTAGAGATTAATCATAAACATTCCTCTTCAGGTTCTGCTTCTGAATCTTGGACTTTCCCACAATGCCTCAAATGCCTTCTCATCCTAGAAGTTTCTTAATCCCCTATGGCCTTCTTGCTTTACAACACCCCTTCACTCCATGGCCCTCTTATCCCATTGGTGAGTTCCTCCTGGAATCTTCATTATATGGAAGGGCTTAGATCAGTCATCCTTATTTCCCCTCTACCCTCTACTTCTGACTCTTGAATCATCCACTGTGCCTCTGAATGGGTACTTTCCTCAGCCTCACTCCCCTCTCCTTTTTCATCTCCCTTTTATGGATTATCTCTCCCTTTAATAGAATAAAAGTTCCTCAAAAGTAGGTATTGTCTTTCTTTGCATTTGCATCGTCAGAGCTTTGCATGGTGTCTGGCACATAGCAAGCCCTCAATATATGATTGTTGACTTGACTTGTCGTGATCAAGAGCAAGTCATCAGATTGATCTAATTTCCTTTTTCTGACTGGCTTTGCTAGAACAGTAGATCATGGGGATACAGTGAAATAGTATGACTAGATTTCAGTCAGCTTTCTGACAAAGCCTTTCATTCCATTCTTGTGAATGAAATTGAGAGATTCAAAATAGCTGGTAAGAGAGTTAGAATGTAAGCTCCTTGAGGACAGGGCTTATTTTCACATTTCAGTTGCATGGCTACTGCAATGCAATTCATTACAAAGTAAATGACAATAATAATGTTTATTGATTGGCTGATTGTTGATTGATTTGGAACTGGTAGAATGACTATAGTCCAGGAGCAGTCATTAATGGCTGGAAGATAACTTAAAGCAAGGTTTCTATTTTTCAGTAGAGTATGAGAGTGATCTTTCTGCAGGTCCGTCCTAGGGAATATCTTTAATGATAACCGATGAAAGCAAATATGGCATATTTGCTAAATTTGCAGATGATATCAGATATGGCAGGAAGAGCTAACACTGTGGATGAAAGAATCGGAGACCCAAGAGATTTTGATGAAATAGCACAGTAGACCACATTTAATTTTATAAAATTAAAAAGGAATTACACACACTTCTAAACATGTTTAAAAGATCAAATTCTTAAGTATGGAGTGATGGAAATATGACCAGACAACAGTAAGTATGCAAAATATCTAGAGTTTAATGAATTGAAAACTCAATATAAGTCAATGATCTGAATGGCAACTGAAACAGTGAATGCTGTGCCAGTTTGCTGGAGACATACATTGTTCAGAATGAGGAAGAAAAGAGCTTGCTATACTCTACCCTGATGACACTATATCTGGAATGTAGTCAAGTTTAGATATCACATTTTGAAAAGAACAGACAGTTGGAGTGCTTTTAGAAGAGGGTATGATTAGGGTGGAAGTGTCATATGAGGAAAGAGCTGGTTTTCCCTTTTAAGAGAGGGTATGATGCTGCATTAAATTCTTTTAGAAGTTGACAATTGAAAGAGGGATTGGAGTTTTTGCTTGGTCCAAAAGGACACAATGAGAAGCAATGGGTAGAAATTGCAGGGAGGTAAATTTGAGTTTGATGTAAGGAAAATTTCTTAACAGAGTTTTCATAGTATCAGATATTAAGAACTAGAAGTGAACTTAGGGACCATAAAGTCCAACAGCCTCATTTTACAGATAAGGAAACTGAAACATGAAGGTTAAGTGACTTGCCCAAGATCATATCTGAGGCAGTATTTAAACCCGTTTTTCTGACTCCAAGTCCAATACTCTATCCACTAAATCATGATACAACATTGTCATGGGTTGCATATAATTAGGTAATATATCTGAAATACATTTTCTTTAAGTTATGATTTACATAATCAGGCTTAAAATATACTCTGTAGTATAATTATACTTTTACATACAATATTCAATTTAAAATATATAATTTTAAAATTCATGAAAACATAATTCCCTTTTAAGTAACACAACTTCAATTGTATACAATATTTTAAAACTAAGATTTCAATTTCTTAAAATGCAGCTTCTTAAAAAATATCTTACATTAGAGAGGTAAGGAACTAGGTATATAAAATTAGAGATATATTGTCAAATTCATTTGCTTTATTGTTTGAGTTTTGCTTAAAGTTTTGTGTTAAAAAGGAGAAATTAATGGGAAGATATATTATCAAATGATCCTGATGTTTTAAAAAAGGCATAAATCAAAACTATTAATTGGAGAAAGATATAATAAAATGAACCCACTTGCAATCATAATTAATTAATCACTAACTTACAAATAAGCATTTTATATTGATGCATTTATGCTATAATTTTATTATTATTTTATATGATTTATATTACATATAATATACACCATAAATTGTGTTATATTGTATATTGTTATACAATATATTAACACATTTTATGTTGACACATTTTAATCACTTAGGTGAGTGATTTTTTGTATAGTGCTTTGAAAACTTTAAAGCACTAATGCATATACACACACATGTAAATATACATATATATATATATATATATATATATATATATATATATATATATATAAAAGCTATTGGGAAAAAAGCAAGTGTTTTTTTCCATTTTACAAGACCTAAGCACTTTACAAATATTATCTCATTTGATCCTCATAACAACCCTGAAAGGTAGGTGCTTTTATTATCTCAATTTCACAATTGAGGAAACTGAGGAAGGAAGTGACTTACCTAATGACAGCTAATAGTATCTGAGGCAGGATTTGGACTCAGGTCATTTCCTGACTTGAGACACAGTATTCTATCCACTGTGGCACTTAGCTGCCTCTATTTTTAAAACTTATTTTTACATATGCATATAGTTGCATTATGTATATACATTTAACATATATCATATAATTATATATATGATATACAAATATGTATACATACATATACACATGTATTTGTATGTATACATGTGTATGAAAAGTGCATATATACAGTGCTTTAAAGTTGACTTCCAGGTAGTGATGCCCCCCTAATACCTGTGAAGGAAACAAACAAACAAATAAAAACATCTAGAACAAAAGACAAATTGGACTAGAAGACTAGAGGAGAATGCTGCCAAAGCATAGATTGATGATTAAGGATTGATTTGTGTTTCTCCAGATGGTCCCTTCCTTTTGGGAATCAGTATTTCTAGCAGTCGCAATCTTATTTTAAGAACCTTCTAATCTGCCTGCCCTCCAGAGGCTGACATGGGCGCCAGTTTTCCATCATATGCTGCTTGGGATGTTCTCCCTTAGTAGTGGAGTAAAGACTTCGAAATTTTGATAGCTGTTCTTTGCTGATATTGATGGGTTCATGTAAGACAATCCAAATCACACATTCTGAAAGAGGGGGAATGGTGAGTGAGCCTGCATAAGTCCAAAAGTCGTGATTGTTAGGAAGGAGACCAGCTGGATTGAAGTTTGTAAAGACAGCATACATATTTCTTTTTTTAATGGAATCAAATGCATCAATGACTTTCTGTAGCTCAGGCTGAGCACTTCCCACCGTCAAGAAAACACCCACTACAGCTAGTCCATCAGGATGGTGCATTGCATCACAGAATGTCTTGTATTTTGTATTCCAGTGAACCAAGTGGAGCTCAGCTGCATATTTCAGTTCATCCACACTGTGCTCAGAGCCTTGATCATCCCTAGAACCCCAGTGAAAATTGAAGTGAGCCAACCTATATTTTTCAGTTAGAGGCCCTCCACTTAGCACCGATTTGTCAGTAGAATCATCGAACTCTACATTGAAAGAGTAGCCTTTGTTGACAATCCCTCGAGCTGTTGAGGGATCGTAGTTAAAATTCAGAGGCTTCAGGGAACTGTCAAACTTCGTATTCCAGAGCTGAATGTCAATAGGGGACTGACGCCTTCCCTTGGCAATAGGGAAGAGCTTATGCCAGGTATCTGGTCCATTGTCCTTGCCGTATCCCCAAAGAAGAGGATGCAACATGGTTTTGAAAGCTTTGGGGATCACTTTTTGTTGACTAGGCTGCAATTCTAAGTGTGTTCCCAAAGAATGGTCACTGGAGCGGGTACTCTCTGTCTCTTTCTTTCTCTCCCCGTCTCGGTGTCTTTCAGTCACTCTGTCTCTGTCTCTCTCTGTCTCTCTTTGTCTCTCTCTGTCTCTGGTTCTGGCTCTGGCTTTTAGAGACGCCTCTCCACGCCAGTTCTCATTGAAGTCCTTTGGCAAGCGGGCAGAGAAGGCTGAAAGTAGGGGAGACTGATTGAAACAATACCAAGGTAGGAGGGGGTGGAGGGTGGATACCCAGGGATAACAGTATATTGATTTTCCAGAACTGAGCAAATCAGGACAGTGGGGCGAAGGGAGACAAGAGAGTTTCTCTTGGAAAATATCTTTCCTGCAGCCTGGGTCAGCTTACTTCTTTGGCCTCCGTCAGTTGAATGTAGTTCCGGAATTCCCTGCACAGAAATTCCCCCAGCACAGTGTGAGTAGTCATCACCAGATTATGAATAGAAATAACAGCGACCGACTCCTCCCCTTTCCTTTAGAATTTCGAAGCGCTGGGACAGCCACTGAAGGGCCGCTCAATTAGGAGGGCACGTGGCTGATCTCAGCGCCTACATGCGCCTGCCACATCCCCACTCCCTCCAACAGAGGCAGCAGCAGTGGGTATCGCCGGGGCAGGTACCCTTTGTCCCTCATTAGTCCCTTTGGGTCCCCATTGTGACTGCATGGTGGGCTGCAGCTCTGCTTGCTGAAGCGGGGGAGAGAAGATTGGTCAAGCCAGAGCTGACCCGCCACTTATTGAGGTTGTCATAGAGACGATTCTCCAACTGCTTGGACCTGAGCTCATTTCCATTTAATGTAATACAGCGGTGCTTAACATGGAGTATATGAACTTTAATTTATAGTTAGATTTGATAAGTTAGAATTCATCAAGAAATTTAATAAGCTCGTCGAAGTCACTAAGAAAAATATTGAACAGAATAGGGCCAAGGTCAAAGCCCTGGGAAACTCTGATACAGTCTGCCTTCCAAGTAACAGTGGTAGTCATCAATTTCTGGGTCTATTTGGTCATCTAGTTCTGTTGTTGTGGTGGTGGTGGTTGTTATTGAGTCATTTCTGTTATGACTGATTCTTCATGACCCCATTTAGAGTTTTCTTGGCAAAGATAGTGGTGTGGTTTGCAATTTTCTTCTCCAGCTCATTTGACAAATGAAGAGACAGAGGCAAACAGGGCTAAGTGACTTGCCCAGGGTCACACAGCTAGTTAAGTGTCAAAGTGTCTGAGGCTGGATTTGAATTCAGGTCTTCCTGAATCCAGCTGCCCCCCCCCATCTAATTCTAAACCCATCTAACTATACCATGACCCAGAAGAAATCTTTCTAAGTAATCACTCTTGCCAGTTCTTGCAGAATAGAGATAATATGGTATAGTGGATAGACTCCTGGATTTCTGTAATAAGAAAGACCTGGGCTCAAACACTTTCTCTCCTATTTATTAGATGTATAACCATGGGTAAAATACAACCTTTTAAAGCCTCGATGGCTTCATCTGCAAAATGGGAATACTGATATTTCCCTCATAGAGTTGCTTTGGCTCAAATAAGATGATCTAAAGTGTTTTGCATAGTTTGCAAAGTGTTCTGCAAATTGTGAATGTTTCTTACAATTACTATCTTAGGACTTACTTTAGGATGTTGAAAGTAGCAGGGATAAGTGATAATGAGAACTAAGATATGGCCATCTTCTTTTCTTTTCTTTCTTTCTTTTTTTTTTTTTTTTGGTGTGTGTGTGTGTGTGTGTGTGTGTGTGTGTGAGGCAATTGGGGTTAAGTGACTTGCCCAGGGTCACACAGCTAGTAACTATCAAGTGTCTGAGGCCAGATTTGAACTCAGGTACTCCTGAATCCAGGGCCGGTGCTCTATCCACTGGGTCACCTAGCTGCCCCAAGATATGGCCATCTTATTCAAGATATGGAATGAGATGTACATTTTTAGACACATCCAAATTCCCAATCTGGGAATTTGCTTTGCTTTGACTATCCACATTTGTTATAAGGCTTTTGTTTTTCTTTTGATGGTGGGGGTGGGGGGGTGGCATGAAAGGAAGAGAAAATAAATGCTTGTTAATTGATTTTTCTATTTTGTTTTGTTTTCACAAATAATTTTTTTGGGGTGAGGCAATGGGGTTAAGTGACTTGCCCAGGGCCACACAGTAGTAAGTGTCAAGTGTCTGAGACTATATTTGAACACAAGTCCTCCTGACTCCAGAGCCAGTATTCTATCCAGTGCACCACCTAGCTGCCTCACCCAAATAATTTTTTAAAAAATTATGACCATGTATGTTGCAGAGATTGATGAACTGGAGGGCCAGGATGTTCTAGGCAACAACAATGTGCTCTATAGAAATTCCTAAGTAGGGGTTAGGGAGCAGGTTTAGGGTAGAAAGGAGGACTGTGAACCAAAGGGTATGGAGAATAAGTTGGGGGCCAATAGTAACAAATATATAAACCAGGAGATATAGATGAAAGAAATGAATCTCAAAGGAAATGTTATTAATAGATGATAATAGAGGAGGATTAGGAAGTATCTCTGAGAGACAAACACGGTGCCTAATCCTTCTGCCTTGATGCTGGTAGGGGGATGGGGATGGGACAATGAAAGAAGGAGCAGAAACTACTGGTGAAGCTACAGAGATCTAGTATCTTACCAAGGGAGCACCAAAACATGGAAAGACTATGAGAAGAAGTCCAGGAAGGAGGGAGATGAGAATTTTACAAAGAAAAGGATTTCCTCCTACTCTGAGAATGGGTAGGACTAAGCTGAATGAAATCCAGAGAACAGTGAGTGGTAGCAAGGGAAGTAGAACAGGGAGGATTGTGTTCCTTTTTGGCAGACTGCAGCTCTTATCAAAGTGAAAGTCAGGAAGGAGAAAGTACCCTATGACTTGTGTCTTCAGCCTCCAAGACCCTGTGATAATGGAATGAATGTATTGGGAGCAGCATCTGTCAATTGTATTTCCCCAAACCCCAGAAAGTTGATGAAGGAGATGTAGGTTGGACAGATGGAGTGTGACTTGGCTCCTGGTCATATTTGACCTTGGCTCTGGACTTGTAACTGAATGCCTACTTCTAAATAGGATCCTGCAAGTGAAAGTCTTGACTTTTGATGGTCCCAGAGGGCTTAGTCATCTCTGCTTTTCTCAGATGCTTAGGGTTAGGGTTAGTGATGTCCAGTGGAATAAGGACTTCCTCCGCACTTAGCTTCTAGGTAAAGGAGGCCTCTGGATTCAGTGCCAGAGAGGAGCCAGCAGTGGGGCCTTGGCTAAGGGTAAACAGGGTATGTGTCAGCTTTAGGTCCCACTTCCCCAGGTCCTTGGTGATTGTTGTTTTCTTATGTGGTTTGATAGCATAGGACAGAGTAAGTCCCAACTTACTATGTATGAAACTCCTAGAGCCAGAAGACTTAGGAATCCAGTCCGGGAGAGAGAGTCTGGGGCTGAGACATCCACTGTCATCAAACCCCTTTTGTCCTTTTCTCTATTTTTTTTTGGTGGGCAATGGGACTTGCCCAGGGTCACCCAGCTTGTAAGTGTCAAGTGTCTGAGGCTGGATTTGAACCTTTCCTCTTTTTTTTTTAGTGAGGCAATTGGGATTAAGTGACTTGCCCAAGGTCACACAGCTAGTAAGTGTTAAGTGTCTGAGGCCAGCTTTGAACTCAGGTACTCCTGACTCCAGGGCCGGTGCTCTATCCACTGCGCCATCTAACTGCCCCTCCTCTATTTTTTGAAGCATAAAATTATAATTATGCCAGACCATAGCTTTGTCACTTACTTCTGGGAGATCTTTATACTGCTGAAATATATGATCCAAACCAATACAAGTAAATAAACTCCTCTTTCTACTATTCTATACTACTTTTCCTGATAAATTTATTGAAATGTATATATCCATACAAACCGTGCTTCTCTAGAATAGACATTATTTACTGTATAGTCTTCCTAATATGTATAAAAGCAAATTAAAAAAAATTGGTAATAAATTTAAATAGCTGTAGAAAAAAACCCTATGAGGTAGAACAAGTACAAAGGGCAGATACAAGATATGGTACACACCAAGGTAACATGTTCATGCACCCCTTTCACCAGGTGAATAGAAAGGCTTCATGGAGTAGGATGCATACCCATTGGGCCTCGAAGGTAAGGAAGGATGTCAATAGGTGGAAAGCAGAATGGGAGATCACTCCAGGCATGGAGGATGGTGTGAACAATGAAATAGAGTTAGGAGATGGCAGGAAGATTGGAATGGAGGTTTGGGGAGTAGCTTATTTTGGCTGAAATAAAGAATAACTAGCCAAAGCTCAGCTCCATGCCACCTCCTACATGAGGCCTTTCCTGATTCTTCTCTCCACCTCCAGGTATTAGTCCTTTTCATTAAGGATAGTGAAATAGTTAGGTTGCTCAGTAGATAGAGCACCGAGTCTAGAATTAGGAAACCTAAGTTCAAATTCTAATTCAATTCACTTACTCCCTGTTTGACCATGGATAAGTCATTTAAACTTTGTCTGCTTCACTTTCCTCAAATGTAAAATGAGAACAATTATAGCACTAATCTCCTCGGGTTGGTTTGAGATAACATTTGTGAAGAGTGTAGTCTTGATAAATGCTTGTTTCCTTCCCTTTCCTTCCCCTTCTGAAATTACTTTGCTGTTGAAGTTTTTACTTATCTCAAATGTTAACAAACAATAGTAGGTAAACATTTATTATGTGCTTTAATATGTGCCAGGCACTCTGATATTTTGATACAAATATCAGAAAAGAAAGACAGTGCCTGACCCCTTACAATATAATGGGGAAGGTGAAAGGGGAGGGCTAGGGGTGGGGACAGACAAGGCCATGGTGGAGAAGTCAGAGATATCCCAGACTAGTACAACCAGGTGAGAAATAAAGAGATGTTCATGGCTCTGCCCTTCAGTCAGATCAGAGGGTAGCAATAAGACAGAGGACCATGGCTGATGGGAATTTTCAGGATGAGTATGTGCTAAGTGCTTTTACAAATATCTCATTTGATCCTCACATCACCTACAAAGTAGGTGCCATTATTATCCATCTTTTACAACTGAAGAAACTGAGACAAATGGGTAAAGTGATTTGCCCAGGGTCACACAGCTAGTAAGTGTTGAGATTTGAACTCAGGTCTTCCTAACTCTAGGTCCAGCATTCTATTCACTACTCGCCCAGCGGTCTCCAAAAGAAAAAAAAATTAATAGCTATCTGAATGATAGTTCCAAATCATTAATAAGAAGATAAATTAGTATGGAGAGTTCAGTGGAGTTCAAGGAGGGCTAGACTGGGAATCAGAGAACCAGGGTTTGAATCTTGGTTCTGCTATTTAATATCTGTATGACTTTGGATGTGTCACATTTCAGTTTCTCATCTATAAAATGAAGGGGTTGAACTAGATGACCTTCAATGTCTCTTTTAGCTAGAAATCCATGATCTGAACCTGCTTTAGGTCTTTACCTCATACATAGGATCTTGGCAAAGATGGAAATAATTGGAGGGAGTACAGAAAGACAAGCGCAATACACTGTTGATGGAGATGTCAAATAGTCCAGCCATTTGATTGAAATGCAATCTGGAATTAGGCTTTTTGAAAAGTGACAAAAATGTCTTTATCCTTTAACTCCCTCCTCCCCTGGGGATTCTGTGGCTGGATATGTATCTTGAGGAGGTCAATGATATATGGTAGAATTAGAATTAAAATATAATAGATGTCTATCAATTAGGGAATGGCTAAATGAATTTTGATTCCTGATAAAATTTTACTGTGTTGAATGTAATAATGAAAATGAAGAATTCAGAAAAGCATAGAGTTATATGAATTGGTACAGAGTGAAGAAAGAACCAGGAAAACAATATATTCAGCAAATACAGCAGTGCTGCCCCTTTAAAAAATAATAGTTAAATAATATGATTCTGTTTATTATCTATTGAACAGTTAAATGTAAAGAACAAAAAATAGAAAAACATTTTAATTATAATGACTAAGAACCTTGTTCCTAGAAAAGTGAAAAATGAACTTCTTTCTCTACTTTGCAGAACTGGGGGATTAGGGATATGGAATATTGCATATAGAGTCAGCCTCAGTTGATGTGTAAATTCATTTTGCTAAACTGCTTTTTCTCTCCTTCTCTTTTCTTTAAAAATTGTTTGTTATACAAAATGACTCACTGGGTAAAGAAGGGGAAGAAATATATTTAGAAATGGAGGTGATTGAAAACAAAAGATATTAGTAAAACATTAATTAAAAGAAGATAAATAACAATTTGGAATCTATTGTAATAGTACAGGTGAAAGGTGATAAAGACTTGGACTAGTGTAATTAAAGTAATAGTGGAAAGGATGGGATGGTTAAATAAATGAAAGGGACATTGAAGGAATAGAACATAATTTGGCAACTGATTAAATGTGGCTAATGAGAGGACTGAACATGCCTCAGAGATTTGCAATCTAGTTAACTGGGGGAAGGTGTCATCATTAGGGGAAATAAGGAAGTTGGGGAGGAATGGCAGGTTTGGTAATGAAGATAAAGAACTAACTTTGAGGTATGTCAAGATTGAAGCTCTCAGGACATTCAGACAGGGAAATCTGGCAAGAAATGACCTTAGAGGAGAGGTTGAGATAGACTTTTGGGAGGAAATTTATAGAGGTCATCATTGAAGATATATAGGTTAATAAGAACACCAAGACAAAGTGTGGGAAAGAAAGGGAATGGGGAGAAGGGAAAAGAAAAGGGAAGGGGAAAGGGAAGTGGAAAAAGGAACGGAAGGGGGAGAAAGAATAAGAAGGGGAATGGAAGAGGAAAGAAAGGAGCTTAAGGGGAGAGAGACAAAGTAGGAAGATGCATGTATGGAAGATCCATGGAGTGCATCTATGATAGATGGAGTGGCAGTAGCATAAGGACCCAATGAAGAAGACCAAGAAAAGGTGGTAAGAGAGCTTTTGTAAAGGTTTATTGCTTTATATACAATTAAGGTTTTTGTTTTTAGTTTTGATAATAGATGTTTATTTAAAAAAAGAGAGAGCTAGAACTGCCATGACAGTGCAGTTACAGGAAAATCACAATTTCAGAATGTATCAAAAATGTGGTAGAGATAAAGGAAGATGTAGACTAAAAGTCACTCTATTTTTATGAAGAGTTCATTAATGATGGAGAAAATCATTTCAGAGGATAGCATAGTAAAATGAAGATTTTTGTTTTTTGAATAGAAGAGATCTGAGCAAGTGTATTAGATTAAGTGAAAGATATACTAGTGAGAGAGTGAATATGTATGAGATTAATAGATGTATTATTCTAGGGCAATAGTAAAAAGTAGGATCTAGGGTATAGATCTTGGCAAGAAGAATAACCATTGTATCTTCTTCTACTAATAGGAAATAGGGCAGAGTGGAAAAGTATGCTGAATATTTTAAAGAAATATAAAAAGGGAAACTTGAATATTATGTTGAATGACTCAGATTTTCTTATTAAAATAGGCACTTAGGTCATCTACTAATAGTGAGAGGGAAGAGGCTTTGGGATCTTGAAGAGAGAATAGAAAGTTTTGTTTTGTGTAATGTGAGATTGGGAGTCAATAAGAGATTCAGAAAAAAATTACTGTGCACCAGTGAGAGTTCAGCAGAGGTTAGAGTAAATCAATTTATAATAGGTCTATTCAGCATGGCTTCATGATTTCCTCATAGCATTCAGCTTCCATTCATAAGCAGAAATGGAGAAGATGGATGGCTATAGTGATACAAGGGTGGGAGTTAGCAGGACAGGAGTGTTAGAAGGTGAAGGGCATTGGATTCAAATGTGGAGCGAGTACGTGTATTGAAACAGCTGACTTTTGGATCAAGATTGGCCAGGAAGGGAACCGAGGCCAGCACAGGAGAGATGAATTGGGTTAAAAAGATACACTGAGAGCAGATAATTTGGGAAGAGCAAGGGAGTGACAGAGGTAGAAGAACAAATGGTGGTCAGAAAAGAATTTCAGAGTTTAAAATCTTGAAGACTGGGTAATTTTTAGATGATGTATTTTGTGCTACTTGAAATTAATTTGATAATCTCATATATATATTTTGTACTTATTTAACAGTATAAGTGTTAAATAGCAAAGATGCTTCCTGAATGTATGGATTGTTTTATTTTTCTCTTTGTATCCCCATTATCTAGGACAATGCTGAGTTCAATTGATGCTAACTATAATTAGGGAAACAAGGTAGTTGGGCTGTGGGAGTAGGAAGGAAGCAGTTGCTGCTAATTGGTTTAATGAAGAAAACCATTTCTCTTATATTGGAAGATAACTTGTAGGCAATAGATGAACTCAGAGAGGTTTAGAACTTCTGAGGTGGTGTCCATCAAGGACACATTCCTGTTTTTACATCAAGGAATGTCAAAAAGGCCAGGTAAGACATTTGCCTTGGAGATGAGTGAATTTAAATGGTGCCTGACATTCTTGGTTGATTTCCCCATATTGTGCATCCCTTGGGAAAGTGTTTGCTAGAAAATTCTGCAATCTGCTTGAGGATTTAGAACACAAAGGAGTTTGAGTGACTATAACTCTGTGTCTAAAGGTTACTTTCTGAGTTCTGCCCTTTTTTCTTAGGTTTGATTACATCTGAACAAACCCTGGCAATGGTGATACCAGATGTCATTGGGGCAGGCATGGTGTGGGCAGAGGGTAGACATCAAGGCAAGACATATTTGGGGGCATAAGATCCCATGGGTAATGTGGTCTTGGACTTGGCTTTATTGGGAAGGTCAGTGAAAGAGACATACCTCGATAGTTTTAGGTTGCTTTGGGGAAAGCTTTGGCTAGGGTAGGACCAGGCCACTCTTGGGGAAGAGAACCCCATTATCTTGGGAGCCTGACTTGCACTACTATGGCACAGACTATAACTCCTGACACTTTCAAACTCAAGAGGGGGAAAAAGTGGATTGACATGGCAGGTTGGCAAAGAAACAATTTGGCTGTCTTTAGACCCCAGGATGTGATGAGAACCTTGGTGTAGGGGCCAGACAGATTAGGAGGGATCAGCCAAATTCATGAGGAGAAAAAGCCATGTTTTGGAGGAGGAGTGGAAGAAATATGCCTTGGCGTCCTGGGGCAAATCCTCACTAAAATTATTGTTCCAAATGAGTCAATGACCACTTATTAAAGGTTTACTAAGTGCCAAGGGCAGCTAGGTGGCACAGTTGATAGGGTGTTGTGCCTGGAGTGAGAAAAACTTGAGTTCAAATCTAGCCTTAGATATTTACTAGCCATGTGACCCCTGGGCAAGTCACCTGAGGCTGTTTTCCTCAGTTTGCTCATCTGTAAAATGAGCTGGAGAAAGAAATGGCAAACTACTCCAGTATCTTTGCCAAGAAAGCCCTAAATAGTGTCAGAGAGAGTCAGACATGACTCAACCACCACAACAATAATATATAGATGAAATCACAGGTCTGGATCTCACTGTCCCACCCAGGCATCTGCAATTGCCCACCCATCCCATCCCCAAAGTTTCTTACTTATTGTGTGACCTGGGCAAGTCACTTAAACCAGTTTGTCTCAGTTTCCTCATACGTAAAATGAGATGGAGAAGGAAATGGCAAACCACTCCAGCATCTTTACCAAGAAAACCAAAAGTGATTTCATGAAGAGTCAGACATGACTGATCCAACTGAACAAGAAGTATCGGATGTGTTACAAAGAAAGGTAAAATCGTCAGTCACTATCCTAAGAGAGCTCTTATTCTAATGGCCGTGACAACATGTAAATAAGTAGGTACATACAAAATACATTCAGAATAGATGGGTGGCAGTCTCAGAGGAGCTTGTATTGGCAGTTGGGAGGGCCATGAAAAACCTCCTGCAAATGGTACCATTTTAATGGAATCTTGGAGAAAGCATACAAGATGGAGGTAAGCAGAGATTGGCAGTTGGAAGGTCACATTTGCAGAACATCAAGTAGGCCCATGTATTTGTATCCATGCTAGAGAATGGCCAAAATAGAACAGAAATGGAAGTCATGGGGAGTGGAGGAGTTCAAGAAATCTTTTTGGTCCTAGAGATTTGAACTCTTAGAAGAAATTAGACATTTTTATACCTGGACATAGTACTACCCACTTGAGGTTGGAGGGAAATGGAGAACAGAGATTCCAAACCTTCTAGGTCACTACTGAAGAAGCCACTGTGGTAAATAGTATGGGGCAGGGGAAGGTCTTACTACCTTAAGAGATTGTTGCTTCTCATTTACAACTTAACAACTGCTGTTTATAACTGTCAACGTACTGAGAAGTATGCTGTTGGTTCAGTTGTTTTACACTCAGGTATGACTCTTCATGGCCCCATTTGGGGTTTTCTTGGCAAAAATACTGGAATGTCTTACTATTTCCTTCTCCAGATCATTTGAAAGATGAGGTAACTGAGGCAAACAGGGTTAAATAACTTGTCCAGGGTCACACAGCTATTAAGTGTCTGAGGCCAGATTTGAACTCATGAAGAGGAGTCTTCCTGACTCCAGTCCTGGAATTCTATCCACAGAGTCACTTAGCTCCCTGAGAATATCATCACTACTCTTTAAATTCAACACCTGGGGCAAAGCACTAATAATTGTACCTTAGTTACTACTGCATCTTAGTAAACTTGTAAATAGCTTTTATTGAACTCATTTATAGCAAATAGGTGTTTCCTAACCCTGTCCTCTCTGACTATGCCCTTGTCTACCTTAGGTTTCAATCATCTCTTGGCCATGTTTTATCCTTTCCAGTTTGGAAAGTTTAGGTTACAAAAATATTCAGTATTTCCTTTATTGACTATTATGAACTCTAAAATGGCATCACTTTTGAGATTTTTATAGTTTCCTATGATTGGCAAATCTTTCTTCACTGTTAAGAATTAAGCTTTGATTAGCCATCCCCCAGTAGATAAATGGCCAAAGGATAGGAATAGTTAGTTTTCAAAGGAAGTTATCTAAGCCATCAATAACCATTTGAAAAAGACTCCAACTCATTAATAATGAGAGATGAAAATTAGAGCAACTCTGATGTTCTACTTCGCACCTACTAGATTGGCAAAGATGACAAGAAAATGAATATGAAAATGAAAATGTTAGAAGGACTGTGGGAAGGCAGGCATACAACTATATTTTTGGTGCAACTGTGAGTCGGTCCAGCCATTCTGGAAAGCAATTTGGAAATATGCCCCAAATGTCATTAAACTATGTACCCTTTGACCCAGTGATAGGACCATTTAGTCTGTACTCCAGACATAGAAAAGAAAGTATACACATTACAAAAATAATTATAGAAGCTCTTTCTTTTATATTCAAGAATTGGACAGTAAAGGGATGTCAATAACTTGGGGGTATGAATGAATAAGTGATTATATAAGGATTTAATGGAATGTCATTGTGTCATAAGAAATGATGAAAGTGACAGTTTCAGAGAAACCTGAGAAGATGTATGAACTGATGTAGAGTGAAGTAAGCTCAATTAGGAGACCAATTTATTTAATCATAACAACATTTGAAAGAAAGAAAAACTATGAAAGGGTTAAGAACTTTGATCAATGCAACAACCAACAATTATTTCAGCAAAACAAAGTGAAACATGCTAGCCCCTTCCTGATAAGAGGAGTGATGGATTCAAAAGGCAGAATAAAGATATATATATCTTTATATCTATATATGTGTATATCTATATATATATACACATATACATATACATACATACACATATATATTCAGAAATGGTCAATATATGATCTTATTTTGCTTGACTATGCATATTTGTTATAAGGGACTTGTCTTCTGTCCAATTTGGGAGTTGGTGAGGTGAGGAAAAGGGGAACTGAGAGGTATGATCATCAAAAGGGAAAAAAAGTTTACTGAAGCATATTTATAAATGCACAGAAGAGAACATAAGAGTAGAAAGAAGTATTCAAGACAGCTTTTAAGTTATAAGAGGAATTTATCATATATTTAAAAAGAAAAGTAAGCCATATATAATAGATTTGTAGTTTCATTTTTTCTTTTCTAAGTTTATAAAAATGCTTTATCTGGTATTTGATAAATTCAGAATAAAAAAAATGAAATCTAAAAAATTGTCATGATTAGTTTCAGTAAGAGTGTCTGTACTAGACTATATGACTGATGAAGACTGGGGTTGAGCAATTCTTATACTAGACTCTATGACTAGTTCAGGTGAGAGCTGGGGTTGAGCAGGCAGTGTCCATGATAAGGATTGAAATCTCTCTTCTGGGAACAGGAAGAGAAAGGTAAAGTGGGAACTCCAGTGCAGAGGAAGCATAAGAAGGTTGCACCATACACAATACCAACAACATGGTTCACATAATAACTAGTCAGAACTCAGATTGAGAGACAGAAGCTAGGTCAAAACCGTCATCTTCAAGATCTGAAAGAGTGATTGGGGAGAGGCGAGTGAAAGTTTCACACCAGAAGTCAGACAAGGACCAGGTAGACCAAAAAAGGCATTAATTTGTTGTACTTAAACACTGACTAGGTACATGAGTTACCTGCTTGATTGTGTATTCTAGCCTCATTCTTCTAAATCATCCAAACTCCATCCAAGTCCATGGAATATCAATATCTTCTTTAGAATTCATGCAATTTATGAAGTGGTGGATGTGCTCCCACTCTGGCCATCTTGAACACTCTTCAAGTCACTGGCTTTCATGAATGTCCTTGGAATTTATAGGGCAGCAGACAGTTAATCTCATTTTTCCTGACTTTTGATAAATGACATAGAAAGGTAAATGATAAATACGTCAGATGCTCTGCTTTTATAGAATGACTGATATATATGTGTATGCATATTCTATATATAAAATATGTGAATATATATATGTATACACATATAATTTGTTGTTATTTAGTTGTTTTCAGTTGTATCTGATTCTTCAGGACCCCATTTCGGTTGTCTTGGCAAGAATACTGGAGTGGTTGGTCATTTTCTTCTCGAGCTCATTTTACAGATGAGGAAACTGAGGTAAACAGGGTTAAGTGACTTGATCAGAGTAACAGCTAGTAAATGTCTGAGGCCAGATTTGAACTCCAAGAATTTGTCTTTGTGACTCCAGGCCCAACACATGCATATGTACACATATACACAGATACATACAAACACAATATACATATGTATATATTATATAATATATGTTATTTATGTATATATGCATCAGGAAATTATCATCTATATCATCAGTAGACCTAGGTGATCAGTAGGAGACTTCACATCAACATCATTTCTGTTTTTCTGTTTTTATCCTTATTCAAAAGTGCTTCAATGGGCTTCTGTCTGCATGTTTCAGGTAGATGGAGTGTTCAGGGAGGACTAGCAACTGTGGTGTGAAGGTTTGCTAACTCCTTTTTGTGTGGCTGCTCACCCACCTGGCACTCAAGTCTCACCTGTGGCTCCAAGAAGCTGTAGCATGTTCAGTAGCCACACCCCAGTAAAACTGCTTAAGTAGACAAGTTAAACCATGTCAAATGTAAGCAACAGGCCTCAAACCTATTGGTAAGTTAAGGGAATGTTTACCCCAAGCGTGTGAAGACTTCCCCAATAGAATGAATGTATGAGACCAATTTGTTCCAATGACCATGAAATTGGCTGAGGGGGGCATTGAAGACAGCAAGGTCATCTACTGCATCCTGAAACGCCACCAGTCTTCCTGACTTTTGTCTTGCCACTGGACTTTGATGACTCTAGCAGAGAGAGTTAGGCTGATGACTCTGTGCTACTCTGCCTCACTTAAATCCAACTCATTCTCAAGTCAAGACATCACCCTGTGGAATTATGGATTTCCACGCAAGTGCATATTTTATTGAGACAGAATGCTACTTTGCTACTCCCTGCATGAGATGAGATTTTAAAAATTTTTGTGTGCTTTTTAAAATAGAGTATACTTTGTATTCATCATAAGTCATGAAACACCAAATAACTGTGATGTTAAAGTAGGTCAATGGGTAGAATGCTGAACATGGACCTGTAATCAGGAAGACCTGAATTCAGATCCAGCCTCAGATACTAGTTTTGTGACCCTGAGCAAGTCATTTAACTTCTCTTGACCTCAAATTCCTCATCTGTAAAATAAGGGGTGGAGAATAATACCATCTGCCTCCCATTGTTGTTGTGAGATAAAGAGGAAATAATATTTATAAAGCACTTTCTAAACCTGAAAGTGATATGTAAATGTTGGCTGTTATCATGTATAGAGTCATGTATACCTCTTTGTGTTAAGATTATAAATTCACTTGGGTAAATCCATCCTTTGCGAATTGAGAGGTATTTATGCCTTAGTGAATAGAGAGCTATCCTTAGAGCGAAGCCCTAGGTTCAAGTACCCTCTCTCACATACTGGCTGTGTGACTCAAGACAAGTTTTTTAACCTCTCAGTGACTCCAGGTGATAATTTAAGACTATATAAATTCTAGAACATTTTCAGATCTATATCAGTGAAGGGAGTTTCCTCACCAATAGTTTCCTAAATTCTTTACATGGCTGTGACCTAAGATTCAATCTTTCCCCCCAATTCCCTCCCTCTTGATCTATCCATTTGTATATAAAACAAATGCCATATATATTGCTCATAACCTTTTCCCAGTTATTCTTTCCTATGTATTACTGGGTATCTCCTACAATATTATTTTTATTTCTGCATTCCTTTCTTAATTCCCTTTCTACATCTATGGTCCTCTATAGGACCAAGGATTATGGTTTTATTTTGAAATTTTCTCCAAATTCCCCTACAGGTTTTCCTATTTAAAACATTCTTTATCAAAATCTGCTAGTAAAATGGAAAGAGTCTTGCATCTAGAGTCAGAAGTTGTAGTTCAAATCTGATAGTTACTAGATCTGGGACAATGGACAGTTCACCCTAACTTCAGTTTCCTTATTTGGAAAATATGGATTGAGAATTCACTATTAACCCGAAAGTACCATTGTAAGGAAAGAGCTTCAGAAAACTTAAAATTTTATGTAAATTTGAACAATTCTTCTTATCAGACAAATCCTCTTTCTAGTCCTCATGAGATAGACTCTATTCCTAGCCAAGAGTTGAATATTTTGCTATCATCTGATGTGGTTTAAAAAATGAATTCTGTTCTTCAAATTACATTTCTGATAACCAGCTAAAACATAGCTTGGACTACAAAGGAGAAATTAAACAAATGGAAAAGCAGCATAAGAAACTCATTGGGCCTCAGGAAGAGAGCTCAAGAAGTCATCATTCTTATCCCTCAAAACCGTCCAGGGCCAACATAAATGTCATCTCCTTAACGAAGTTTCCCTTGATCCATTGCCCTCAGCAAGAGGTGAATTCTTTTCCAAACTCACTCATACCACTTTCTTTTATGTTACCCTTTTTTAGATTGTAAGCTGTTCTTGTCCCTACTTCATTCTCAAAGAGGACTAATGACATCAGGTGGGTGATGTCTTGACTTTCAAGTGAATTGGATTTAAGTGAGACAGAGTTGTACAAAGTCCTCAGCCTCACTCTCTCCTCCAGAGTTATCTGAGTCCAGTGGCAAGATGTAGGTCAGGATGACTAGAGATGGCCCTGGATGAAGTGGGAGACCTTGGCCTTTTTAAGTGAAGGTCTTTCCCAGGTCTCAGTTTGTCTGAGGCAACAGTCATTCAGTGATTTTAATGCGAGGTAAGAATTGAGGCAAAAGATTGTAAGCACCTTGAGTGCAGAGACCCTGTTGCACTTTTATTTTTATCTTCTAGTGCCTTGCACATAGTAGGCATTCAAAGTTTATTTAATTTAATAAATAAATATATCCTAGTATCTCCAGGAAGATCTCTCTCTCTCTCTCTCTCTCTCTCTCTCTCTCTCTCTCTCTCTCTCTCTCTCTCTCTCTCTCTCTTTCTCTCTCTCCCTCCCTCCCTCCCTCCCTACTGAAGTAGTTAGGTAAGGGAAAAGGACTGGATCACAACACTTACTCCCAGCAACAGAGAACAGAGTCCCCTTGTTGACTAGGTACCTTGGTCTTTGGAGTGAAACAAGTGCAAAAATAATTGAGAGGAAGGGAGAAGAGAAGGGGAAAATACAATGGGAGGAGAGCAGAACAAGACTCTGAAGTGGCTTAGTGGAAATATATTTGGAATTAAGGCTACTAGAAATATTAGGACTCTTCTACTTTAACTGGCCCAATTTCAACCCATTTGAATCTTGTTCATTGTCATAAATGTCCACAGCTTTTAGAACATTTATATTTTATTTTTCTGTCCAGGAACACCTAGTCTCAAATCCTACCTTTGATACGTATCGGATGTGTGACTCTGGACTAGTCACATAACTTCTCAGAGCTCTAGGCAACCCACTTTGAGTTGTTGAGAAGGTATGTGCCAGCATTGATAGGGGGAGTTTCCTCTCCCTCTATCAAGTTCTTCTCCCTATCCCTAAGCCTAAATGTTTGTAAGCCTAATTATTAAAAATAATAATGGGTAGACTCTGGCTGCTGTCTTGCTATAAGTTGTTTCCTGTCAGTTAATTCTTACTTGATCAGTGGCTTTGTTGAACCCTTTCTTGGTACAAATGCAAAATTCTTTAGTACATCTACCTCTCCATTTCATCAGATGACTTTCTGTTCTCCAGACCAAGCCCTAACTCCTGTTCTTATGAAACTTATTACCAAAGTCATTTTCCTTGCTTCATGTTGGCATTATTTTCCACTGGCCTGCTTAATTTTAGACTTTTAAGATTAGGAAAACTAGTCTGATAAAGAACTGATCAATGTTGATGACAATAACATATTCTTGTAATTCCTCAACTCTTGTTTACATAAGTCAGAATCATGCTTTCTTTAGCAGCCCTACGAGGTTGATTCATATTTAGCTTATGATCCGCTATGGCTCCCAGATGTGTTCTGTCACAGCACCCGCACAAAGTCAATATTTTTTCATCTTGCATTTCTTGAGTTTGTTTTTCTACTGTAAGCAAATTATTCCATATGATCACATTCCTGACTAAATGTGAACTATATACAAAAATAACCCTTAAGTATATGTTATATCTTTAAAAATGAGTGCCATTTAAGTTTCAAAGCCAGAAGATCAATGAGCAGATGGATGAGTAAGGATTCTGTATATGCTTCCATCACGAAAGAGTCATTTGTTAAGTTAAAATGCCTTGTCTTTATTACAGGTATCACTGTATGAAAATATTGGCTGAAGTTGTCGCAGATGTGAAATGTAAACTGTGAAATCCAAATGTGTTTAATTCAGTCTTGGGATCTAATAGGTTTAATGAAGAATAGATACCTCACTTAAAATGAGTTAAAAGGATTATATTCCACAACAGAAGCATAGCCAGAAGACCAATTCTATATTTGCTAATTGTTCTTATTTGCTATGGACATTCACCATTTTTTGGCTGTTAGCCATGCCATAGATATTGAAGACAAAAAGAATTAATCTTCAAACAGGAATGTACATATACTTTTGTTAACTTCGTTTCCTGTAGTTTACATTATATGCAGTTTTAGGAGGTGATTAGAACATAATGTAATAAATCCAATGATTTTTTTTTGTGTGTGTGAGGCGATTGGGGTTAAGTGACTTGACCAGGGTCACACAGCTAGTTAAATGTCAAGGGTCTGAGACCAGATTTGAACTCAGGTCCTCCTGAATTCAGGGCCAGTGCTCTATCCACTGCTCCACCTAGCTTCCCCCAATGATTTTAAATAAAAGGTAACACAAACATGAAGCCGTTTGTACTTGATTACTTTGACATTTTAAAAGGTCCATGATTTTATTATGAAGATGCCTTCTTCACAGCCCTTCCATGTTCAATAGATTGCTCTGATCAAGAAGTGCATCTCTTTGTATTCAATATCCTGGTGGTAAGTCTTTTCAGTAGTTGGCTCCTTGTGCATGCTATAGGTGAACAATATCTTTACCCTTAGATACTGGCAGAGAGATGGAGCTGAGGAGGAAGAAAAAACTATCTGGGTCTGATAGTTTTAAAGATGTAGTCAGTTCTTTCTGTGAAGCCAATGGAAAGAAGCCACTCCAACCCATGTGGCAGAGGAAAGCAGAATGTCTTTTCTGAGAAGCAGATCTTTGGCATGTCCCACAGGGATCAATCAATAATCAATAAAAATTTACTAAGCACCAACCATGTGCCAGGCACTATGCTAAGCACTGGGGATACAAATATGAAAAAAGAAAGTCTCTGTCCTCAAAGAACTTACAATCTAATGGAGGAAAGATAAAGAACATATGTCTGAAAAGGGAGGTGGGAAAGGTACTCAATACAGGGGCATGGTGGAGAAATCAGAGAAATCCCAAAGTAATGCAACCAGATGAGAAATGAGATGTCTAAGCAGAACTCTCTCCTTAAATTAAATGGAGGTTTCATGGCCCTACCTTCTCATCAGAGAGAAATAGGGTGGTAATGAGGTAGACTACCAAAGCTAATGAGATCTTACAGGTTTTTCCAGGATCTTACAGTAATCATTTATTACAGTATGAATATTATTAATTTATTATTCATAATTATTGGTATTCTAATAATGAGTTTTCTAGCACATGGTGAGACCCCAAAGTAGTGTAGCCAGCTGAGAATGGAGATGTCTGAGCTGAGCTCTCCTCTTAAATAGAGGTTTGGAGTTGATGGTCCCTCCCTCCAGTCAGAGGGTGGATGAAGTGGAGCACCTAAGATAGATTCCTCCATTTGAGGCGATGTGGGCACATGAAATGCCGTATTTCGGATCTTTTTTCCCTGAAAATAAACTTGCAACTGGTCCTTCCTTAGCTAAAGGTCTTTACTTTTTTGTTTCCATTCAATTCTGTAGGCTGCGATAGAGCCAGAACTTGGTGTAAAGTTTGCCATTTAGAGATATACCTCACATGACTAACATACCTCACATTTTTAACTGAGAGGAGGAAGTGGGTGAGGAATGTGGGAGTCCACTTTTCAAGGATGAGCTATGTAGCACAAAGTGCAGAAGATGAGAGAGGACAAGCTGAGCTGGAGCAAGCTTGTCTCTGTTGACATGTCAAAATATGAATTACATTACTGAGAGGGTTTTGAAGTCTCAAGGTGAAGTTTGTTAGTAGATTGATGAAATTATTTTGGCCTGATTTTTTAGTTTGGAAAATTTGGTACATTGGGAGCTGGCTTCAGAGACAGGAAGAAAGCAAGATTTAAGTGATTCCTCTGACACATATTACCTTGGACAAGTCATTTAACTTTGCAGAACCCCTAAACAATTCTCTAGGACTATAAAATACAGGGTAGATTCCAGTTGGGCTTGGTAGAGGTAGTTTCCTCATCAGGAGCTTCCTATATCAATAAGGAAGCATTGGAGAGCACCTACCTTACAAGGTTGTCGTGAGAATCAAATGAGATAATATTTGTAAAGGACCCACTCTAAAGAGTAAGGGGAAAGTTTACAGTTTACTCATACAATTGTATGGCACTTGCAAATTGACACCAGTTTTAAATGGATGCTTTTTAAAAGCCATACAGATGCACATAACATCAAATGTGTGGTTGTCCTCTCACCCAGCTTAGATTATAGAGAATTCTGAATGGAAATGTCATGGTCACATTTCCCCATACACAACATTTGTTTTTAACTCTCATTGCCTTTCCCTGGGTTTTATAAAGTGATTTCAAGGTCTGCTATTAAAGTTTGAAAAGTAGAACATTTTCTTCTTTTTCTTTCAGCTTGAGCATCACCATACCATGCTTTCAAAGTGCTTTTTACCTTTGAGCAAAACCACTGCATATTGAATGAGAAACAGATTGTCTGTGTGCATGTGTGTGTGCGTGCACTACAACTGAATTCTTTGCAGTTAACACCAAATCTGAATCAACTCCGTGAATTACATTTAGTATAAAAGTTAGCTTGATCCCCAGCCTTCAGTGCATACTTTAATAATAAAGATGCTGCAACTTTAACAAGGACTGCATTTGTCTTTAAGTCTGCATGATAGTGAAAGCTTAATGTGGGGGGGGGGGAACTTTTGTCTAGCACAAGTGATTTGAAGATGTTTTGCTCCATGCATGTGAACTCAGCAGGTGATCCTTGCCTATCTTTGATGTCAAACAGCACAAAACTTCAGTGACTAGTGGCTTCAGAAATGCAATAGACATAGCTGAGTCTTCATACGAAGCTCATGCTTGAACTACATCAGAAGAACTGACATCTATTATGGTGAGCAAAGACAAGTGTTTGAAAAGAGATTCAAACAGAAGTGTCAGAATTTACAGTGCATAGTTTTATATAAGTTGATTTTAACCAAGCATATCTCTATGAACTCGGCAGGATAGAAAAGAAATTTCAAAAGGCAGAGAAATTGTTGTCATCTAAGGGCATGGAATGTTTTAATAGCTTAAGGAAGAACATTTCTGAAAGGTTATATGGTGATCCATTTACTTTGACTGAGTAATAAGGCTTGTCATTGTGATGGTGAAGTTTTTAACCCTTAGAACAATAGGCACTGGAGATGCAACCAAGACTTTAAAATCTTTGCAGAAGGTGGTTGACGAGCAAAAGCCCATTTGAGGTTCAGCTTCTAGTAATAGGAAATTATCATAAATGATCTGAATATTTTATAGGCACTTTTTTTGTTCCTGTTTTTTTCTTTCTGATGACCTAGTGATTGATACCTTGGTTGAAAATAAGATATAGAAATTTGGAATAATAAGATATGGGGAAATGGAATTTGGTCTCTCAATGTGAGCTTCTCCAAAAATGCAGAACTATCAAACAATAGTTCTATTAAGTACCATTATGGTTATTTGTCCATTTTTCCCCTCTTTCATTCCTTGTCCTACATACCTCCCCGTGTACATTACATAGCCCTGGAAAAAAGCAGAGAACCTTTGTAGGTGCATGTTCTGTTTGAAATTGTGTCCTACAGGCTTTCTCGAAGCATTGCTCTGAAATTGTCCCTAAGAAGTCTAGTGTCACAAACCAATCTAATTGTTTTTTAGAATGCCTTTTTATAAAACAACTCTTTTTCTTTTTTAAACAGCTTGGGAAAAAAAGCAAAGCAGCCTATTTGACTAAAATACTGAAATCCAATTTCTAGGTTGCTCTTTCCAGCTTGTGATCAACATGTAACAGTGTGAGCTCTACCTCTTCTTAACCCACAATTAGCACAATTAATGTGCCCCATTCCAAACCACTTGTTTAGTTATTATATTCTAATGTTTTTCTTTAACAACAAACTTGCTAGCTAAATCTACCTTCGTGCTTGTTATTCTCTGGAGCCTAGTCCTTTATTTTTTTCTTTTTAAAAGAAGGAACTTATTATAAGCAACGAATACTTGTTTAAAGCAAAATTCATTTAAACAGATTCAGTTTCTCTCAGACTAAATTATTTACAATTTTAGAAAGGACAGAGACACATATGAAAGACACTATAGACAGGGTCATAACTAGTCAACTTAATTGAATGGTACTGGGGTGGGGTTGGGTGGAAAGGGATAGGACCAGAATGGAGCCTACCCTGGATGCTTAATTGGAAGCTTCTTATTTCAATTATTTTTTTTTCCCTAACTGGGGCTAAGCTCTGTTGTTTCTATATTGTTGAACTGCAAGTACTGCCGGCTCTAAATTTTTTCACTAGGGGCAAAACCTTTATCCTGCTTATGATTCTCGCTATAGCTTGCACTGTATGTGAATAAAATGATACCATGGGTTTCAAAGTTCTCTCCTTTGTGCTTATCAGGTTCCTTCATTGGGTTAAAGAGGAACATCTTTAAAAATTCTCACTGCCATGGGAAGCCAGTTGTTGGAATATTTGACTGTGATATCAAATTAGATATGTTTGTGTGTGTTTTAATTTGTGATGAAAATGTAGAACTGCTTCAGAAATTTAAATATTACAAGAATTAAATAATTGTAGGTTTAGTGTTGGTCTTGTACTTTAACACATTTCCTTCCTTCCTTCCTTCCTTCCTTCCTTCCTTCCTTCCTTCCTTCCTTCCTTCCTTCCTTCCTTCCTTCCTTCCTTCCTTCCTTCCTTCCTTCCTTCCTTCCTTCCTTCCTTCCTTCCTTCCTTCCTTCCTTCCTTCCTTCCTCAATCCTTCACAGTTCTATGTCAGCTAAGGGGTTATACCTGCTATCATTTAAATAATAGGCCTAGATTTGATAGAAATGCAATAGAGGTGGTGGCCCAGGTAGAAAAATCTGTTCAGCATTCCCTATGCTGGCTTCCCTATTAGCCTTTGAAAGAAAACTTGACCAATGATTGAAACAATCCTGAATCTGAAGCATCAGAATTTTGACTCTTTGAAGAGACGAGAGGGAAAAAATCTGGAATGAACATTTAAATGATTGATACTGCTTCTTTTGGCCATGGTAAACTAAATGGCACCTAGTGGTTGGAGAACAACTTTAAAAGGAACTATTCTGGGGCTGTATTTGCTTATGAATCATAGAATGCTATCCATGTCATCATCTTCACAAATAATTGTGTTTGCCCCTTTTATAGCCCTTACTTGTTCACCCCCAAATCTAACCATCCATCCACCAATCTTCCTAGTTCAATATCAGATTAGGACATTGCTTTTCATTTGTTGCCAACCCTTTTCCGTATTGCTAGAAATTGACTGTGGAAGGATATTTTGGCAGTAGAGCACAAGACCTAAGGGGTTCCCATTATATTCTGTGGTTATAGTCAGGGATCCTTGTGGTGTTCTTGGAAGACCTGTGGTTTTTTTTTTCCCTCTTGTCCTAGTAAGGAGCCCCCTATCTGACATGATTGAAAGGGTTCTGCAAATTCTAATTTGCTCCTTGTGGATCTATTGTGATGTCTGAAATTCTCAGGGATAATCATACTTTTTTGTTCAGAAGGTAGAAATTGCATGTGTAACCTGGAAAAGGTAACACATAAATAGAAAGCCATCACACCCATTAATTCCTTAGCACAGATTAGTTTATCATATCTGTTTGTTATCATCTGGCAAAAAAACCCCCAAGAATCTATGAGAGACCGGGGCACAGGATGAGCAAATTTTGAGTGAGATTTGATGAGGTATGTGAAAGGGCTAGAATGTGGATCTTTTTCAAGAAAGGCCTTATTGGGGGCACTATAGATGTTGGGGTATGGCAAACACTATGAAGAAGGAAAATTAACATGTTGACTATCTGTCTTCTTGAAGTTTTCCTCCACTTATCCTAACTGTTCTCTGAGGCCAAGTACAGTGTCCATCCTTTGATAAATCATTCATGTGTTTGAAGATTGAAACAGATATGTTTAGCAACACATTGTGATTTAAAATATACATATATATGTATATTATATATCATTTAAGTACTATTTAATCCAACACCCTAGTTTCTGGCAATATATGTGTGTATATGCATATATATGTGTGTATATGAATACATATACACATATATACACAAATATATACATGTATACACATGGATGTGTATATATACATACATAAACAGACATACACATACATACACATACATACACATACACACATACACACACACACACACACACACTTTGTAATGATGATTCCCCACTGTTATTTTCACAGGCCTCTCTCACATTAGGTTCCAAATCACTTAGAAACTTATTACCTATTTGGGAGAGCTTTAATTTTTCCAATATAAGGAAGGGAAAAATTACACCAAAGAAGTATGTCTCTTTAAATTTAGTAATCAGATTCAACAATCAGATTAAAGCAAAGACAGAAATTTCCTCTAGAATGAAGGGCAAATATCTTGTGTATTTATAGTACTACAATGCCCACACATCAAGAATTTGTGAAACAGATACTGAAAGAAATTCTCATGGAAAGACTTTTCATATATATGATTTTCAGATGAAATTTTTTAAAAAATGTAATTTACTTTTCATTTTCTATGACACCAATGCCTCATTCACTTGATATTCAAGAGAACCAGAGGAAGCAAAAATCAACAGACTGTAAATTAAACAAGTTTGGCTTTTCTAGTATTTTAATTAAAGTACAATAGGGCAATTCTAATCTACTTGCCAGTGGATTAGCAGTTACGTTGAATTTACTACTTCGAATAATCCAATGCCAGCTTAACATGGCTTTGTCATATATGTCTGGGTAATAGGGCTAGAAAGAGCCACCAGATCTAATCTAGCCTGTTCTCTTTAGTCCTGCCCTAGACCCCCTCCAGAAAAATAGATAACTTCCCTATATGAATAGTATCTGTGTCTTGCATTTAGTATTCATCCGACTGGAAAAGGGCCATGATTTAAAAACTTAAAAGCCAAATGTGTTCTCTATCAAAATTACATGCTGCTATCCTGATATATTACTGGGTCATTTCCCCAGCAGTGGACCACAGACATAAGCTTTATTAAAAATGGTAACATGTTTTAAGTATCCATTAATGTATGTTTAATTATAATGGAATGTCTATAAAAATCCATGTGACATCTACATGAAGATCAAAACAATTAATTATAATCAGCATCAACTCAATGGATACTGAATGAATTTGCAATAAAGGGATGTTCAAATGGGAGAAAAAATTAACAAGAGCACGAAGCTTGAGGAGAGATCAGAGAAACAGGCCTATCTTTACTTGAGGGACGAAAATTATTTTGGAGCTTTCATTTTTCCACATGAGAAGAACATTTTAAGTTTTGTATTTAACATTTTATTTAATTTATAGCCATACTACTCTAAATAATATGTGAGAATTCGATTGTATGAGAATTAAAATTCCCTGGGTGGTAGATGCTAGGAATGTAGTTGTTGTATTTAAAAAATATATATATATATATATATTTTTTTAGGAGTTTAGCTAGTATAGAAGAATCTTTGCTTGTGAAAAAAATGTGTGAATGTTAAAATTAATTTTGACCATAGAGGCAAGAAAACTCAAGTGCATATCCTGCCTCTATTAAATACCAGCTACATGACAAAAGATGATGTTTGGTTATTACTTAAAAGTTTCAAACATGTACTGAGAAATATAATTAAAAACAACCCACTTGCCTATTCAGATTATAACTGATTGACAGCAATCCTTTTCACAAAATGAGCTAAGTAGTTTTTCTTAAATCTTGTTCTTCATAAATCTGGTTTCTCATCTGAGATATTCCTTATCTTCTGATAAGAAGTTATTTTAAGTGCATGTAGCTAGTATATTTACTAAGAAGAGAATTAGTGACTTCATTGAAGTCATTTAAATTCAGTGTCCCAAGCAATTCTCTAAGACTATATCTTGTAGAAGAGTTGCTGGCTTATATTGGTGAAGGGAGCTGTCATGCCTAGAGTTCCTTTTTGTTATTGTTGTTCAGTCATTTTCAGTTGTGTTCAACTCATTGTGACCCCTTTTTGGGTTTTCTGGGCAACGATACTGGCTGGAGTGGTTTACCATTTCCTTCTTCAGCTCATTTTACAGATGGAAAAAAAAAATCAGAGGTATCCAGGGTTAAGTGATTTGTCCAGGATCACAGAGCTACTGTCTGAGGCTGCATTTGAACAAAGGTCTTCCCTACTCCAAGCCCTGCACGCTGTGCTCTGTGCCACCTAGCTACCCTACACTGATAGATCACTGGGCTTGGAATCAGGAAGACTCATTTTCTTGAGTTCAAATGCAGCCTCAGGCATTTACTAATTGTATGACCCCAGGCAAGTCACTTACCCCTATTTATTTCAGTTCCCTCATCTGTAAAATGAACTGGAGATGAAAATGACAAACCACTCCAGTATCATTGCCCAGAAACCCCCAAATAGGGTCATGGAACGTCAGACATAACTGAACAACAACAATATGTAGATGAAACGACAGGTCTGGACCTCACTGTCCCATCCAGGTGTCTGCAATTGCTCACTCATCCCATTCCCAAAGTGTTCTTGCATGTGCGCGCACACACACACACACATACACACACACTTAACAAGAAACAAAAAATAATTATACTAGCTCTACTAGAAAAGTCACAAAAACTCCTCCATAGGGAAGTTTTAAATATAGAACCCACATGTAATGAAATGGAAGTGAGTGTTTTAGAGAGGGTAGATGAAGTACTTTAGCTTGTCTAGAATTATTTAAACTGTTTCACCTAATGACCAGTGAAGTCGGTCCCCTAAAAATATATCCAACAAAAATAAACTTAAATTGACAAAAATTAATAAAGTCAGAAAATTCCATTGAATAAGTCCTATCAAACAATCAGTTTGATTGTTCTTTTTAAATTGAAGACTATTATTTTTAACTGACAACTATTTTTTTGATTGAAGTTTTTTGTTGTTTTTTTCCCTAAGTGATTTTACTGGTCATCAGTCAAAATAATAAAACAGATCTCTGCATGTAGACACAATCTTGCTATATCATGATTGGTTTCTGCAGCTGTTAAGTTAGCAATGGGATATATGTAAATAAAGAATAAGGTAAAATCTATATTATGAAAGAAAATAATAATGATCATATTTATATAGTGATTGGATGCTTTACAAAGTACTTTACATAGCTTATCTCTTTTGCATCTCACACTACTCCTAGGAGGGAGATATTCTTATTATTTTCATTTTACAAATGAGAAAACTGAGGTTCACAAAGCTAAGTGATTTGTTCACTTTTACATTTCTAGTATCAAAATTTAAACCAGATTTTCCTGGCTCCTGAGTCCAGCACACTATCCTCTAGGCCATCCTAGGTTTCCCAATAATAGCTACTATGTAAACACTATACTTTAAAGTTTTATAATAATAATAATAATAATAATAATAATAATAATAGCTAACATTTATATAGTGCTTACTATGTGTCAGACACTGTGCAATTATTATCTCATTTGATCCTCACAACAATCCTGGGAGGTAGGCACTATTATTATCCCCATTCTACAGATGAAGAAACTGAAGCAAACAGAAGTTAAGTAACTCATCCAGCATCACACAATGGGTAAGTGTCTCAGTTGGGTCTTGAGCTCATGTCTTCTTGGCACAATACCTAGCATTGTATCCACTGTGCCATCTAGCTGCGCTTTGTAAAAGGTGTTATGTACATGCTTTGCTCCTCACAACAATCCTATCAAAATATGTGCTGCACCTAAGAAAAGAAGCTATTGTCCTATTTTTCAGGATTTCTTACTCATTCCCATCTGGTCATTCCCTCCACCACTATATTAAACACTCCCCCCTTTTTTTGTTTTTGACACTCCAACAAAGTAGAGCCAGTTAATACAATTGGGGAAAATTTGAACTGACTTTTATTTTAAACTGAAAACATATCTATTTAAATAATATCTTCAAAAGTTTTCTATCACAATAGATAAATTCAGGATTTAGTTTCTTTTTATAGATTTAGAATCATCTGTTCACCTTTTTGTCATTCATTGTTCTCCTTGACCAATTCTTCCTCTCTTAAAACCTATGAGAAAACATCATTTGCATGCTGGGTACTGACTGCCTTTCTCCAGCATAGACCAGTGAAGTCTTCCAGCAGAAAGTTTAAAACTGATGAAAATTGGAGTTTACCCAGGAAAGACCGCTTGAGTCTTAATGAAAGCGCCATGCATGACCCTACCATAATTTAACACACGGAATGAACCTTTACACATCTGTGGCAAATACAGACTTCAGCGCCTTAAGGGCTTGGCATTTTTTTTAGATAAAAAAGAATCAGTGTCATTACTCAGGATCTCTCTGGAGCATCGTAATTATTCTGCATGCATACAATATTTATTTAAAACTTAAAATTAAACTTCAAGAGGTGGTCATTTGAAAGCTGGCAGCTGGTGAACAGATCCTGTCTTCATGAAAAAGAGAATATTTCTTCTAAAAGTTGAGGAATAGATCAAAACGGTCTTGCTAGTAACTGACACTTTAGTCGTATGGATGCTTTTTTTTTTTTTTTTGATGTGTCAGATTTATTAATAAAGAAGGTCCATGGGAACAAGTGCACAGAAGGAAATCTTGAGGATGTGACTGTCAGTTTTTGATATGTCAGGTATGATTTTGGAGCTGTGATTTTTTGGGAAGCAGTACACATGTAGCGTTGTACCGATGTTTGTATATTTCTTTGTACTCTCCATTTGTGAGAACTGGAAAAGGAGGCAAGGCGGAGATGTTTTGATACAGGATTGAAACTTGAAACTGCCGTCCTTCAATTTGAACAGTATTCCTTTTTCATCTTTCTTTTCATGTTACCTTTTTAACTTTTGCCACTGATGTAAAGAGGGGAAAAAAATTTGAAAAGATGCCAGGTGTTGGTTCTTATCTAGGTGAAAGATCACAGAAGCAGAGGGGATGGAATGTAGTTTTCAGTTTGTTGCTGTGACAGACTCATGATCCCAGGGAGATCAAACACTTGTCAACAACAACTGTTTGTTCTCCTGAGGTCACTGTGGAATAATTGTGACTATGATATATTTTCATAGTTTGCAGAATTCACTCAGAATTTAAAGTTGAATGATCTAATTAATTTGCCAGGGAATACCTTACTCTGGTAAATGTTATTTCTGATAACTGTTTTTGGCTTCTTCCAGAAATAAAGGAGCACCAGAGTATTATAAATTATGCCAGACCCGGTTCCCTGAAAAATTCAGGGAACTATGAATACTTTTTACAAATCAGAAATGAGCCAAAATATGTTGTGTTCAAAAGCTGGAGCAATGCAATGGATTTTTAGCTAGTCTACTTAAGCATGTGACTAGTTGAAAGACAACAATAACAATGAACTTTGAAAAATATATATAGGCAAAATAATGTTTCCTTCCTTTTTTTACTGATTTGACCAGATATTTCATTATTCTATAGCCTCAGTCACACATTATGATCATATTATCCAAACTTTACAAACCAAGGATTATGGCCATGCTTTAAACTAAAAAAATATTTCTGAATAGATCTCTTGTCCCTCTTCTACCAAGAGAACCCTCCCTTGTAACAAAGAATAAAAAGGGAAGAAGTTTTTTAGCAAATATGTCAACTGAGTCTGAGTACATTCAATGTTCCATAGCTACAGTTTCCCACCTTTACAAAAAGAAAGGGAGGTGCTTTTTCTCATCTCTTCTTCAAGGGACTTAAATTAAGAAAAAAATTCTAGAATCACTTAATTTCCAATTGTTATGTGTCCTGAACCCTGGGTATATTGATTCACTTTGAAAGTAGCGTTTAATACATGTTTATGTATATACACACATATGTGTGTATGTATGTATATGTGTGCATATACATATATGTATATGTATGTATATGCGTGTGTGTTGTATACACACACACACACGCATATACATACACATAGTTAATCCCTGATCAAGAGGCCCTGTGACAAAGTAAATAGTTGGACCAGGAGTTAGGAAGATCTGAGTTTAAATCTAACCTCCTATATTTAGTAGGTGTGTGACTCTGGGACAAGTTACTTTCTTAGGCAACTGTAGCATAATAAACATCAGTAAAAGGGAGACCCACTCTTTCCTTTTACAGGTAAGGAAACAAGACATAGTAATCATTGATCCAATTATTCAAAATATTAATCAGACAAATACAAATGAAAACTACTTTGGAATATTATCTCAGGATTATCAAATGAGTAAAGATACTTAAAAGTTGTAACATAGAATGTTGGTAAGGTTTTAGGAAAACTGTGAAATCCTGTGCCGCTGATAAAGCTGTGAGTGGCAGCAATCTATTAGGAGACTAATCTGACCTTGTACTGAGATCCAGAGATTCTGTCACTGGAACTATTATTCTAAAGATTTTATTAAAATGGAAACAAGATTCATGAGCAAAATTATTCACAGCATCATTTATTGATAACAGTAAAAACACAAAAATAATCTATATGTTGAAAGGGTAGGGAAGGGCTGAATAAATTGTGGTATACCTCCATAATGGAACATTACTGCTCTATAAAAATGACAAATAAGAAGAATACCCAACAAATATGGGAAAATTTATACAAAGTGATGGAGAGTAAAGAAAACAGAATTGAAGCAGCAATATATACACTAACTCTACATAAAAATAAGTTATAAAATAATGTTACACATCTACTGTCACAGATGGTTATTATCTGTGTTGGCTGAGGGTGTTTCCCTTGGGGACAAAATGGCAAATCTTTTGTGTATGCCCTTGTTATTATTCATCTCATGTCATAATGTTTTGAGAATGGCCATGTCATTGTGGTCTGGATCTAATGCAACTTTTCATGATTTATTTTGTACCTCTTTGAAAGTGCTCTGCATTTCTTAGGGATGCTCTGGAGTTAGCTGGTTGTATCTGGTTAAGAGGATAACCAATGATAGTCATCATCATTATCATAGCTCACATCATTATAGCCCTTTAAAGCGTCCAAAGTGCTTTACATATATCATCCCATTTCATCTTCACAACAACCATGGGAGTAGGTGCTCTCATCCTTCCCCCATTTTACTGAGGGGCAGCTAGGTGGTAAAGTGGATAGAGTGCTGGCTCTGAGAAATCTCACCTCTGACACTTACTAGCTGTGTGACCCCTGACAAGTCACTTAACACCAATTGCCTTAAACATCTGGGACCATCTCCAGTCATCCTGATGTATATCTTGCCACTGGACCCAGATAACTCTGGAAGAAAAAGTAAGATTAGTGACCTTGCACAGCCTTCCCTCCCTCACATCCAATTCAGTGAAAGTCATGCCATCATCCTGATGTCATGGTCCTCTTCGAGATCGAAGGACAAACAACAACAACAACAATTTTATAGATAGGGAATTTATGACACAGCCAACAAATGACAGAGGTGAGATTCAAGCTCAGATCTATCTGACTCAAAAGTCTAGTCTTCTATGGCTTGGTAGAAATAGGAGGTTTCTGGAAAAATGATGTCAGGGAGGATTGAACTAAAAGATTCTTAGTCATTACAGAAAGGATAGGTGAAGGAAACTAAAATCAGTTGACTTCCTATCCCTTTTCTTTCCTCCCCACCCCCTTTTTTTCTTTTATTCCAAAAATTCCTCAATTAGCAATCTGGAAGGAAAGAAACATTTTTTATTCTTATATTTACATGATAATTTTTTGAGCAAGCCATATTTAACCCAAAACAAATCTGTATAGTCTCTAACAAATAACAAATCTTTCTGCACATTCACCTGTTTTTGTTATTTTATGATCAGAGAATTTTGTCAGTGTGAGGGTTCCCTCCATCAAAACCAATCCAGCTCCTTAATGACTTAGTACAGGGGTCTTGAGAAATATCCTGAAGCACTAGTGGCTTGAACTACTTAAGTAGCTTCCCCAGGATCATGTAGCTAGTAAATACTGGAGATATTGAATCCAGGTCTTTTAGTCTTGAAGCTCAGCATTCCTATTAACCACTTCACCCAGACTCTATAAATATAGGTATTACATATGATTCAGTTCTCCTCCAAAAATTTTCCTTGTCCCTCATCCCTCCTTACCACAATTTATTTTTTTCCAGCCTGGTTTAACAAACCTTCCAAATATCACACCTGTAATCATGTAGGGGGGGCGGGGTGCAGATGGCATAAGAGAGAACTGGGCCATACCTAGGTTCCAATCCAGCCTCAGAACACTTACTAGTAGTGTCACCAAAGCCAAGTAATTTAACCCCTCAGTGCCCCAGGGTGTTGTTACATGTTAAATAAAACAACCATTTATTAAGCATTTACTCTGTTCCTGGCACAGTGTTAAGTGCTGAGAATACAAAAAAGTCCAAAATAGTCCCTGCCCTCAAGGATCTCATATTATAATGGAAGGAAGGAGCCTGTAAATCACAAGGTACTTACTACTAATATTTTATTCTCCCCAATTACATGTTAAAACATTTTTTAACATTTGCTTTTTTTTAAAAAAAGTTTTGAGTTCCAAATTCTCAGGTTGCCCCTTCCTGAGATAGCAATCCAATATAGGTTATACATGTTTGATCATGTAAAACATTTGCATATTAGTCATTTTATACAAGAAGATTTGAAGAGGGGGTGTGAGAGAGACAGACAGACAAAGAAAGAGGAAGGAACGAAGGAACGAAGGAAGGAAAAAATAACATGTTTTAATCTTGTGTTCAGATGATATCGGTTCTTTCTCTGGAGGCAGATACCAAGGTTCATCATTATTCCCTTGGGATTGTCTTTGTATATCATTGTATTGCTGATAATAGTTAAGTCATCCACAGGTCTTCATCAAACAATATTGCTGTTACTGTGTACAACACTCTCTTGGTTCTGCTCACTTCACTTTGCATTAGTTTTGGTTAAGTCTAGGTTTTTCTGAAATCATTCTGCTTGTCATTTCTTATAATACAATGATATTTCACCACAATCATCTACCACAGCTTATTCAGCCTTTTCTCAGTTGATAGGCATCCTTTCCATTTCCAATTCTTCATCACCACAAAAAGAGCTGCTATAAATATTTTTGTACAAATAGGTCCTTTTTCTTTTTTTTTATCTCTTCAGGATATAGATCTAGTAGTGGTATTGCTGGATTAATGAGTATGAATAGTTTTATAGGCCTCTGGGCATATAACTAAAAACTTACAAGATACATACTGAGTAGATAAAAGGTCATCTCAGAAGGAAATGCCTCTTGCAGAAAGTGGGATTTGAACCTAGCCTTGAAAAAAGCTAGGGTTAATGGGGCTGCAGTGATGGAACAGAGAATTTGGCACATGGAGGACAGCGAACAGAAAGGCAGAGGACTGAGAAAAGGCTTATTAGATTTGACAACTGAGATATCATGGGTAACTTTGGAGAAGGAAATTTCAGTTGAATAATAAAGTTGGAAGCCAGGTTGCAGAAAGTTTAGAAGATGAGAAAAGAGGAAGGGAATGTACCTACTGACTTTCACAAGTAGTTTAGTTAATAAAGAGAGGGCAGGAATAGGGCAATAATGAGCAAGGATGGTCAAGTGAACTTTTTAAAGGTGTAAATGAGATTTTCCCCACCCCTTAAATATAAGAGATTTAATTGTGATAGGAATCAGTATAATAGACTACAAATGGTGATTTACTCAAGATTAAGTGTTCTTTGATTTCTTAAATTAATACTATGGCATAGAGCATAGATATTATGTAATTATTCTTCATGTACTCTAATATATTCCTTGGTAGCTTAAACCCATGCAGTAATGTGTTTTCAGTTAACAATGAATTGTAAACTTGCTCTTGTTCTGAATAACTAAGTCCCTTTTACTGTGTTCACTGTGGTACATTGTGGTTATCCAGGACCCTAAAGATAGTATCTTCTAAGCTGAAGGGACCAATCAGCATTTGAGATCATGATGGACCAGGATACCTTGTCATGTATATGAACACTTTCTCCTTAAGCTGATGTCCTAGATGGTCAACCAATCAGCTGAAAGGACATGACCTTTGTATTTAGAGTTGATGTTTTCCCTGCATATTTACAGCTGTAGGAACATCTGTAAGATTCCCAGGAACATGTATTGAATTCATGAACTGTACCATTTGACTTTGTTATGTGGTTGAAATGGGAGGAGTTATGTCTTAAAATAGTAAGGTATATATTTTACTGAGCATCAAATCTCTTCATACTTCTTCAGTCAGTCTGCGACTAAAAAAGTTTGATGGTGGGTCCCATCATTTCAATGATCCCCAAAGTTATATACCTTGGTTCCAGTGAATTTGAACATTTTGAAGTAACACTTTATGAGGTACTATAGTGAAAACTTTATTACTGTATTTCATAGACTCCTTTCATCTACTAATTTTGTAATTTGGTTAAAAGAAAAGGCATGGCTCTTTGTCTTTTTTCTCTTATGAGTGATTCATCTGGAAGGAAAAAAAAAGCCCATGCTGCTTTATTGCTCCTGGATCCATTATTTCGTAGAAGTCACTGGCTTTCTTTCTCTCATTGAGCGCTGGTTCTATTATTTTGCTAGAGTCCTATACTAGACTCACCAGATTGTAATTTTCAGGGCAGACCTTTTTGTTCTAGTTTTTAAAGAAAAAAACCCAACTATGTGATTTATTTTATCCCATTTCTTCTATACCCACCCATTTTTACCCAAATTCTAAGAAGTAATCACTTGTTCTTTAGTAATTTCCAAGTAGACTTCTTTTAGACCCTGGGATACATATCATGTAAAATCACTTATGGTTATGTCAAAATTTTAATAGAAATTATATTTCAAAATATCATGCAGATAGGAAAAAATGAAAGTTATTATGTCAACTAAGGAGTCTCATAAAAAATATTAAAGGGTTGTGAAATTGTCCCTATAGAGAAAGGCTAAACAAAGGAATTTGAATTTTTAGCCTTGAGAAAAGACTAAAATCCTTAACAACTCAAGTGCAATATATAAAAGCTGATGACCTGCTGTTCTCCATATCTACAGAAGAATGAATATGAGGAATAAGACTTAAGCTGCAACAGAAAATACTTAGGTGGAAGGTCTTACTGATGAGAGGTTTATGAGGGTTATCCAACTGTAACCCTGGGCCACTCTAAATTCTGTCATTTTTTCCTGTATACTACATTGCCTTTTATCTTGGCCAAAATGTTTAATGTTTTGTTGGTGTACAAGATCTTTTTTCCTGGTAAACTTGAAGCAACCAAATAGGTTAAGGCAAACTATAGACTTTGATCCAAAACACCAATAATCCCCACCACAAAAGCAGTCTTCAAAAGTTAACTCTTTTTTCCTGATATCTAGGGGCCTTCTCTCTCTCTCTCTCTTTTTTTTTTTTTTTTTTTTTTAGTGAGGCAGTTGGGGTTAAGTGACTTGCCCAGGGTCACACAGCTAGTAAGTGTCAATGTTCTGAGGCCGGATTTGAACTCAGGTCCTCCTGACTCCAGGGCCGGTGCTCTATCCACTGCGCCATCTAGCTGCCCCTAGGGGCCTTCTCTTGATCAATAAATAGAAAATTTTAGCTGTAGTTTACATAGAGTCATTGGTTTGATTTATAGGATCATAGATATAGAGTTGGAAGGGACCATAGAGGTCATCTAATCCAACTTCTTCATTTAGCAAGAAAGGAAACTGAGGCTCAATGAGAAATGACTTGTCCTAGTTTAAACAGACAGCAAGTGGCAGTATTGAGATTTGAACTTTAGATTCTCTAACTCTAAATCCTGTCATTCATCCCTTTATACCACACTGCCTTTCTTTTTTGGCCAAAATGTTCAATGTTTTGTTGACATTTACCTGGGTAGTAGTGAAAAATTATCTAGCTATACATGAAAAACTCTAGAGATGAATCAAACTTTTGGTTATGTGTCTGTGAAAGGGATGTTCATCTGGGGTTTGCATAGAGGTGTGTGTAGGTGTGTATTGTTGGGAAGGGTTATCCTTTTTATATAACAAAAACATAGCTTTGCTCAAGAATATCTCAGTGGAGACTGGGAGAGAAGTTTGCTGGAGGTTATGGATATATTTGTTTTAGTTTCAACTTAGTACAAGGACTATAACATATCACCCTTAATTCTAATTACAAGCTATTGCCCAGTAGGTGTAACTGCTCTAACAAGATGGCAAGCCTGGAAGACAGGTACAGAGGAGAGTCATATGGAAGAATCTTCCTTTTTCCTTTTCTTTTACTGGAAAAAAGCAAACAACAGGTTTGGTCAAGATGAAATTTTTACTTTGAGAGTCTTAGCACCTAATGAAATATTGATTCTGCCCCTCTCCCTACCCATTCTTCACTCTGGTTTACATCTGTTCTGAAGGCCACATCCCAGGGTCCTGAAGTGTTAGCTGTGTGACCTCTGGTACAGAAAATGTTCATTTTACAATGGCGCCCTGAGATAACTCTCTTCTAAGTTTGCAATATAAAATAAGCAAGCAGGAAAGGAAAATGGGATTTTGAAGGTACAAGGGGCCTTCAGATTAAAAAGTCCAGACCCCTTATTTTATAGAGGAAACACCCAAGGTGACACAACTAGCTAGTGGCAGAGGCATCACTGGAACTAGGGTTCCATGGGATTTCTATTAATGAATAAGGTTGCATTATGGCATGGTGCTAAGTATAATAACAACACTAATCAAACAGTAATAATAATAACTGGCAGTTATATAACATTTTAAGCTTTTCAGGGCTCTATACAAATATGATCTCATTTAATCCTCACAACAACCCTGGAAAGTGGGTGCTATAGTTATCCCCATTGTACATATGAGGAAACTAAGGTGGACAGAGGTGAAGTGAGTTGCCCAGAGTTATACACCTAGTAAGTGTCTAAGGCTGGATTTAAATTCAAGTCTTCCTGATTTCAGGCCCAGCGTTTTCTTTATGCTACATAGCTTGGAAGGAATTTAGTGTCGGAGAGTACTAAATAAACTTTGCCAGCTCAGGGGACACCTGTGACCAAACCGTTAATTTCACTCAGCCACTCAGCAAACATTAAGCATATACTACATGCTGGGCACAGAGAAATCTAAAAGCAACCCCTGCCCTCAAATAGGACAGGAAGAAATAAATCAGGAGATCAGGAAACAATAACAGGACTGCCACTGATGAATGATATTGTAGTGATAAGGGACTTGGTTTGTACAGAGGTCTCTACACCAAAAGCAGAGCACTCACAAATTAATGACTGTTTTAATGACAATTTCATCCTTCAAAAGGTGGAGGAAGTGACAAGAGGAACTGATGTCCCGGACCTGATCCTTACTAACAAAAAGAAACTAGACTCTGAAATAGAAATAGTAGTAATCTTGGGGTAATTAATGATTCATCAAGAATTCATGATAAAGAAAGAAAAATTAGATGGTCTGACATACAAATTAAATTTTAGCTTTTAAGATATACTTAGATTTCAGCAAATCTCTCTTTTCTATTTTATTGATAAGATAAAGAGGTATGGACTGTTGTAATTGGTTGAGTTTGGAATTGGCTAAAAGACTGGATCCAAAGAGTAGGTATTAATGGACAGATATCACCTTAGACACAGTTTTTATTAGCATCCCCATGGAGCTATCTTTGGCCTTGTGCTATTAAGCATTTAAAAAAAATTTGCAACTTTTGTTTATCCATCATCTTCATATCCAACTATACCTTCTCCCTCATCTTCCCCTACCTAGAGAGCCATTTATTCAACAGAGAGCTATTCAACATTTTTAATCAGTGACTTGGATGAAGTCACAGAGGGAATGCTTGTCAGATTTCCATATGATACAAAGTTCAAAGAGATAGAGAATGCATTTAATAACAGAGCCAGTATCCAAAAATATCTCAAACAGGAAGAACTGTAACTATAAATTTTTGTGCCGGGGTAAACAGCATGAAATGTGCCTGCAAATCAACTTTTTAAAGCACATTTAGTTGGGGGCAGGGAGCAAACCTTGGGATACAGAGACCTGCTGGGGAAACAATCACGCAGGAAAATATCTAGAACATGGTTTGTATGGAATAGAGAGGAACTTACTTGTGGTGTAGCTACTTGGGGGACATAGCCTGTCATATGGTATTTTCCTGTTGTGACTAATTACTCTTGCTAATTAGTTGCTAAATACTTAAGGATCATACAGTCACAGAATCAAATCCTTCCAGTTCTAAATTGGGTTGCCTTGTGCAAAGCCCCAGTTGCCCCACTTTAGCTATGGTTCAGCCAAGAGTCTACAGCATTGAACCAAATCTAATAGACAATTATAAAATTATAATATTAACTTTCTAAAAATCAACTTCTCGAATGCAAAATGGGAAGACATGGCTAGACAGTAACTATAAAAAAAATTGAATGTATTTGTGTACTACAAGCACAAAGAATGAATAGTTCCATTAAATTCTTCCCTAGTCAAACCACATCTGTAATACCATGCTTATTTCTGGGGGCAACTGTTTAAGGAACATGGGAAAGCTGGAGGACATTTAGAAAAAAAATCAACCAGGATGCTGAGAGGACCAGAGACCCTGCCAGATGAGGATTAGCAGAAAGAGCCAGAAACATTTGATCTAAAGAAAAAAGACTTATAGGGGAATGTGACTGATGTCATCAAATTTGTATTTGGAGGACTAGCACGTGGAAGCTGGAGGCCTCTAGACAGAACTAGAGATGGGATTTTGGCTTAGTACAGGGAAAAACTTCCTTACAATTAGAACTCTTCACAATTGGAATAGATGCCTTCTCTCCCTCATCTTATCCCGTAACAAAACATCATTTTAAGATATAAATATGTATACATACACATATTTATATGTATATACATATATAAATATACACATGTATGTTTCTAAATGCCACCTCTGAAAAAATAGTAGCAGTAGGTAACATTTATATGGTATATGAAGTTTTGCAAAACCCTTTTCATGTGCTCTCACTTGAACTTTACAATAATATTATGAAGTAGCTTCTGTAACAATTGTTAACCCCGTTTTATATAGGGGGAAACTGAGTATCAGAGAGGTTAAGGAACAACCACAGCTAGTGTCAGAAATGAGATTTAAACTCAGATTTTCTTGACTTCAATTTCATCATTCTTGTTCTGGTAGTCTGGTCTCTAGCCATTTACCCAGTTGATTTTATAGATATAATTTTGGAAAAAATATTTATTCAAGCAGTGAGGTGGCACAATGGATAGAGAGCTGGGCCTGGAATCAGCAAGATGTCCAAATCATGTTTGATTTGTATACCTATTTTATATACCTATATATCCAGGGTTGCATAAAAATTTCTTGGTTAAAAAGGGCTCACGAGTGGAAAAAGTTTAAGAAGTCCTGGTATAATGGATAGAATGCAGGGCCTGGGATCAGGAAGACCTGAGTTCAAATATGGCCTTGGACATTTACTAGCTATGTGACCCTGGGCAAGTCACTTAACCCTGTTGGCCTCAGTTCTTCATCTGTGAAAGGAGCGAGAGAAGGAAATGGCAAAGCACTCCAGTATCTTTGCCAAGAAAACCCCCCAGTGGGGTCACAGAGTTAGACACAACTGAATACACTCAGCTAGTAAAAGTCAGAGGAATGTCTTGAACCCAGGACATCTTGCTATCCATTACTCCATACTGCCTGTCACAATGGTGGTAAGTGCTGTTAATTTGATGCCATCATAATTAATTATAATAACAGACTAAAAGAATGAAACTCTTAAGGTGGGACCTTTACACATTGTGGATGAATGGGGAAGATATATTTTAGGCAGGTTGCTGTTTTATTTCCTTTGCAATCACACCATGCACTAGCCACTGATGTATGGAACATACAATGAGTAGAGTACTTAATTGTTATCAACAGTATCACCAGTCTTCTAGGTCTAAATCTTTAGAGTTATCCTTGACTTTTGTCTCTTCCTCACCTCCCGATTTAACATTTACCATAAGCCTAGTGATCCTATTTCCATGACATCTCTGTAATCCATTCGTTATGTCTCTTCCCTTATAGAGCAATCACTCTAAGCTCCCATCATCTTTCATAGGGACTATTTTAACTGACTTTTAATTGTTTCTGACTTTAGACTCTTTTCCCTCCAATCTCTCCTTCCCACAAACTGTCAAGATCATCATCTACATGCCTAAGTTTGATATTGTCACTCATTATCATGACCTCCTAATGTATCGAAGGCCAGAATGTATAACTGTATGCAGGGGTGTGCTGGTAAATATTTACCAACTGGCTTTCCAAAATTAACATACTTTTAAGTTTGATCTGCATTATGAACATTTTTTTTATCACCTTTTAAAGTCCAGACTTTTGACAAAATAATAAACTAAGTCCAGATTTGTAGTACAGGGTGGGCCAAAAGTCATGAGGATTTTCAATATTTAATAACTTCTTCATTTTTTGTTTTTAATTTATAAAACCATAGCATCATATACAGTATATATATAAGGAATGAATTTATATTATGTGTGAAAAAATCAAACCTCATAAATCGTGAAAAAGAAAAAATAATTTTCAAAAAGTCATTAAAACATTGTGATGTTTGGCTCACCCTGTATTTGCCAATTTCTGAGGTATAAATCCCTACACTGAAAATTTAACAACCAGACCTTCCTCTCCCCATCCTAATGGCATGGCTGTTTGGGGATAAAGGGTGGAGAGGGGAAGGGGTGATGCATATTTTATTTTTCTATGCCCCTCACTTTGTATACCCAAAGCAAATGTCTCTCTTTTCTTATTCTTGTTGCTACTCCACTGTCATTTTCCTGTTTAAAGAAAAAAAAAACCTTTCAGTTACTTCCTTTTACCTGTAGCAGGCTTCCTTAACCTTTTTAGTATTGTGGATCCCTTGAGCAATTTGGTAAAGTCTATGGAACCCTTCTCAGAATCATGTTTATTAATATATAAAATAACCCAATTATACTGAAATACAGTTATTCATTTTTTTTAAAGTTCACAGACTTAAGGTTAAGTACCCCTGGCCTATAGCTTAAAAGACAAAAGGAAGTCTAAAACTTTCCAAAAAATCTCCTTCAAGCTACCTTTCCGGTCTGATCTTATGTTCTCTGCCTCATGCTCTCTGGGGCCCAGGCAAACTGGACTTATTCTTATTTTTCCAGTGAGTCTCAGCTCAAATGTCATCTCCCCTGTAAAACTTTCTCTGATTGGCCTCCTCCAATACCCCACCCCCATTCCCGACACCCTCATCCAATGTTCTTTTCCTTCCTCAAACTTTCCCATCGAACTAGTTTGGATTTTTCCTTTGTCCGAATTGAAGCCTCTCTCATATTATACTTATCTGTGTCCATAGTGTAACTCCTAGTCGAATACAACTTCCTTTCTGGCAGAAATGGTGCCATTCCTTTCATTTTCATATGCCCAAGGCCTTTCAGAAGGCCTTGCATTTAATCATTGTTCAGTTGTTTCAGTCTTGTCTGACTCCTCATGACCCCATTTGGGGATTTTTTTTTTTTTTTGGCCAAGATGCTGGAAAATTTTGCAATTTCCCTTTCCAGCTCATTTTATACATATGGAAACTGAGGCAAATAGGTCACATGCACTTGCCCAGGGTCACACAGCTAGCAAGGGTCTGAAGCCAAATTTAGCCTTTATTAATTAATTTAATTTTATTTTTTTGGTGAGGCAGTTGGGGTTAAGTGATTTGGTCACACAGCTAGTAAGTGTTAAGTGTCTGAGACCAGATTTGAACTCGGGTCCTCCTGACTCCTGGGCCGGTGCTCTATTCACTGCACCACCTAGCTAGCTGCCCTCTTGCTCGTAGTAGGCACTCAATAAATATTTTCTGAATTGAACTCAGCCATGAAAATCAAAAGCACTTTACTCAAGACTGGAGGAGCCCTATATAAGAGCCTCCTGCTCTAGCTCCACTGAATACTTGTCCCATTGCATTTCCTTGTGTTTCACGCCATATTTATTTATCTGCAAGCAACCCTGAACCTCCCATATGAAAGAGAAGCATGACGTGCTGTGCCCAGAGGCAGCAGGACCGCCAGCCCTGCCAGTTAGCAGCAGTTCGGGTACGGCAACCTCTCCTCCTTCACAACAGTCTGGTGGTGAGTGGTGCAGAAACATTTTAATTAATGGTGAACTTCTTAAAGTTGAAGTAGAAACAATTACAGCTCAATTTTACTTTCATCCTCATTTTCATCACTTACACTCTCTCCTCCCTCCCCATTAGATGACTCTGTTTCACAGACTGTAAAGCCATCTAATGATTGTGCTTGGGAAAGAGAGAAAGGGCATTGTTTCTCTCTCCTGCAATTAAAAGCTGCAGAGGGACAAAGGCAAAACTTCCGTCTTAAATGCCACAAGCACAGAGTCAACCTCCCCTGTGCAGACATCTCACTCTTCGCCAGCTGTGATTTTTTTTTTTTTTACAAAAGGGATCATGTCTTCCCTTAACAACTGTTTGCACACAAGACTCAAAGAAAGTTCAGAGCGCACATCATGAGTACATTGGCTATGTAAGTGAAGTGATCTGTAGCACTGCTAATTAGACCTAAATTCTTGATTTACTATTTATAAAACAAAATTGATTATTACTTCATCAACAACATTTAAAGCATCATTAAGAGAGGTCTGCTCCAGCAGCCTCAGGTTAAATTTTTTAACAAGCACTTTAGTTGCTAATCTGTGTTATTGCCAACATATGTAAACTTCCTAATGCTAATTGCATTCAGCTGTGAATCAAACAATGTCTAATTCTCTTCAGGATTAATTATGCACATGTGCCGCCTGCATTCCTAAACATGGTTCTCATAAATAATAAGAGATATATCTAAGCAGATGGGATTTTTCCAACTAAATGATCTGTTTATCATGAATAAAACAAATGACACATACTAGACTTTGAATGCAGAGTCACTGCAACTTTAACATATTTTTAGCATAAATAATTACTGCAACAATTGTTTGGGTGCATCCTTTTTTTTTTAAGCAATTGAGCACTAAAGTAGTTCTTCCCTGGGCTCTCTTTATCTCTGGGATCACCTTTTTTTTTTGAGTTTGGAACTGAAGATGCAGAATGAAGCGGTTTATTTCATGCGCTGGCTGAGTCAAGATAATTGACTACAACAAATGTTCAAATTCTGAAGGCCCTGGGGAATTATGTTTAAATGGACTCTGTAATTTAAGCTGATAAAACGTTATACAGTCTTCTCACTTAGTAGAGCAGGGCATGTTGGTGGGCATTTCTCCTTGGATTGCAAGCCCAAATTGGTTTTGATGGTTAGATTCATTTGTTGATAGATTTCTCTGCCTTTCTCCTTCCTCCCTAACCCAGAAAGGAAACACCATAAAAGAAAATGGCCTTGTGAATTTTTAAGTACTTAAGACATAGAAAATATGAATGCAATTATACGTATGGTTGTTGGGAAGTAGGACAAGGAGTATGATGCTCTATTTGCATAACATACCAAATGCTTCATGGGTATGATCCAAGGAACAATCCAATGTGTTCTCCTAGAACAATGTGTTCTTGGAGAGGGAGTGTGGATTCCTTTGAAGAATGGTACCTGCCTTATTCTTTTTTTTTTTTTTTTGGTGAGGCAATTGGGGTTAAGTGACTTGCCCAGGGTCACACAGCTAGTAAGTGTCAAGTGTCTGAGGCCTGATTTGAACTCAGGTCCTCCTGAATCCAGGGCTGGTGCTCTATCCACTGCACCCACCACCTAGCTGGCCCAGTACCTGCCTTATTCTAAGGATGTTTAACTGGTCAGAAGATCTGGCAGTCATTTTAAATGAATAAGAGGTCAGAGACATTGAGCCCCTGAATCAAAATTAGCTCCAGAACTGAGAGATGCATCCCTCTTCAAGGAAGGAGCAAGATCCTGCTTCCTTCGATCTTTGGTTCTATGGAGATGGCTACATAACGACTATCATCGTGAAGGACAATATTGAACAGAGAAGTCACATGATTTGGCTTTTCTATAACAAGAGTAAAACACTGGGAATGTTTAGCCTAGAGAAGAGAATACTCAGCATAGACAATCCCCATTTTCAAAGTATTTGAAGGGTCGCTGTATGAAAGCGGGATTGTTAAATTTGCTCTGTTGGGCATCAGCCAGTAGAACCAGATACAACTGGGCAGAAATGACAAAGAGATTCTTTTAAGCATGTTATCAGGAGAATTTTTTAACAATTAGACCTATTCCAAAGTAGAATGGACTACCTTAAGAGATGATGGGTTGTCCCTCCTTGGATTCCTTCAAGAAGTGACTAGATGAAACCTTATTGGGTATATGTTGGGGTGGAGAGATTCTTTTTCTGGGATAGGTTGGACAGAGATGTTTTTCTAGTATGGCTTGGCTGTTGAAATCACTTTTAACTCCAAAATTTCACCGAGGGATCTCAAAGGCCATCTAGTTCAACTGCACATTTTACAGTGAAGAAAGTAAGATCCATGGAGGTTAAATGATTTGCCCAAGGGAAGCAATAGACTTGATTATATAATTAATTTACCTTGCTTTGGAGGATTATAAGAGAATTCAAGCAAAATATGCTTTTCTTACTCTCAGGGGTTACAATCTAATGAGTTAACAACTAGCCTGTAAACCCTTTGAGAGTACTGCTGTCTCATTCTCTAGACTTCTCTTTACAGCAAAAGTAAAATGGTTTGTATAGACATGTAGTTTAGAATGCTATAAATAGCATATGTCATTTAGAAGGATAATATAGAACGATAATTTACACAACACTTTCCCACATTCTGACAACATCTCTGTGAAGTCAATTAATTAAAATATTATTACCATTTTGTGGATGAGGAAACTGAGTTTCAGAGCAATTAGATACTTTGTCCAGGTTCTTGTGTTGAGACTGGTACTCTAGCCCATGCCTTTCTGATTCCAAATCCAGTATTCCTTCTGCTACAGAAGTCAGTTTTTTAGCAGGTTGCAGGGAGATGAGGATGTCAGGAATGATGGCTATCCATATAACCTTTGAAGGACTCTCTGTCTTCACAAAACACTTTGAAGCAGACTCAGACTGACAACCCAGGCATTGAAGAACACAAAGTGTCATATGCAGTTTTAACATGACTTAAATAGACTATGTATAGTGACAAGTTCTAGATAGATGAATGAATATTAACTACCTCAAGTGTGTTTAGAAGAATGGTTCATGTAAAACAAAGCAGCAGTTGCATTTAAAAAATGTGTCATTTTTCCAACATTCAGATATTGTTACATTTTCTATGTAAACCTTGTGTCAGAAAATCAAAGGAGAAAAAAAAGCCTATCCCATGACAAGATGGATTCAATAGACAAGGACAATATAATCTTTATAGAAGAGACAACAAGAATAAGAATTCAAATAAACCAGGGAAGAATTTTATGAACTGATGCAGAATGAAGAACACTCAGGAGAAGTTGGGTAATGTTTCTGATCATTGAATGTAGTAAACTCTGAGGACCAAAAGGGAAACATCTCTTTGTCCTTTTGGCAGAGTTGGGGAACCATAGGTACAGAATGCAGTGCTGAATACAGTCAGAAATAGAAAATGTCTCAATTTATTTGGATTTGAAGCCAAATAGGGCAGAGATGGGGATTGTTGGAAAGTGACAATGGTATAAGAGAAACAAGATGTCAAGCAAACATTGATGAATGGCAAGAAGACATCAAGGAATGAGACATAATTGGAGGTATCTCATAGACCCACTAGCTTGTAAATTGTTTGCATAGATTTGTTAGTTCTGGTTTTACATATTCTACTTCCCATGGGGGAGTGGGAGATGGTGGTGGTGAAAAAGAAAAAAGTCCTGGGATACACATGGGCTGATAGATAAATCCTCATGAAAGATACCCAAGATTGGGAGATGAACTTTGAGAGAATGCTCCAAATTCACTTAAAAAATGAGGACTGATGGGAAATTAAACAGAACACAGACAATTAATCAATGTGCTTAATTTCCCTTTCCTTTTTCTTTGAGAGATAGTATGGTAGGGTGGTTAGAGCACTACTCCATGGACTGAAGAATATCTGAATTTTAATCTTGCCTAACATCTACTAGCCCTGCTGTTTAACCTAATTAGTCTCAATTTTCTCATCTATAAAATAAAGATATATAATTTCTGCAAAATATTTATAAGGCAGTTGTGAAGATCAAAGAAGATATTAGATTGAAAAAGCCTTTACTAGGCATTTATCATATTCCTGCCAGATAAAACAAATTAAAAGCAAAAGTGGGAAAAAGGTGTAAAATGTTTTATTGAGGCTTGAAAAATGTTACCTATTAATATCATCATGTTTTACAAAGATATTCCATTCTGGTATTATTATGCCCATGCCAAATGAACTGTTTTGACTAAGTTGACTGTCTGGTCAATTCTTAAAACAAAACAAAAATAGTAAATGGACACACTGGCTGTTGGACTTGAGTCAGTCAAACCAATCAAACCCCTTGGCTGGCTGACAGAGCTTCCATATGTCTATTTTTACTGAATTCTGTCATAATTCCATTTGATAAGGCAGTGGAGCGTAATTGGTCAAGTGCTGGGTTAGGAGTCAGGAGATGTTGGAGTCCAGTTTTGGGAATTTACTACATGATTGACCCTTAGATAGTCATACATCTGCACATGCCTGGGACTTATTTATGTAATACAAACCTGAAGTGCTGACTAAGCCACTTTTCTTTCTTGTCTAAATCCACTTCATGTGACAAATGTCCCAAGTGTGAGTACATTCAGTAAGTTTCTAAGGGTTTACTGTCATGATATACTGGCTTTGAAATTAGGAGACATGAGTTTGAGTTCTCAATACTCAGCTTATAAATTGTGTCACCATGGGAAGTCACTTCATTTTTTGTTATCTAATTTTTCTTATGAAGAAAATAGGGATGATAATAAAGTACCTTATTATTTGTCTCACAAGGTTATTATAAGGGTTCAGTGCAATATCACAAACATTTATTGTTTCCTATTTATGAAGCAGGGTAGATAAGTGGATAGTGCAGGGCACCTGAAGTCAGGAAGACTCATCTTCATGAGTTCAAATCTGGCCTCAGACTAGCTATGTGATCCTGGGCAAGTCATTTAACCCTGTTGGTCTCAATTTCCTCATCTATAAAATGAGTTGGAGAAGGAAATGGCAAAACATCCCAGTATCTTTGCCAAGAAAACCCCAAGTGGGACCATGAAAAGTTGGACACAACTGAAAAACAACAAAAATGTACTAGGCACTGTGCTAGGTGCTGAGTCAAATGAAATAATGCTTGAGAAAGGGATGGGCAAATGAAAAAGTCCTGGGTAAATCAATCAATGACTCAACACACATTTATTAAATGCTAACTGCATGCCAGGTGCTATGCTAGGTGCTAGGATGCTAGAAAAAGCAAAAACAGCCCCAGCCTTAAGGGGTTTACATTTTAATTGGGGGGGAGGATTATGTATATAAGCAGTAATGTGCTGGTATGTTTAACAACCAGCTCTCTAGGGGTAAAATTGTACACATGACACATTTTCAAATTTAATATGCATTATTAATATTGTATCTTTTGCTTTTTAGTTTAGACAATAAATAGATCAAACCCTGATTTGTAGCATTTGCCAATTTCTGAGGTGCAAATGCTTATATTGAAGGGCAAAGGAGCCCATGGAGTGGTCCTACAGGTAGTAAGAGAATCAAGAGAAAGCAATGTCATGAAAATACAGAGAACAGAGAATGCTCACTAGAGAAGGTGGTCAACAGGATCAGTTCTTTAAAGGGGTTAAGAAGGATGAGAACTGAGAAATGGCCATTTGATTAGACATTTAAGGGATTATTGATAACTCAGGGGAGAACAATTTAGGTTGAATGATGAAGTGGAAAGCCAGATTATGGAGAATTTAGGGGGGAAATAGAGAGGGAAGGAATTAGAGGCACTGGGTGTAAGAAGGCTTTTTCAAAGGGGATGGGGTTGATATAGGTGATGGGTAGGTAGGAAAAGAATCAATCAATGGTGAGAAACTAAAGATTAGAGAAAAGTGGGGAGTGATAATGGGGGAAATATATTAAAGAAGATGGGAGGCGATACCATCAAAGGTACATGGAGAAGGTTTGGTCTTCACACATAGAGGGGCCATTTCTTTAGAAACAGGAGAAAAAGATAGTGGGGGTGATGTCTGAGAGGTATAAGTGGAGGGGAAGGAGAAAGAGGGGAATTTTAGTGAATGATTTTGAGTTTTTTGGTGAAATATCATGCAAGGTACTCATCTGAAAGTATGGGGAAAGAGGAGGTGTAGGGTGTGTTCAGGAAAGACTAGTACCTCTGGTGCTAGTTTGCCAAGTTTAAGGAGAAAAGAGGAGAACTATAACAGTTTCTATAGTGAATGAGATAGAAAATAAACTACAACTGAACATGCTGATCAATGCCTAAGGATGGTGGATCATTTCAGTTCTGGAGTTCTGAGCTAGAATAAGTATAAAGCCAACTGAGTGTCATGCTAAGTCTAGCACCAACAAGTACCCTGGAGAGTAGGAAACCACCAGGCTGCCTAAGAATGGATTTCCATTCTAGGTTGGAAACAGAGAAGGTCAAAACTTGCATGATGATCAGCAGTATGGTCAGGTCCATGAGTACTTCCAACCTGGGTGAGATAGGAAGAGCCCATCTCAGAAATAAAGAATGGATGGAAAGAAAGAAGGAAGGAAGGAAAAGAAGAGGAAAAAATTTTTAAATAATTAGGGAAGGGGGGCAGCTAGGTAGAACAGTGGATAAAGGGATTCAGGAGGACCTGAGTTCAAATCCAGCCTTAGACACTTGATGTTTACTAGCTGTGAGACCTTGGGCAAATCACTTAACCCTCATTGCCCTCTCCAAAATAAACAAATGAATGATTGGGGGAAAATAGCATGATTAACTTGCTGTAATGAGGTCCCAGTTGAGGTAACATAAATTTTTGGTGGAACCAATCATTACAATTTTGTAGATGTTGGAAGTAAGGAGGGAGTATGGCAAGGATTGTGCAGGGTCATTAGTAGTAGTAGTAGTAGTAGTAGTAGTAGTAGTAGTAGTAGTAGTAGTAGTAGTAGTAGTAGTAGTAGTAGTAGTAGTAGGCCTCCACCAGTCACGGACAACCATGGATCAGCGCCTTGAAGAGCCACAGGCCACAATGTGGCTGTGCAGTCCGATACAGGAGCCACAGCTCCTGAGTGACTTATAACTGGTAACTGCCACATCCCGTGTTGTATCTACCCCATGAGGAGTAGCTGGAGTGTCCTCTCCAGGGCGCTGACCTGGGTGGATCAATATGGAAAACAAGCTGTTGCCCATGCAGCAGGTTTTCCCTCTCTGTGACATTGGTGGATCCAAAGGAGAGGCAGAGCCAGTACAGTTTGGCACCCGTGCTGCCACAGGAGTTGCCAGAGGGATGTGATGTCCAATATCCAACTGCCTAAGGGACTCCAACTCCTGATTTTTCCTCAGGGTTAACTCCCGAAGCCTTTTCCATATATGGGTATAACCGCAAGGCAGCTGAGGTTTAAAATCAGGGTTCCTTCCCCTAGGTGGGTTGCCTGCCAAGGCTAATGAGCCCCACCTGCCAAAGCAACTGGTTTTAAGGCGCCAGTGACTCACCTTCGCCCCTTCTCCTGTTAGTGGAAACAGTTCTGCCATGAGAAGGCCAGGAGTTGGGCTTCCTATCATTGTGAAGCAGAATTCACCAAGCAGGGTCATTAGGACAAAGGAAATAGCAAATTTGAGAGCAGAGTTGTTTTGGCTTGCCAAGGGTTTGAGGTTGGCAAGAGGGGAATGTATGGGTTTGGGACTGGGAAAATATTAAGAGATGGCGGTATCAAAAGTCAAGGTGAGTCAGAGTGAGTGGAAGTATGCTAACCATTGAGGAATGAGATTGGGTAGAGTGCCAGTGAAAAAGAGAAGCTAGACTGATGGACACAGGTGATTAGACCATTCAAGGTTTCTGCATAGCTCTCTAGCCTGAGAGATTGACAGTGGTACAGTATGTGTGAAAATTGGAGTGATGCCCCCTGCTGGAGAGATATTGTAGGAAAGCTCAGCTATGAGGAGAAGGCTTCTGAGGGCAAGCCATGTGGCTTGGAAGGTCAGTTCCTTGGTGTCAGGAAGTGACGTTTGCTCATGGGTACTGTCAATCAAAGCTACCAGCCAATTAGCTTGGAGCTGTGTGTGTGTGTGTGAATGGGTTGTTTTCTGGTTTTCACAGGAAGCTTCTGGAGGCTTCTGGGATGAAGAAGGGGCAAGGCTCTCTCTTTCTCTCTCTTTCACTGGGGACCTTTGAGGAGTGGAGCAGAAATACTGGCTCCCTTTGATAGATGAATCTAGGCCTCTTTCTCTCTCCTCACCAAATTCTTATGCTCCTTAAAAAATGCTTAAAAGTCTAAACTCTTGCTACAGCTTCTAATTTATTGGCGACCACTCATTAGATTTTTAGACAGCCTAGCTAGAATCTTAGCCACCTTACAGACAGCAACTATTCAGATGGTGATCATGAAGTATTCAGTATGCCAAGAGGTGTCTGGTAGCATGGCCTCATGGTGAAAGGTATTACTTAGTCCCAGGCAGTGCCAATCTGAGCCTTACAGTATTGGGTTCCAGGGGGCTCTTGAAACCCCAGGAGCCAGGATATGTTTGTTAGTGTGTCCCATTGCATCAAGAAGCCCTATTGGCAACAAGTTTAAGAAAGGACTAATAGAGTAAGATAACATGCAAATTATTATCTATTTTGATCTATGTAACCTAGGTATAATGTATACATCCCCTTAAACTGTCAGTCAACAACTATCACGCTCTTACTACATACAAACTACAATGTGCCTTATATTTTACTTGTGTCCAATCTTTTGCTATCATCTTTTGATTGTGAAGGCAAATAGCATAATTAGTCTATGGTGGAAAAATGAAGATGCTAGGAGGAAAGAAGGTTTAGAGAGAAAATTTAATTACCTGATGCTATCACTGACCTTCCAGCTAACTCACATCAGAGCTGACAACTTATGAATGATGCTGTGACTATGAGTTCATAATAACACTTCCCAAACATGGGTACAAAATAAGTCGAGAGCTTGTCTTCAAGTGAGTAATTTATTTATATTTTTAAAAAATCAAAATTTCTCAAACTGTATGTTTCTAGGCTTGCTATACTTTGACCCCTTCACCGAAATATTTGGGCTTCCCAGTCTTTGGGGAAATGAGCTAAGTGGATATACTTCCAAGCTTGAGGAAAGATGAACAGCTGACACCTTCTGGTTGTTTGAATGGGGATAAGGGTAGAATCTAGAATCTAGGGTGAAGCTTCTTTAACTGTAGGTCATGACCCCATATGGGATTGCATAACTGAATGTGAGGATCATGAATAATTGGGCAATAGTAAAAGGTTTTGTATACCTATTTTATATACCTATATACCCAGGTTCATGTAAAAATTTCTCTGATGAAAAAGAATTGCAAGTAGAAAAAGTTTAAGAAGCTCTGGACTAGAGGACATTTGAAGCTCAAAGTACATAATCTCCATTTCTTCTATGCCAAGTTTAAAATAAATCAAGGTCTTAAACTAGGTATAGGAGCAAGAAAAATTGTGAAGAGGCAGAATTTGCCTTCAGTATTGCTTAGACACCTTTCTATGCCTCGTACTTTTCACCATTCCTCAGGTGATTGGTGCCCATTTGTCTACCTTGCTTCCCTATACATAGCAGTCTTTTTCCTGCCCCACATTCAATGTTTCCTGTTCTGCAGTCCCTTCCTTTGGTGCCTTATTTGGTATTTAACTAATCTGATGAACTAATTTGAGCTGTTAATGTTGGTATGATTATATTTTAAGGTATTACTATACCAAACTAATGCTTACTTTTGAACAGTTGTGGTAGTATTGCAGTGCCTTAATCCAAAGGAACAAGTAATTGGAGAGATTTTGACCTTAGGGGAGAGTTTTTAGGCATGGTGATAAGGATGGTGGAGTGGATCCTTTTTTTCCTAGTATCAAAATCACACTAAAGTTGGTAGTTACTTATTGGGTTCACAAACATCATCCTTCCCTTTGTTACCTTCCCATCTACCCAGCAGCATGGTGTTCATTTGCATATTTTATGAGCCATACAATTCTCACTTGGTTTAATTACAGATTTGCATTTCTAAAGAGAAAGGTTTGTGACTGTACTAGGGCAGTGATGCAACAGAAAACATGATGATCTAGAGGGAGGGAGGGAGGGAGGGAAGAGGGGACTATGGTTTTCACTGAATCCTCTGATGCTCACTGCTTTGAGAAGTCAGCTGAGAATGAGAGGTCATTCAGAACGCTGAGTATTTGGGTCCTGAAAAATTTCTTTTTGTTATTGTTTGGTTTTTTTGAAGGTGATATAGCATCAGGCACTAGTTCAAACTGAAAAAATCTCCATCGATTTGGAAATTTTCACTATGTGATAGTAGCACTGTTCCCAAAATCTAAATATAATTTTGAGATCTATCATGAACTATTGTCCTTATATACAGTGAGGGTGATAGGCAGTGCTTTGGGGGTAAACTGATTCTTTGATTACTTTTCATGTACTTATCTTTGAAGTAGCTTTAGCTCATAGGCACTTTTATAATGGACTTGATGAACAGCTGACACCTTCTGGTTGTTTGAATGGGGATAAGGGCAGAACAAGAGTCTAGGTAGAAGGCATCCCCTTTCCCCCGTCCAGATACTACTAGTATAAGAATGAGATATAATGGATCCTATATTAAAGAGGCTTCTTCATATAACAATAATGATTAATAATAACTAGCATTTATATACTACCTTCTATGTTTCAGGTACTGTGCTGAGCACTGTACAAATATTATTTCATTTGATCCTCACAATAACCCTGGGAGGTAGATGCCTAAGGTTTGACTAAAGTTACATACATAGTAAGTATCTGAGGCTGAATTTGAATTCAGATCTTCCTGACATCAGGCCCAACTCTCCATCCATGGTACCACCTAATTCATATCACAGAAGATTGTCAGGACCCTCTTGATTCAAGAGGATATAGACTGGGGAGGGAAAAGATGTTCCGTTTCTTTACTGAAAAGTTGAGTTTCCTTGCTTACTGCAGACTACTCTTCTCACAAAGCTTTCAATGCAAATAGACATTGCTTTACTCTCAGAGATGGAGCTGAGGAGGGAGGGGCATGTGGCCGAAGAGCAAGAGACCCATGGGGTTTCAACAGAAGATATAGGTGGGGTTCCTTGGAAGTTTTTCCTTGGACCTTGCTCCCTAAGGCTCTCTTGTTGATGGACTTGAAAGGAAGTGGGAGCCTGATGGCCCAACTCTGAAATAGTTCCTCTTCACTGCTGTTAAGTTTGAAAGGGAGCAACCTCTGGGTCATGCTGAGAGCAAGAAAAGGCTATGTTCTTGTACTCTCATCAGCTTGCCCTTGAGGAATCAGTAGTGCTCTCTCTTCTCCTCTCCCCTCCCCTCCCCTTTCCTCCCCTTCCTCTCCAGCTGTGGATATTAACAGTGGCTGCACCTGTCTTAAGGCCTTTTCCCTTCCTGTGGTGCTGAGGAGTAGAAAGGTATAGTTTTGCATTCATACCTTCCCCTTCCCTTCTGCTTTCCTTTCCTTATTCTTCTTCTCCTTCTCTCTGTCTCTTCTTCTTTCTTTCCCTCTCTTCTCTTTCCCCTCTCCTTTCTCTCTCCTATTCCTTTTTCCACCTTTCTCTTCTCTTCCCCTCCTATTTATTTCTCTTCTCTATCTTTCTGGGTCTCATTCTTTCTTCCTCTCATTTCTCCCTTCCCCCGCTTCTTCCCCCTATTCTGTCTCCCAATCCCTTTCTCATTTTCTTTCTGCTATGGATATAGTCCAAATAGGCCCAAGTGGGCCTAGGAGAAATCATTCAATGCCATCCTCTTTAAAGAAATAATTGCATGCTTTATATGTTTAGGATTATTGTTAAGTATCTTATTTTAATTGTGTAGAAATTGTTATTGATTTGCATATTGTTGAGCTTATAATTTCCCTGATGTGCTTGGTAGTTCAATTTTTACTAGATCATTATTGAGCTAAGAATTCCCCTGTAATCTATATTATGATAATTCCCATTAAATACTTCCCTCTCTAGACCAAAACTATATAGTTATTTTGTGATTTTGGCTTTGCAGGTGTGCTAAGATTGAAGCTAAAATATCTCAAGAGTTCTGGAACAAATGTGGCTTTGGGAGCCACCTGACTGAACAGCCAGAGGGTGTAGATGGTTCCCCATGGCTGTTTGGCAGTCTCATTAAGAGCCTCTCAATTTTCCCTCCCTTTCCCTATCCTATCAATGGCCAAGTCATGGTGCTTCCATTACTACAACATTTCTTACTACATTTCTTGCAGCTATCCCCTTCTATCCAATCATATCACAACTGCCCTAGTTGAGGTCTTCATATCTTCTCACCTGGGCAATTACAACAGTTCACTAAATGCCCACATCTCCTTTTTCTTCCCTTTGAAATCCATATTTCACACGGCTGCCAAAGTTAAGTTACTAAAATAAACCTGTAGCAGAGCCTCTGGATGCCTTCCACTTATGTTAGTGTTCCTTTAGGAAGTGTTTAGTGTCAGTTAGAAAGGAATGGGCTGACCCCAAGGACAGCAGCTCCCATAGCAGTTGTGGTTGTAACCACAGAAGTGGTTATAACCACACAGGTAAGGAGTTGGGGGTGGGAGGGGGGGGCAAGTGTGTGGAGTGGGGCAAGAAACAGGCAGACAAAAATGGAGACAGACTGACAACCAGAAAGAAAATACCACTTGGGCTCAGTTGAGATGAAATGTAAAATTATAAAAACTTTTGGGGAAAAAAACCTGTTTATATCTCAATAAGTTTTGAATATTAGCCTCCCAATGGTTTGTACTAATAATTAGAGGTATATAGGATGTTCAGGGAGAACTAGCACCTTTGCTGTGAGGGTTTGTGAAGCACTTTATAAAGCTACTCATTTACCTTTGGTGTCTACTTGTCACTCAACTCTCACCTGTGGCTTCAAGAAGCTATAGCATGAACATTGGCCACACCCTAGTAAAACTCTCTTGGCAGATGGGCTAAACCAGGTTGAGGGTGACTGATAGTCTTCAAACCCATTGGTGAGTTAGGGGGATATCTATCCCAGGCAAATGATGACTTTCCCCAGCAGAATGGTTGGATGAGAACAATTTGCTTGGCTGTGTGTCACAGTCATCCCCTGCATCCCAGATCGTCACCAGTCATCTTGACTTTTCTCCTGCCACTGGACATTGTTATGCCATTGGTCCTTTTTTAAATGAAGGATGAACAAGAACTAGTAATTATAACTTAGTAGTTCTGTAATACACACTGTAATGTTAATGTAGCATTCTTTTTGATGTGTGTAAGGAAGGGGCAATCCTCTCCTCCCCTCATACCTACCCACAATACACTTCAAAGAAGGCATAGATACCTTTTGACAGCATCTGGTTGGCCATGATGACTTAATTGGCTGCTGAACTGAAAGTCTATGGATGCACTTAAAAGGCATACTCCACCTCTCAGATTTCTTCTTTCTTCTTGTCTCAAATTGTAAGGATACCTCTGAGCTCTAGAGGATTGATGGGGAGGGTGACCTTTAACTCATCAAGTTATAAGATTGGAGGTTTTTGCCTCTGGTGAATCCGTGTCCCATTTTGTTTGCATTTTCTTCTTTGTGGTACAGGGCCTTTGAGATCTTGAAAGAAAGCTGGCATCTTCCCTTTGGGGTACCTGAGCAGTGGGGTATTGGATACCAGAGCAGCTGCTGGTAATAGGTATCAGCGGTAGAGCCAGGCAGGGCAAAAGTGAAAGAATTACCACAGAGTATACGCGGGGGGAAAAGCCTGCCCAGTGTTGATCAGGTTGTAGTAAATAGTTACGGAATATTAAATGACTGAGTTTCTTTGTTACAAATGACTCGATGACACTTGAATGCCAACCTCTCTACTAATTGTCATCATTCTTTGATTCTTTACTATCTCACATTCCTTTTACTTTGTGGGAATAAAACTGCCTACTCCAGCCCAGATTCTTGTTTACACTCTCTGGGCATCTTTTAAAAATTCCTTCTCCCCATGCTGAGGAAAAGCACTCCTTAGATTTGAGCCCCTAGTACAATTATTCTTCAGGAATCTAATGTAGTGGTGGAAATGAGACACTGGGAGCCTAGCAGGCAACCCCAGATCAATGACCCCAGTATAAACCACAAAGATAGGTAAAGGACAGAGATTGGTAAAGATCCCCAGCTCAACCCTTATTGCCTCATTGGAATGCTGCTTAGTTACTCGGCTACACTGTCTTTCCAGACACATTTCATATTATTTTAAAAGGAAGGAAAAATTTAAGCTTCCCCCAAATAATAATTTCTTTCTACTTTTCCATTTTTCATTTGTTAAAGTTTTGATTTCAATAAATTCCCAAGTTGCTTCAATAAATAGCTACTTTCTGTTTCTTCTAATTGGGTATATTTTAAATTAACCTAAGCTTCCTGGCCATCTTGCTTCATCCTTCTGTAGAATTTACTTAGTATAAAAATAAAACTTTTTGTGACTTTAATGTACAAGTACTATATATTTATGTGTTCAGTCATTTTCAATCATATCAAACTCTTTGACCCCATTTGGGGCTTTCTTTACAGTGATACTGAAGTGATTTGTCCTTTTCTCTTCTAGATCATTTTATAGATGAGGAAACTGAGGCAAACAGGGTTAAGTGACTTGCCCAGGATCACACAGCTAGTAAGTGTCTTAGGCTGGATTTGAACTCATAACAATGAGTCTTCCTGACTCCAGGCCCAGTATTCTATCCACTGTAACACCTAGCTGCTCCTACTATATATTTATATTTATATATAAACTTATATATGCATATTGATTTGTACATACATATATAGATAGTATATCATAGTGAGCAACTGTTAGTTCAAAGTTTATATCTGATACTTTATTATCTGAATGACTATGGACAAGTCATTTAACATCTCTGTATCTGTTTTTTTCTCAGTCAAACTGGCAGAAGGATACCTGTACAGGTGTGGGGTTTTTTACAATCAAATGTGATAATGTATGTACAGTATTTTATAATTCTCAAAGCATTATGTAAATGTTATCTCTTACTGTTACAGTGGTGGTGGTAGTGGCAGTGGTGGAAAAACTTGTTTAGGAGTGAAAAGACATAAGTCCTATACCTTGATCCACTTCTTACAAGTTTGACATTAAATGAGTCATTTACTTTCTATGGGTCTAGATATCCTCATCTGTAAATCAAGGATAATAATCCTTTTCTACAGTAGAGGATTGTTGTGAGATAATATTTGTAAAAAAGTGTTTAGTAAGCTGTAAAGCATTATGTGTAATGTTTAATTAGTTTTTTCTATGATTTTGTTGGAATATGTTAAATTAAAACTAATGATGCCATTCACTCTTTAAGCTTCAGTGTTTAACTATAAGTCTACATCTTATAGGCATTGCTAAATGTTGCTTTCAGGTAGTCTAATGATTCTTAAATTATCTCCCCTTGATATATTTTCCAGGTGAGTTGTTTTTCACATAAGATATTTCACATTTTCTTCTATTTTTTTTTAATCTTTTGACTTTGTTTTATTTTTTCTTCATGTCTCATGGAGTCATTAGCTTGCACTTGGCCAATTCTAATTTTCAAGGACTTATTTTCTTCATTGAGGTTTTATACCACTTTTTTGGCCAATTATGAATTTTAAGAAGTTGCTTTCTTCAGCATTTTGTACCTCTTTTTAAAATTTTGTACTTCTTTTACCAAGCTATTAATTCTCTTTTCATAGTTTTCTTGCATAGCTCTCATTTCTTTTTTTTTCTTTTTCCCCCTTACCACTGACTTGATATTTGAAATCTTCCTCTTTTGCTCTTTTAAAAAATATTTTTCTTTAACTTTTCTAGAATTATTTTTGGTTTCGTGTCCAATCTACATTTTTCTTTGAATCTTCGCTTGTGGATATTTTCAAGTCAATGTTTTCTATGTTTAAATCTTGAGCTTCCTTGTCACCATAGTAGTTTCTTATGGTAAGATTCTTTTTTTGTTTGTTTGCTCATTTTTTCCTAGCTTTTTCTTGAATTTTGACTCTATGTTAGCATTGCATTTTGTTTCCTTTTGGGGAAGATGGCTGACCTGAGCTTCTATCTCTTTATGCCCTGATGCTTTCATAACTCATTGTAGGAGCTGGTAAGTTTTTGGCTCTTCCAAAATCATGTGAAGTCTGTTCAATGCTCTCCTGGTTTGTACTCTGCACTTTCCCAACCTGATTTGAATCTGGTGGCTTGTGTGTGATTGAGTCTCTATAGACTGCTGGACTCATTCATAGTTAGCCCACTGGGTGATTCTGCGGGTTCAGAGCACTTATATTGCTGTCTCCCTGCTTGGTTTTGGTCTCCTTCCCTGGTTTATTCTACTATAGGCTTACATACAGGACTAAAGGTTAGACTCATGTCCCTCCTCCTCTGTCCTTGGGCTCAGAGCCATCCAACTACTAAGTTTCTAGAATGTGTTCCTTGCTGCTTACATAGGTAAAGCCTCTGCTCTCTTACTATCAGTATTGATTTTCTCCATTATGAAACTTCTACCTAGAACTGAGTAATGGGCAATAAGATGGCCATGATTCCCTATTCTCAATGATAGTACAAGGTTATCCTGGGGTCTTTTTCTGTCCAGGTTTTCATTGCCCTTACTATTCTTGGGCACTTGGTGATCCCTATAGCTTCTGGCCAGCCCTAACACCAGGATCCACAGACACCCCCTGCCCGGTTTTCCTAAGCAATTCTGGGCCGTAAAACCAAACAGAACAACAACAACAACAAAAAACAGCACCAATCTTACTATGAATTTTTCTTGGTTCCTTTGCTCAAAATTTAGTCTGGTGTGCTTTTTAGGAGGTAGTGAAGGATCTAAGACAAAGTGGCTACTTCTCACTCTGTCATCTTACTGCTTCCTCAGCATGGCTTAATGTAAACAGATGAAAACCTATTCCCTACCCCTCTCACAACCTCCCCCACCCCATGCATGTATTCTGAATCTAATAAACTCAGAGACTGGGTATTACCACCCTATCCCCACCCAGGTCCTTTGCTGTATAACAGAGTTGTTCCCTTAGTCCTTGCCTCTCATTCCTCAATCCTTATTAGGCAATTTAGAAAATATCCTCAATCTACTGATTCTGACTATAGCATTATCTTTTCCAATGATTGACAGGGCAATCTCCTATTGGTGTCAGCCAGCCCTTTGTGTCTAAATTTTATATAAGTTTAAGCCCTGAGAGGCTCTGGGCCTTTGGCCATAGTGTGAAAGCTGTTCTACAGTTCTGTATCTAGAAGCCACCCTACTGTGTGATGCCCTCATTTGAGGGCAATAGGGGCTTCAAATTGTGCCTATTCCCTCTTGGAATCCTTTCTCTTCCTCCCCTTGTGAGTCATAATAAAGCTTAATTAACTACTATCCCTGTGTGTCTCTGCTGCTTTTCATCTGAACTGTCCTATACTATAGTAAGTCAGAATGGAACACAGTTATGAAATTCATGATTACTCCAAGAGAACAGAGGGGAAACAAGGAATGAAATCCATTTCAATAAAACTTGAACATGGAAAATTGTGCCAAGCATTTTGCAGACAATCCTCTAGTATGACACAGAATCTCACTCAGACTTATCTGATCTAAAATATTCCCTCCAGATATTGACTTTCTTGTTTTAGTGCCAATTTATTTAATTTTGGCATTCTGAGAACCTGAGGCCCTGACCCTCTCCAGCATTAAACTTATGTGTACTCAGACCTGGATTTAGACCTCTCCACTTTCCCCATTGATTGTGGCAGGGTCCCTTCAGCCTTGATAATTTTTCTAAGTCAGAAAATGTTGGTCTTGCTGAAAAGACTACCACAAGATGCATTATTGGATATTTATACTGTTTCTTTTTGTTCATTTTCTCAAAGATGATCTGAAAATTATAAGGAGTGTAGAGAAATTGGCAAAAAACAGCCCTTTTTTACTTGACATTTACTGGACTTTTTACTTAGGCCTTTAGGTGGCACAGGGCATAGAATTCTGGACCTGGATTCAGAAAGACCTGAATTTCAAATCTAGCCTTCAGGAAGTTTTGCTGGGTACGTGATTCTTGGTTGTAAGCCCAGTACCTTTGCCCTCTGGAATATAATATTCTAAGCTCTCCAATCCTTTAATGTAGAAGCTGCTAGATCTTGTGTTATCCTGACTGTGGCTCCACAATACTTGAATTGTTTCTTTCTGGCTGCTTACAATATTTTCTCCTTGACCTGGGAGTTCTGGAATTTGGCTATAATATTCCTGGAAGTTTTCATTTTGGGATCTCTTTCAGGAGGTGATCAGTGGATTCTTTAAATTTCAATTTTACCTTCTGCTTCTAGAATATCAGGAAAATTTCCCCATACAATTTCTTGGAAGATGATGTCTAAGCTCTTTGTTTGATCATGGCTTTCAGGTATTTGAATAATTTTCAAATTCTGTCTCCTGGATCTATTTTCCAGATCAGTTGTTTTTCAAAGGAGATATTTCACATTGCCTTCTATTTTTTCATTCTTTTGGTTTTTCTTTATTGTGTCTTGATTTCTCATAAATTCATTAACTTCCATTTGCTCAATCCTAAATTTTAAGCAATTATTTTCTTCAGAGAGATTTTGTACCTCGTTTCCATTTGACTAATTTGGCTTGTCAAGCTGCTGACTTTTTTTTCATGATTTTCCTGCACCACTCTCATTTCTCTTTCCATTTTTTCCTCTACCTATTTTTATTTATAAAAGTCTTCTTTGAGCACTTCTATAGCCTGAGACCAATTCATATTTTTCTTGGAAACTTTAGGTGTAGGAGCTTTGACTTTGTTGACTTCTTCTGATGGTGTATTTGATCTTCCTTGTTAAAATAGAAACTTTCTAGGGTCAGCATTTTTTCTGTTTGTTTATTTTCCCAGTCTATTTCTTGACTTTTAACTCCTTAAAGTGGGGTACTGCTTCCCAGGGGCGGGGTACACAGTAATACGATTTAAGGGGAGGTACATTCACCACTCCCCTGGCCTGTGCTCTGGTCTGCAAGCAACCACAAGCCTGCTTACACTCGTCAGTGAACTAAGTTCCAGAAGTAGCTGTTACTGCAGCTGTTTCAGAAACTCCCAATGCCTGATTCACTGGGACTGGGGCTAGGGTTGCACAGTGCAGCCACGGGTCTGCACTCTACCTTCATCATGGTACAACAGATCTTTCCTGCTGACCTTCTAAGCCATCTTTGACTGGAACATCATCTCACCCCATCCTTTTGTGGGTTCTGCTGCTCCAGGAATTGTCTTATGGCATAATTTTTAAGGTATTTGGAGGGGTCTTGGGGAGAACTCCAGGAATTCACAGCCTTTCCTCCTCCATCTTGGCTCTCCTTCTAGCCTTTAGTCCTTATTAGTTGTGTGACCCTGGGCAAGTCACTTAGACTTCGTCGTGTCCAGCTTCCTCATCTGTAAAAAAGGAGGTGATAATAGCTCCTACTCTCAGAGTTGTTGTAAGGATTAAACAATTTAATCTTTGTGAAATGATCTGTAACCTCAAATTGATATATAAATGCTAGTTATTGTTATCAATATGGTTATGTTTCTTAAATTTTGTTATTTTTAATTCATTCAATAAGTCAAACTATTTTAGAAAAAAATTGCATTGTCTTTAACATTGGAGATGGGAGAAAAAGTCATATGGAATATTGCATAAGACTCTTCCTGGCTACAGACTGTTGCAGGCACTGCCCAAATTTCTCCACTCACTAAATTTGTTGAGTACTACTACTTTTATTTTAAAACTCTATTCCTGTATTGTTCCACCAATTATTATAAAGGTTGGCACTCTAATAAGCATATAGGCTTTCTGGAGAATTTCCAGCTTAGTAACAAACAAACAACTTCATTGTAAAATAAAAAGGCCAAATATGTCAAGCATTCCCTCCTGTAAGCTTTCAGAGAAAAATGAGATAGCTCCTTGGGGAGAAGGAGTTGGCATCTCAGTTGTGTTGGGGTTAGAGGATGAAAGAGGATGAAATCTCATCTCAAATGGAAGTTTGGGAATACCAGGAGACAGGCAGAGGGAGACCAGAAACTATCCATCATCAGCAAAGGGCCAACAATGACCAAAGTAATAATCAACAAAGCATGAGTGATCCTGGAATTATGTCCCTTTAACCACAAAGATCAGTACATAAGTATCTTCTCCCTTTCCTCTCCTTTATGTGTGCTAACCATCATTGAAAAAGACCACAGAAAGTATGAGTGAGGTCCACAAATGAAGTCAGGTGATTAAAACGAACATGGTCATCTCTTAAGGTTTTGGTACACCTCTTACTTCCATAAGAGTATTTTGTTATTTTCCAGTTACATGTAGAGATAGTTTGCAACATTTGTTTTTATAAGATTTCTAGTTTCAATTTTTTCTCCCTCCCTTCCCTTGTCCCTCCCCAAGACAACAAGCAGTCTGATATAGGTTATGTATGTACAATCACATTAAACATATTTCTGCATTAGTCATGCTGTGCAAGAAGAATCAGAACAAATCAGAACAAAAAGGAAAAACCTCAAAAAACAAAAACAAAAAATATATAGATAGTATGGTTCAATCTGCATCTAGATTCCATAGTTCATTTTTTTCTGGATTTGGAAAGCATTTTTCATCATGAGTCCTTTGGAACTATCTTGGACCATTGTATTGCTGAGAAGAGTCAAGTCTATCACAGCTGATCAAAACACAATGTTGTTGATACTGTGTACAATGTTCTCCTGGTTCTGCTCATTTCACTCAGCATCAGTTCATGCAAGTCCTTCCAGGTTTTTCTGAAATACCCCTGCTCATTGTTTCTTACAGCACAATACTATTCCATTACATTCATATACCACAACTTGTTCAGCCATTCCCCAGTTGGTGGGCAACCTCTCAATTTTCAATTCCTTGCCACCACAAAAAGAACAGCTATAAATATATTTGTATATTCAGGTCCTTTTCCCTTTTTTATGATCTCTTTGGGTATTGCTGGGTCAAAGGGTATGCACAGCTTTATAGCCCTTTGGGCATAGTTCCAAGTTGCTCTCCAGAATGGTTGGATCAGTTCACAGCTCCACCAACAATGCATTAGTGTTCCAATTTTTCCACGGCTTCTCCAACATTTATTATTTTCCTTTTTTGTCATATTAGCCAATCTGATAGGTGTCGGGTGGTACCTCAGAGTTGTTTTAATTTGAATCTCTCTAATCAATAGTGATTTAGAGCATTTTTTTCATATCCTTTGACCATTTCTCAATTGGGGAATGACTTGGATTCTTATAAATTTGATTTAGTTCTCGATATACTTTTAAATTTAATGTAATCAAAATCATCCATTTTGTATTTCATAATAGTCTCTATCTCTTGTTTAGACATAAATTGTTCTCCTTTCCATAAATCCTTCCTTCTTCTACTAATTTACCTATGGTATCACCTTTTATGTCCTAAATCATATACCCATTTTGACATCTATCATATCTAACTTTTCTAACATTCTTTTCACCTCTTTAATTTCTTTCTTATTTATTTTGTGGCTAGATTTATATAATTCTGAGAGGGGAAGATTCAGATCCCCCACTAATAGAGTTTTGCTGTCTATTTCCTCTTTCAGCTCATTTAACTTCTCCTCTAAGAATCTGGATGCCATTCTACTTGGCGCATACATGTTTAGTATTGATATTACTTCATTATCTATAGTACCCTTTAGCAAGATGTAGTTTCCTTCCTTATCTCTTTTAATTATATCTATTTTTGCCTTTGCTTTGCCTGAGATAAGGATTGCTACCACTGGTTTTTTTTCTTCAGCTGAAGTATAATATATTCTGCTCCAGCCTTTTACCTTTACTCTGTGTGTATCTCTCTCTGCTTCAAATGTGTTTCTTGTAAACAACACATTGTAGGATTCTGTTTTTTAATCCACTATGCTATTCACTTCCATTTTATGGCAAAGTTCATCCCCATCACATTCACAGTTATTATTACTAACTTTTTCTTTCCCTCCATCCTATTTATCCTCTTTGTACTTTTTCCCCTTCTTTCACCCTATTCCTCCTCACCAAAGTTTTGCTTCTTACTCCTGCCTCCCCCAATCTGCCCTCCCTTTTTATCACCCCCCTCCCTTTTCTTTACCCTTTTCTCCCCTGCTTCTTTCCTCCCTTCTATCAGTCCCCACTTTCCCTTTACCCCTTTACTTCCCTAAAGAATGAGCTAAATTTCTTTATCCAAATGAACTTATATGTTATTCCCTCTTTGAATCAAATCTAATGAGAGTAAGGTTGAAACAATGTTCACCCCTCCCTTCTTTCCCTTTATTGAAATAGGTTTTTTGCACCTCTTTATAGGATGAAATTAACCCCATTCCACTTCCCCTTTCCTCTTCTCCCCATAAACTCTTTTTTTTTTTTTTTTTTTAGTGAGGCAATTGGGGTTAAGTGACTTGCCCAGGGTCACACAGCTAGTAAGTGTTAAGTGTCTGAGGCCGGATTTGAACTCAGGTACTCCTGACTCCAGGGCCAGTGCTCTATCCACTGCGCCACCTAGCTGCCCCTCCATAAACTCTTTTTAACCCCTTAATTTTCTTTATATCATCACATCAAAGACAATTTATATTTATACCCTCTGTGTATAATCCTTCTGTCTGCCCAAATACATATACAATTTTCAAGAGTTATAAGTATTACCTTCCTGTGTAGGGATATAAACAGTTTAACCTTATTGAATAATTTTCCCCCCTGTTTACCTTTTTAAACTTCTCTTGAGTCTTGTGTGTTAAGATCAAATTTTCTATTCACTTCTGGTCTTTTCATCAGGAAACCTTGAAAGTCCCCAATGTCATTGAATGTCCTTCTTTTCCCCTGAAAGAAAGTGCTCATTTTTGCTGGGTAATAGATTCTTGGCTTCAATCCAAGGTCCTTTGTCTTCCAGAATGTCATATTCCCAGCCCTGTGATTCTTTAATGTTGACGCTGAGCAATCCTGACTGTGGTTCCACGATATTTAAATTGCTTCTTTCTGGCTGCTTGGAGTATTTTCTCCTTCACCTGATAATTCTGGAATTTGGCTACAATATTCCTTGGAGTTTTCCTTTTGGGGTCTCTTTCTGGAGGTGATCAGTGGATTCTTTCAATGACAATTTTATCCTTTGATTCTATATCGGGGCAGTTCTCCTTGATAATTTCCTGGAATATAATGTCTAGACTCTTTTTCTGATCATGGCTTTCAGGCAGTCCAATAATTCTCAAATTGTCTCTCCTATTTTCCAGGTCAATTGTCTTTCCAATGAGGTATTTCACATTTTCTTCTATTTTTTCATTCTTTTGATTTTGTTTGACTGATTCCTGGTGTCTCATGGAGTCATTAGCTTCCAACTGTCTAATTCAAATTTTTAAGGCATTGTATATATTTTAAGTGAGATTATAGATCTCCTTTTCCATTTGGCCAAATGAATTTTTTAAGGAATTGTTTTCTTCAGTCAATCTTTGCATTTCCTTTTCCAAGCTTCTGATTCTTTGTGCTTCCTTTTCCAAGTTGCTGATTCTTTTTTTCATAATTTTCTTGTGTTGCTTTCATTTCTCTCCCCATTTTTTTTTCTTCTACCTCTCTCAATTGATTTTTTAAATCCTTTTTGAGCTCTTCCAAGAAGGCTTTTTGTTCTTGAGACTAATTCATCTTCCCTCTTGAGGCTTAACATGTAGGCAATTTGAGAGTATTGTCCTCACCTGAGTTTGTTTAGCTCCTCCCTGTCAACACAGAAGCTTTTTTTTTTTTTTTTTTTTTTTTTTTTTTTTTTTTTTTAGTGAGGCAATTGGGGTTAAGTGACTTGTCCAGGGTCACACAGCTAGTGTTAAGTGTCTGAGGCCGGATTTGAACTCAGGTACTCCTGACTCCAGAGCCGGTGCTTTATCCACTGCGCCACCTAGCTGCCCCAACACAGAAGCTTTTAATGGTAAGAATTCTTTTTTGTTTTTTACTCATATTGTAGCTTTTTTTTTTTTTGAAGTTGAGGTCTGTTCCTGGGACACCAGGGTCACTGTTTCAAGCTTCTTGTGCTGGGGCATAAGTGCTATGACACTGGCTTTCTATTCTGAGGACTCTATGGCTTGTGGATTTCATACCACCCTGGGCTTGCTCCCTGTGCTTGCTCCAGGCATGCTGTGATGGCCACGCCTGGTTGTGCCTGTCATATAGGCAGCCTACCCTCTCAGCTGGTGCTGGTGGTACTCACCACTGGCTTGCTGTGCCACCAGCTTGCTGAGTCAGGATCAAGGGGTGTCAGTGGCTCAGCTGTGGCCTAGAGCTTCCTGCTAACTTGCCCAGATCACCTCCACACTGTGCTGCCCTGAGGTGTGCTGTGCTCCCCTTTTGCCTAAGTGAGACCAACCTTTCCTGAAGTCTTCTAAATTATCTCAGGTTGGAAGATTGTGTCCCTCTGTCTTTTTGTAGGTTCTGTAGTGTCAGAATCTGTTTAGAGGCTTGATTTAATGTTCTTTTTGAAGGAACCAAAGGAGAATGCAGGCAACTTGCTGGCTTCTCTCAGTCATCTTGGCTCTGTCCCCACTGATACAACTCTTAACCACATTACTTACTGTGTTTCCTTTCCCTACAAGTCATCTGGAAGCCTTCTTCCTTGTATACATAAATAGGATGTGGTGTATACCCAACTGAGAGAAAATGGCTACTGTGTCATAGCTCTACTGGTGCAAGTCTGGCACCATTTTGGCTCTCTAGGCATTGAGAAGTCAAGCAAGGATGCAGGAAGTATATGTTCTGCCCCACTCAATTTAGTTCCTTAGCTTGGAATTCAAGGTCCCATTATATACCCCTTGTTTTATTTAGTCCCCCCCCAATATTCCTCTACTTAGAATCCCCATGGATTCTATGACTTAGCCAAACTCTACTATTCATTGTCCCCTCAATTGACTCTTTGTTTTCCTATTTTCATACTTTTTTTTTTTTGGCTAGGCAATCAGGGTTAAGTGACTTGCCCAGGGTCACACAGCTAGTAAGTGTTAAGTGTCTGAGGCCGGATTTGATCTCAGGTCTTCCTGACTCCATGGTCGGTGCTCTATCCACTGTACCACCTAGCTGCCCCTATTTTCATACTTTTAATTGAGCTATTTTCTATCCTTGGAATGCACAGGCTAGATCAATTTCCATTGAAACTGACTTCACCTCAAATGTTAACCTACTCTCAAAATGTGCTACCCCCCCAAAAAAAAATCTGGAATGTTATTTTCTCCTTCTTTGAACCAAATATACTACTTTGTACCCCCTTTTTAAACAAATTATTTTCTATTTTTACTATAGCTCTTTGCGTATGTGTAGGCTCTCTCCTACTAACTTACTCATATTCATGGAATCCTAGTGCTAAGGTATATCACTTAATCTGTTTGAGTTATAGGAAGCCAAGGGCCATATTTTAAGTATGGCTAAATCTTCCAAGCTCTGTACATAGTAGGTGCTTAATTTATTCAGTTAAATAGAATCCAAAGATTCTATCAGTGCTAATGGCACTTAATAATAATACTATAGGTTTAAACAGCATTCGCCTTTAAATGATTTCAGAGGGAATAACAATGACATTCTAATATAAATTGCCTCATTAAATTATAGATATATGAGGGTGAATCATGTTTTCCATTTCATATATAGTACATTGCTTGAAGTGAAGGAATTATCCATTTTTTTAGCCAATTTTTCTTTTAATTTAATTTTTTTGTGTGGGGCAGTGGTGGTTAAGTGACTTGTCCAGGGTCACACAGCTAGTAAGTGTCAAGTGACTGAGGTTGGATTTGAACTCAGGTACTCCTGAATCCAGGGCTGGTGCTTTATCCACTGCGCCACCTAGCTGCCCCCTTTTTTGGCCAACTTTCAAGTGTCTATCAGGGTTCTGTTATATCAGACTCATACATAGGTCATATGAAGGTCACTAATTACAGGTTCTCAGTATCTTCTCAATTTGATCCAATTGAACTTCTAGAAGTATACTTATATTTCTAAAATGAAGAGGACACATTTGATAATTACATTCCTATGGAGTTTTCCAAAGTACAAAACATTCTCACATCATGGTAAAATCATACAATGAGAAACCCACTAACATCAGAGTCAGAGGATTAAAGTTCAGATCCCACCTTTTGAGACTCACCTGTGTGGCAAACCTTTGTGGACTTCATTTTTCTATAAAATAAGGGGCTTCAACTAAGATGGTTTTTGATGCCCCTTCTTGCTTTTGATCTATGATCCTTTGAAGCTTATATTTAGAAATATTGAGAAAGTACAATATACAATTTTACCAGTGTAGATACTCCCACTCCTGTTGCAAATGAAAATCAGATCATTCCTTAATAAGCACTGTCATGAATTGTTGTGCCCCAACCCCTACACTTCCCTCAAACAAAACAAAACATTCTAGTAGCCAAACTTCTGGTAATAAGCTTCTTCAAACCTAGTCTGATCCTCAGGAGTACTTTGAAGACAAGGTTCTTTACCTGGGGTCCATGAAGGGCTTCTATCCCCAAAAGGTCCATGGATAGATTTTAGGGAATCCTTGAATGTAGAAAGGAAAAGAAATTATATCTTTATTTTTACTAACCTTTGTTTTCCTTTGTAATCCCTATATGTTTTATGCATTTAAAATATGATTCTGAGAAAGAGGCAATATGCTTCACCAGACTTCCAAAGGTATACACAACACACATACAAAGGTACAGAATCCCTCATTTAAAGGGGTTTGTCTTTTAGTTCTCAATCTATGGGCTTGTAAAGATTCCTGATTGAAAGCTTTCTGACTTGTCACGACCTATCAGAGCTGTAATTGTATTGGCATAGCCTTCCAGAATCCAGTGCCACCTCCGTACCTTAATAAACGACACAAAGTAGGCTTTAGAAAATATTCACACATCAACATATTCACACTGTAGTCCTCTGGTGGATCTGTGATCTCACTTGGGTGAGCATTTGTTCCAACAGTGCAGACTCTGGGAATCTCTCCCCACCTTCTCATCCTATGTGACTCTTGGCATGTCTTCCCATAAATTCCCATAAATCTCTACAGGGTGTCTATTCATCATGCTGAGAGCCTTTCAGTAAGTCTCTTGATGCAACCTGGAGAACAGTACAACATGCATGGCCTCCATCCGTTATTTCTCACTCTCGCTATATAGTTGTGTCATTTCCTTTGGTACTGTTCATGGCACTTATGTAATCAATGAATCCCTGGTCAAATGATCAAACCTACTTATGCCCTTGATGTGTCTCTCCCATTGTCTTTTGAGTTATCTTTAGTTTTTATTGTTCTGTGGTGGAGATAGTCTGTGCTTTGCAGTCATGTATTGTTGTTAGAAGTATATTCATACTTAAAAGAAAAAGAAGATGGATTTTTACATCAAGGACAACTTTGAGGTCATTGGTAATGTCTGGCAATTTCCAAAATGCAAGAGTTTCTTTCTTCCACCTGTTTAATCTTGGGCCCACTTCATTGCCCATATGTCCCTTACACATAGATTATTTCTTTGTTGTATCCCCATAGTCCTGTAATATAAGTAAGGCTGATCTCATTCTGTTATCCGTATCTGTAAAATGGGAATAAACAGAGTCTCAGATACATTACATTACATTACATATACTAGGTTACCCAGCTAGTAATGGGAAAAGCTGGGACTTAAAACTAAGTTTGACATGAAGTTCACTTTCCTTTTTCCCACTGCTACACTAAATCTCTTCATTATCATTATGTGATGAAATAAGGGGATTACATCACAATTAAGACTATTAAATTTTCACTCTTTGTAGAACTTGACGCATTACTTGGTACTTGGGTAATTAAAAGGAAATTAGGAAGTCAAATTTCTGCACTAAAGGAGAAAATTCATAGATTAACTAGAACCTCACAATCCAGAACTCTCAGTTAACTAAATGCTTCCTTCACAACCTGTCTTCCACCCTTATCTCCACATTCCACTTTTAGGAAAGTGGCAAATCAAAAAGGAAATAGTTTTCTATGAAGGGTTAGACTGTTGTGATAATATATTCAAAGTATTTGGTATATCTTTAAAAAGTGTTATTCAAATATAAACTATGATTATATTAGGAGTAGTTGGGTTTTGTTTCTTATTTTTTCTCTCTTCATTCTCTTTGTCTCTTTCTCTTTTACTCTTCCTTCCTTCTTTCCTTCTTCCCTCCCTCTCCACCTCCCCCCTCTTTTTCACAATTTCAAGGGTGACCCTATCCATATTATCAGGGCAGGACAGTTTCTGCTTATTCTTTTTTTTTTTTTTTTTTTGGTGAGGCAATTGGGGTTAAGTGACTTGCCCAGGGTCACACAGCTAGTAAGTGTTAAGTGTCTGAGGCCAGATTTGAACTCAGGTGCTCCTGAATCCAGGGCCAGTGCTTTATCCACTGTGCCATCTAGCTGCCCCCCTGCTTATTCTACTATATTTCTCAAGTATAACATCATGCAGTGATCACTGACCCAGAGATACTGTTAAGATTGTAGATGATCCAGTCCAATCCTCTTGGTTAACAGATGAGGAAAGGAAGAATATCCAGAAAATAAAGCGACTTGCCAAAGCTCACAAAGGTAAAAAGCAGATTCAGAATTTGAACCCAGGTCCTCTGACCTCAGAGCACCTCCCCTTTCCACTGAACCACACTGCCTCTTGGTCATTTAAAAAAAAATTAATTATGTTCATGAGTGTCTAATGACTAGAGTGCATTCCTTAAGGTAGGAAGGAGGAATCAAAGCAATTAAAAAGTTTTTCAACAATAAGGTCTGGAACAAAAAGTGTTGCCTGCTTAACCCTTCATTAACTGGATATTTTAGCTAACCCAGAAAAGTCCATTTCTTAAGCATTCTGATTAATTATAGTCCTCCTGGAGTTAACAAGCTGAGCATCAGGAGTACACACAGACAAATTTAACTCTTCTTAATGGTGAAAAACATTCAAAAATGCAACAGGAAGAAAAAGAATAAAACATCCAACTAGTGAAGGAAACAGTACTATTGCAGTCTCCTGTGGCCACACAGTATCTCCCTCCTGGCACTAAGCCTCAGGGCTTTTTATGATTCTTTTTTTTTTACACTGTTCTCTGGGTACATGCCCATCATGTAAATGCAGGCTTCAGCCCACTCCCCTTCCCATTAATGTACTTCTGTGTTTGATAAGGGCATTCATCGAGTCCCCTTGGATTTTAATAACTGCCAAAAGATGCATTAAAAGATAACATTGATTGGGAGGTAGTTTATGCCGCTAAATTCTCTTTCTGGCAATTAATTTCATATGTTCCTGCAAACAAATTTAACTGCCTGGCAGAGACCACGCAGCACTTAATATTTTGCTGACATTTAGACAAGTCAAAATTTGCTGGTTACATTAAAAAAAAGTTTATGTTAAAATTCACACAATTCCCAAAACATATTTTGGCAATGAACATGCCATCTTAGGTGATAAAATCACAGAATGCATAGGTGGTATTCTGTAGCACACACAAAAAATATTAAAAAATTAGAAGGTATTTTTGGTATGAATACCCATGGAGAAAAGCTTTCCTTTGGGGTTATAAGAAATTGAGTATAAAGAGAAATCTGTTGTTATGAGAAGGCAATGACGGAGAATGTCTCCGTACTCAATTTGGGGGCCTAGATTGACAAGTTAAAGAGACTCTACACCTTTCAGCATGAGGTTTTGGGTAAGTTTACCAGTTGTGAATTGAATTAAAAGAAGCTTAATTACCCATGTCAAACTCAGGCTAAGACTGCAGGTGAGAGAAGGAGACAGCAGAGCTGCAAAGGCTTCTTCAGCCTTCAGATGTGATCTCTCTGATACAGGCACTCCCTTCACTGATTCACGTCCTGTCCCATCCTTGCCTTTTCAAGCTGTGCACTTTTTGTTCATGTTCTCCAGTAGATCTTCTGCCAAGAATCTACCAAATGGGCTAAACCTGATGTAGTGGTACATTCCTGTCATTTCCTGCTACCTGCCAGGCTCTGCCTGGTGGTTCCTTTGGGCTAGGGAATTGTGAACTGCAAGTGTCTACACTGTGTCCAGCATCAGTGGATGAGTCTCTAGGAGGGGATGGGGACACAAGGTTTCCTAAGGAGGGATGAATTAGCCTGGGTCAGAAATGGAGCAGGTCAAAGCTCCCATGCTTATCAGAATGCAGTACCATGAGTAGCCCCATTGCACTTCCAGCCTGGGTGAAATAGGAAGGCTCAGTTTGCAAACAATAGCAAAAGTAATGTTCTAGAGATCTTCCTATAGATTGTTTAATATTACATTTTACCATGGAACACCTGACATGTCCTTGTGTTGTCCATTGCTTGTCCATATACAACCAACCTACCTCCTTTCCTGAGCAGAAATTTCCTCAATGATATCCCAATATCAACCACTTCACACAAATGGACCATCGCTGCAAAGATGTTGCAAACTATTTGTATCATTCCATTGTTCCTTGGGTAAAACTTTCATCCTTTGGAAACTGTAGTGTTTCAAGACTTGCCATTTTAGAGTATCACCCAAGGAGCATTTATGTAAAAACAACATTTAGGGTTTTTGTTTTGTCCCTTTTATCTTTTGTGGCAATGAACACACATTTTCCCAAATTAATCTATTTCACTCTCTTCCTCATATTTATTTCTGGGTGGGTGTAACTCATTGCCCATTTGCACCACCTGTCCCCCATATACCTACTATAGAATTCACATTTAGAGAACTCACAGTCACGTTAATGTTTACTCTGCTCCCCTTTTCTTTCTACTACTCTGGGGGTTGGGAGCAGGGGAAGAGACAGAAACAGAGAAAACCAGACAAAGGGTCATTCTCTATTTTTCTTTTTCTTATGTGTTGACATGGCTAACAAATTCATCAATGACCAACATGCAGGCAATGAATTTTTCCTCAACTGAGCTTGGTTGGTCCTCAGGCAGGACCATCCCAATTGTGTCTGGGTAGGGACGATACCTGAAACCTTCCCAGTAAAGTAGGACTGGTCAAATGTAGGTCAAAAATGGTCAAAAGTAGGTCTTCTCAAATGCAGCATTTCCTTTGTACCACGATGAAGCTTCTGAGTGTTAAGGGCTAAAATTTTAGCTAAACTGTCTAAAATATCTAATGAGTGGTCGCCAATAAATTATAAGCTTTAGCAAGAGTTAGACTTTTAAGCATTTATTAAGGAGAATAAGAGTTTGGTAAAGAGAGAAGAAAAGCCTAGATTCCTATCTATTAAAGAGAGAGCACATTTCTAGCTCCGCTCTCCACCAGAGTCCAAAGGAAAGAGAGTGAGAAAGAGCACCAGTCTCTTCCTTCTTCCTCCCACTAGCCAGCATCACTTCCTGATGCCAAAGAAAAAACTCCTGGTCTTGCCCTCAAAGACCTCCGCTTCATGGGAGGAACTCTTCTACAGTAAGTCTCCAGCAGGTGGCGTCATTCCAATCGTTACATGAGAAAGATAAAGATGAAACAAAAAAGAGGGGAATTTTGCAATCTAGTGATAGAAATAATATTTTTTATAATATCACATGATAAAATAATTGCAACACAGTGGATGGCTTGTATAAGAGTCACAAGGACCTGGGTTCAAGTCTTGTCTTTGACACATACTAGTCGTGAGACCTTGGTCACATGTCTCAATACTTTAAGAAGCTCTTTTATAGGATTATGAATTACAGAAAAGTAACTGCTGATATATACTACAGAAAATTTACTAAGGAGAAATTCCTTACTCCAATGAAACTGTAGCTCTGGACAAATAAATATGAAGGATATAGACATAGACATACATGTGTGCATGCATATGTAATATGTTTATGCACACACAATACATATTCAAATATATTTGAAATTAAGCATTTTAGAAAAGGGAAAATGAACCAAGCCACTTTTAGAAAGTATAATTGTGATGTAATTTAATTCACAAAGGCTATTCAGTAATTTTTTAAAATTATGGTCATTTGAAATCTAATCATTATGACATTTATGTATTCATACTACAGACTATCAGTTGCAAGTCAACAAGTATGTATTAAGTAACTACTGTGTGTCAGGAACTGTGCAAAGTACTGGGGATACAAAAAAGAAAAGCATAAACAGAGTTCTTGTTCTCAAGGAGCATCCAGTCTAAAGGGAGAGACAATACATAAACAACTATATACAAGATAATTGGAGATAATCAATGGAGAGAGAGCATTAACTTTAGGAGAGATGAGGAAAGGCTTCTTGTAGAAGCTGGGACTTTAGCTAGGAATTCAAGGAAAGACAGGCAATGGAGGAAATGGAGATAAGCAGATGAGGGCAACATCCAGTGAACATTCATGGAGTCATGATGGCATCTTGTGTAAGGACTAGCACAAGGACGATTGTTGAACAGAGACTGATCCTTATTGACAGAGAGAGTTTTCTTACCAGGAATTACATGCACCAATGAGATCCCGTATGGTTCCTGGCAAAGTAACATGACCAAAGGATTCTCCAGTTCACTAGTCTCCAGTATATCCAGCTAGATCTTACATAGTTCATATTAAAATTGAACCACAAAACCATTTAGAAGGGAAAAAAGAAGTTATATCCAGATTTCCATGAAAATTCTTTGTACAAAGTGACTCTAGCAATCACTCAAGGGGCAGCATGGTATCTCGGAAAGTCTACTTGACTGGAAATCAGGACACTTGATTTCTAGTTCTGGTTCTGCTTCTAGTTAACTTTAGACAAGTCACTAGACTTTAGGACTCGGTCTTCCCCCCTTTAACATAAGGGAGTAGGGCTAGATGACATCAAACGGAGTGAGAGAGTGAACTGAACATCAGGAGGTATATTCATTCTGCCAACAACCAACTGTGCAACTTTACATTAAACTTCTCTGAGCCTGTGTCCCCATCTGCAATGACTTATGTAATCTCTATGATCCTTTCCTATTCTAAAATTTAAGGATTTGGGGGCAGCTAGGTGGCACAGTGGATAAAGCACCAGCCCTGGCTTCAGGAAGACCTGAGTTCAAATCCAGCCTTAGACACTTGACACCTACTAGCTGTGTGATCCTGGGCAAGTCACTTAACCCTCATTGTCCTACCAAAAAAAAAAAATAAAGTTAAAAAAATTAAATTTAAGGATTCTTTTTTTCTTTTTCTAAAACAAATAACTAGAATGTAAACTTGAGTTAGAGTTTTCCAGGGAATGATAATGCCACCTCAGAGGTCATGATAAGAGGGGATGAGGAACATAACTTGTCCATCGGGTGAGGAGATGATTCTGTACCATCAAAATGTTTACAAGAATTGCTTTTGTTTTTGTTTTGAGGCAATTGGAGTTAAGTGACTTGCCTAGGGTCACAGAGCTAGTAAGTGTCAAGTGTCTGAGGCCGGATTTGAACTCAGGTACTCCTGACTTCAGGGCCGGTGCTCTATCCACTGCTCCACCTAGCTGCCCCTACAAGAATTGCTTTTAAGAGGAGATGGGACAAGTGTTAAAAATTTGAATGGTAGTTATATCAAATTAATTCAATTTAAATTCAATTTAAATTTTTTACATTTACATTTAATTTTTAAATTTAATTTAAATTTTAAATTAATGACAGCAAGCCTATGGATCCCTGAGAAGTCTTGGTAAATATAACTATCCACTATCGGGTAAGCTGTTTCTATACTATAAAATACAGAAGATGAAAAAAAATAGCCCATTCATCATTTTTGGCTTTACAATGACCAAATTAGATGTTTACATGATGAGTCCATTAAAATGGCTAAAAACTAGGTCTCAGTTTAAAGGCAATCTTTGTGATAATAATAATGGACATTTATATAGGACTTTAAGTACATTGTATCACATGATCCTCCCAACAACCCTATGAGGTAAGTTCTTCAACTATTACTATCATTTCTCTTTTATAGACAAAAAGAATGAATTAAAAGAAGGTTTAAAGACTTGCCTAGGCTCACACAGCTAGCAAAGGTCTTCCTGACTCCCAGGTGTAGTGCTATATCCACTGGGACAGTGGTGTCGAACTCAAGAACAAACAAGAGCCACTAATGCACAATATGGATTCTAGTGAACTACATATTGATTTACTTTTAAAGTATATTATCTATTTTTATTGTGTTTTTATTTTAAAAAAATATTTCCAAATTACATTTTAACTATACTTGGGAGTATTTCAGGCAACCCACAGGCCATGTGTTTCATACTTCTGTATAAGGATACCTGATCTATATTTCCATGCAATGAATGCCAACTGGTTAAAAAAAAAGTCATTGAAATTTAAATATTTAAACTCCCCTTTGCAGATGTAGGATCCTCCCCAGAGAACTTCCTTTTGTTATGCTTCTCATGATGTGCATACAGTCTAAATTTAATCATATGAACAATATTATGCTTTTTGGGGGGGAGGCAGGGCAATGAGGGTTAAGTGACTTGCCCAGGGTCACACAGCTAGTGTCAAGTATCTGAGGCCAGATTTGAACCCAGGTCCTCCTGAATCCAGGGCCAGTGCTTTATTCACTGCACCACCTAGCTGCCCCAAACAATATTCTTATAAATTCTTCCCTTTTCTTATGTGATGGAAATAAAGTATACTAAAGTCCCTATCCCCTAGGTTAGTCTATTTTTTTTGTTTTCTTTTGGGGTTTTTTTGGTGAGGCAATTGGGTTTAAGTGACTTGCCCAGGGTCACACAACTAGTGAGTGTTGAGGGTCTACGACCAGATTTGAACTCAGGTCCTCCTGACTCCAGGGCCAGTGCTCTATGCACTGTGCCACCTAGCTGCTCCTATTTTTTTTTTCTTTAAAAGAAAAGTAATAAAATTGTCCTTGATGTCAAATTGGCCCAGAGTTCCAAAACTTATGTCAATAGAATAGTTTCCTGGTAATGATCTAAATACAAAAGCAAGCATATGAGGTAGCAGGTGTTCCTTCCCCTGGACTTTCACTGGCTTCTAACCACTAAGACAGCATGGCCAACACAGGCCCATACAGAGGCCTAGAAGCTGCATTCAATTATCCTTGTTGAAATGGCTAAATAAACTTCCTTTTATTAACCATTAGATGTTCTACCAGCATCTCATTTCATTCCAATCCCCATATTACAATCTCTAAGGAGGGCCTCGACCTACCACAGCTGGAGGACCTAGAGATCACTACCATGCCAAAATACAAAAGTGATATATGCCTTGGTAACAGGAACTTTGATATGTACTATACTACTCCCTCTTCCTCCTTCTTCTCCTATTACTACTACTTTGCAGTGTAACTTCATATATATTGTTTGTGCCACTTCTAGTTAAAACACTGATCCATAATCAGGATTTTCATTCTTCAATCAATGTTAGTGAATTAGCCAATGAGAATTTTATTAATCATCTACTATATGCCAGGCATTATATTAGGCACTGGGGAGATACAAAGATGAAATAAAATTATTCCTAACTTCCAGGAGTTTACAGGTTATTGGGAGAGATGGCATGTACACTGTATATGAGTACATACAAAATAAATACAAGAGAATTTGTATAGAGACTCGGGTGCTAGCTACTGGGAGGATTCAAGAAATGCCTCATGTAGAAGGCAATGCTTGAATTGAGTTCTGAAGAAAATCAGGGAGTTTGAAGAGGCAGAGGTAAGGAAGAGGTGCATTTCAAGCATGGGGAGCAGCCTGTGAGAAGGAATGAGGACAGGAAATAGAATGTTGTGCGTGAGGAACAGCAAGAAGGTCAATTTGGTTGGAACATAGAGCGTATGAATGAGAATAATGCAGAAAATGGTTGAAAAGGTAGAAAATGGCTTTAAATGCCAAACCAAGGATTTTATGTTTGACTGTTGAGGTAATAGGAAGCCAGTGGAGTTTACTGAATGGGCAAGTGAAATTTCCTAAAGGACCTGTCCTTTAGGAAAAATCTCTTTGGCAGCTATGTGAAAGATGAATTGGAGAATGGATAGACTCTATAGTTGGATATTCCATGTCCTTAAAAATAATAAAAAGAAAACTCAGTCCAATTATCCATCAGATGTTGAAATGCTGGTGAAAATGTAAGCTTACAATACAAATAATTCTATAAGAAAACAAATCCAAATTCAAAATGTTACTTTTGATGTTTTCCTACCCTTCAAAATCATATGTAACTCCACAAAATAGTATGTCATAGCAATATAAAATACAGTACATGTATGTATGTGTGTAAATATATACATATATCTGAAGTTTTCATGTTCTTCTGTGGCACATTTTGAAATTGTATTTATAAGTGGTATATGACATATAAACAATGGAAAGCTTTCAAAGTTGAATTCATTACAGGTATTAAATGCCCCCATAATTATACCTTTCTCTGTTCACTTGAGTGACCTGTTATTTGGCACTTTTGGGGATGGAAAAATTCTCTTTCAATCCATGGAATATTTTCAACTCTATTGGTGCTAGTATGTAGCCATGGTTTTATCCAGACATATAATACTTACAGAAATGCTGGAATGGAACACCATGAAAATTAATATTCCATGTTTTCCCTAGAGATCTTTAGAGAGAGACATTTTATATTATTGTTGCAGAAACCTGATATGAGTCTGTATAGCTTAAATATCACATTCACTTTATTTCCCATAATTACTTCACACCAAGCCAACACCCTGTACACAATGCTATACTTATCCTAGGTGAACTATAGTTTTGAAATTTTTGTCATGTAAAAAAAACACCTCAATATGTATATTTGAAAAATATACATCTGGTGAAAGATGTTAGAATTACTCCTGTTGTACAATACATCCATTGAGTCCTTGTCTTTGAGCTATGTAAGCATAATCTTATGAACAGTTTGAAATTTCAGGAAATAGTTTACTGATTTTGGTCTGATACCCAGTATTTAAACTGAAAAATTATTTGGCAATCTGTACATATACACTATTTGTATATATGGGAGTGAATCATAATTTCCTTTTGTAAGTCTGTCTGAATTAATTGGATCATGTGTTTCTCCTGAAAGACCCCACAATTTTTTAGTTCCTGGTAAGGAAGATGATGTCATGGAGAGCCAGTGACCTGTACTTCCAATAAGATCATTCTGTTTTAATTGTTAGCCAGTGATCCAGTGACCCCTTTGCCTATCCCAAACTGGTGATTTGAACAAAATGTCATCAACCATCAAAGAGGCAAATATATGTCTCCCTGTAACATGCTTCTTAACTAAAAAAAGAAATATATTAAACTATGAGTTTAAATTTAATATTTTAAATTTTGTTTAGGCTGTAGGCCCATGCAACAAAATCATATAGGACTTAAAAAGCCAATGTATCTACTTCTCTATGTTATGTTTCCTTGATTCTGTGAGCATTAGGACACCCAGAAGTACTAGTCCCCACTTTTTATGAACCTATGTTTGTTCATTCATCCATTCCTTCCTTCATTCCTTCTTTTCTTCCTCCCTCCCTCACTCCCTTCCTTCCTTCATCCTGATGCTTCAAGGTGCACTTGACAACCATAAAAATAGCATGATAGTTTCTCTTTTTTAAGTCCAGGTCAGAAAAAAGAATATAAAAAAGAATGTGTTTACAGAATAATAAACATTTTTATTTAAAATTTTGAGTTCCAAATTCTATCCCTCCATCCCTCCATTCCCTCCCCTGCTCCCTGAGGCAGTAAGCAATCTGATATAGATTATACATGTACAAGTATGTAAAACATTACTATATTAGTAATTTTGTACAAGAAAACTCAAATAAAAGGAAAAAAATGAAAGAAAATGAAAATAGCATGCTTCTGTCTGTGTTTGATCAATATCAGTTCTTTCTTTGGAAGTAGATAGTCTGCTTCATCATTAGTCCTTTTGGGATTGTCTTGGATCATTGTATTGCTGAGAATAGTTAAGTTATTAACAGTTCTTCATTCAACAATATTGTTGTCACTGTGCACAATATTCTCTGGGTTCTGTTGACTTCATTATGCGTCAGTTTGTTTTGTTTTGTTTTGGTTTTTGGTGAGGCAGTTGGGGTTAAGTGACTTGCCCAGGGTCACACAGGTAGTAAGTATTAAGTGTCTGAGTCCAGATTTGAACTCAGGTCCTCCTGAATCCAGGGTCGGTGCTTTATCCACTGCACCACCTAGCTGCCCCATTATACATCAGTTTGTATGAGTATTTCCAGGACATTCTGAAATCATCCGGCTTGTCATTTCTTATAACAGAATAATATTTCATTACAGTCATATATACCATGGTATATTCCATATACCAATCATATACCATTCTTTACTATCTTCTGTGCATTAAAAATGTTTCAATGCATTTTTTCCTTTTCTTTTTCTTTTTCTTTTTCTTTTTTTTTTAGCAACAAACATTTATTTTATTTTCCATTTACATGTAAGGGTAGTTTTCAACATTCATTTTCATAAGATTTAGAGTTCCAAATTTTTCTCCCTCCCTTCCTCCCTTTCCTCCCCCCTCCACAAGATCACAATCAGGTTATATATATATATAATCCACAAGTGTTCTTTTCATCAGTTCTTTCTATAGGGGTGCATAGTAAGCTTCCTCATTAGTTCCTTGGGATTGTCTTGGATCATTGCACTGCTGAGAGTAGTTAAGTCATTCACAATTGCTCATTGAACAATACTGTTGTCACTATGCACAATGTCCTCTCAGCTCTGCTCACTTCACTATACATCGATGTTCATTAGTCTTTCAAGGTTTTTCTGGGATCATCTTGTTTGTCATTTCCTGTAGCACAAGACCATTCACTACAATCATATAACACAGCTTTTTCCATCATTCCTCAATTGATGGACATTCCCTTGATTCTCAATTCTTAGCTTCCACCAAGAGTAGCTAGAAATATTTTTTGTACAATTTTTCCCCCTTTTCTCTTTTTGATGATTACTATTGTTAACTGTTTCCCTTCCATCCTATTCCCTTCTCCATGATATTTATTCTATTATCCATCTTCTTTCCTCCTATCACTCTTCAAAAGGGATTTGCTTCTGTCTGTCCCCTCCCCCACTCTGCCCTTCCTTCTTTTGCCCTTCTCTCTTTATCCCCTTCCCCTCCTATTTTCCTGCAGGGTTAGAGAGATTACTCCACCCAATTGAGTGTGTACATTATTCCCAATATATAATATTATATATAATATAATATATATTATATAATATATTATATATAATATAAGCCAATTCTAATGAGGTTATATATATATATAATATAAGCCAATTCTAATGAGGTTGAGGTCTTTGAGCCAATTGTGATGAGTGTTAGGCTCTTTTACTGCCCAGATTAAATAGATTACTCCACCCAGTTGGGTGTGTCTGTTAGTCCCTCCTTGAGGCAGCTCTGATGAGTTTAAGATCTTTGTGCCTTTTCTGATGAGTGTAAAATTCATTTACTGCCCTGCTCCTCTCCCATCTCTTCCCCTACTCTATAAGCCTTTTCCTGTTACTTTCAGGTAGGATTTCAATTCTGCCCTTCCCCCTCCCCCAGTGAATTCCCTTCACTCCTCAATTTAACCTTAAAGATGTTATCATCTAGCTAAGTGACACAGTGGACAAATCATCACCCCTGGACCCAGGGGGATCCCAACCAAAACCCGGCCTCAGACACAAGATACTGGTATGTCACCCACCTCCAATTTTTTATGGTTCTCTAGGGTCTTGTATTTGAAAGTCAAATTTGCCATTCAGTTCCGGTCTTTTCATCACAAATATCTGAAAGTCTTCTTTTTCATTTAAACTCCCATTTTTTCCACTGAAAGATAATGCTGAGTTTTGCTGGGTAGGTGATTCTTGGTTGTAATCCCATTTCCTTTGCCCTTTGGAATATCATATTCCGTGCCCTCTGGTCCTTTAATGTAGAAGCTGCTAGATCTTGTGCTATCCTGACTGGGGCTCTACAGTACTTGAATTCTTTCTTTTTGGCAGCTTACAATATTTTCTCCTTGACCTGAGAGCTCTGGAATTTGGCTACAATATTCTTAGGAGTTTTCTTTTGGGGATCTCTTTTTGGAGGTGATTGATGGATTCTTTCAATTTCTATTTTAGCTTCTTCTTCTAGAATTTCAGGGCAATTTTCCCTGAGAATATGTTGGAAGATGGTGTCTAAGCTGTTTCCTTGATCATGGTTTTCAGGTAGACCAATAATTTTCAAATGATCTCTCCTGGACCAATTTTCCAGGTCAGCAGTTTTTCCCAGAAGCTATTTCACATTGCCCTCTATTTTTTTTATTCATTTGAATTTGCTTTATTGTGTCTTGGTTTCTCATAAAGTCACTGGCTTCCATTTGTTCAATCCTCATTCTTAGGCAATTATTTTCATCAGAGAGCTTTTGTATCTCCTTTTCCATTTGACTTTTCAAGCTGTTGACTTTTTCCTCATGTCTTTTCTGCATCACCCTCATTTCTCTTTCCATTTTTTCCTCTACCTCTCTAACTTTATCTTCAAAGTCCTTTTTGAGCACCTCTATGGCCTGAGACCAATTCGTATTTTTCTTGGAAGCTTTAGATATAGGGGACCTGATGTTGACATCTTCCTCTGAGGGTGCCCCTTGGTCTTCCTTGTTACTGAAGAAACTTTCTATGGTTCTCACCTTTCTCTGTTGGCTCATCTTGCCTTTATTTTATTAGACTTTTAGCTCCTTAAAGTGAGGCACTGTTTCCAGGCTGTAGTATTCCAAGCTTAAGAAGTCCCAGGTGGTATGATTTAAAGAGAATCAGGTTCTTCCCTCACCTGGCCTGTTTCCTGGTCCTAGATGACCCCAGACCAACTTGCCATTCAACCAGCTTTGTGTGTTGTAGTTGTTAGCTCTGACGAGCCTGTGACCCTCCCCCACTTGGGCCACTTCTACTTGAGCCTACCTCCTGGTTCTTAGCAGGGGTGTAAAATCTAAGTTTTGTCTTAGCACCAGCATCAACCCCTGTAGTCTCTCCCCTGCCCAGGGCTCAGCCCACTCACCGGACTGTGAGCTTAGTTCCAGATAAGACTGGCACTTCAGCTGATTCATAGACTCTGGGGGGTCTGCTTCTCTGGTGAGGCCTTCCTGGAACTGGATCTGTGTCAGGGTGACTGTGGGGTTGGCCTCAACTCCTGTATCAGTACAGCAGCTCTCTCCTTCTGACCTTCCAAGCTGTTCTTGGTTAGAAGATGATTTCAGCACATTCTTCTGTGAGTTTTGTTGCTCCGCACATTTTCCTATGGCATTATTTGGATGTTTTTTGGAACAATTGTCCATATACCATTCTTTAGGCATTCCCCAATTGATAGGCATTCCTTTGATTTCCAGTTCTTTAGCCACCAGAAGAAGAGCTGAAAATAGCTAGCTCTTAATGTTAGTTGACTCTACAATGCAATACTTTCTTTCTTTCTTTCTCTCTCTCTCTCTCTCTCTCTCTTTCTTTCTTTCTTTCTTTCTTTCTTTCTTTCTTTCTTTCTTTCTTTCTTTCTTTCTTTCTTTCTTTCTTTCTTTCTTTCTTTCTTTCTTTCTTTCTTTCTTTCTTTCTTTCTTTCTTTCTTTCTTTCTTTCTCTCTTTTTTTTGCAGGACAATGAGGGTTAAGTTACTTGCCCAGGGTCGCACAGCTAGTAAGTGTCAAGTGTTTGAGCCTGGATTTGAATTCAGGTCCTCCTAAATCCAGGGTCGGTGCTTTACCTACTTCACCACCTTGTACTTTCAAATAAAAATTGCCTTCACCAAGGTTACTTCAGATATACTTTGTAAAACCAATATTTTGTATTGTGGCTTGTATATAGTATTATACCATTATATCTTTTTAAAAATCACTGATATAATTTATTGTGAAATTATCTATAGAACCTTTCAAATCAAAAAGATTATCAAATCAGATAGTATTTATAAAGCACTTAGCACAGCACCACACACAGTAGGTGATATACAAATGCTTATTCCTTTTTGCTTTCACCCTCTTTTCCTAATGTATCCCATTCCTCCTTTTCCTCCTAAAGATCTATCCCCTTTTTTTGGGGGGGTGGGGGGCAATGAGGGTTAAGTGACTTGCCCAGGGTCACACAGCTAGTAAGTGTCAAGTATCTGAGGCTGGATTTGAACTCAAGTCCTCCTGAATCCAGGACCAGTGCTTTATCCACTGTGCCACCTACCTGGCCCCTATCCCTTATTATAAAGAATAAAAAAAGAAGATAAAATCAGCTCAGCAAAACTAATCAGTGTCTGAAATTATATATTGCAAGCCATAGTTTCCCACCTCTGCAAACAGGTCAGAAAGAGGAGGAGGTACCCTTTCATACTCCTGTTTGGAGTCAAAGTTGGTTGTCTTATATATTGCCTTACTGGTTCTGCTTACTTTACTTTGCATCAATTCATCTAACTCTTTCCATATTCTTCTGTATTCATGTTATTTGCCATTTCTTATAGCATAGAGATATTCCATTATGTTCATTTACCACAACTTCTTAAGCCATCCCCCAATCAATTGGGCCTCAACTTTATTTTAGTTCTTTGACTCCCAAAAAGTGCCATTATAAGTATCATGGTATATATGGGAACTTTCTTTTTATCATTTACCTCCATATGCCTAGTAGTGTGAACTTTTGGTTAAAGAGTAGAGATATCCCATTAACTCTTGATTATTCCTATTAATGAGGAAATTAGAATTTATAGATAATTTAGGACAGAGTTTTCCTTTCATGAAGAATTCTATAACAAGTGCTGATAAGCAGCCAAACTTCCTGAGTTAAATTGTTCCTTGTTTCCTTGTGTCCTGCTCATTGGTGGAAATGCTAATGAGCAATGAAACTGTGAAAAAGAAGCCAACTTGATGGAGAATAAGGAATAAAAGCCAAGGGCCTGGATAACCCCTCAACTGGATCATTGGTTCATGAATAATTGGGCGAACTATATGACAGAACTTCTAATAAACACATTCTTTAGACGGATTTTGGACAACTGCATCTTCCCTCGTGAGCATTTGTATTCTTCTGTTTACATTCTTTGTTATATTATTACATGATGATGCCCATTATTTATCATTGTTTCTTTAGTGTTTTGATTGTTTTAGTGAATTTCGTAGCGCATAAAATACTTTTGTTTTTACAAGTGAATACCAGTACACTGTCTATTGACTCTTTTTTGTTGGTAGGAAATAAGGAAAAGTAGTTATTAAACTCAGGGAGTTCTGTTCCCTATTATGTGGCTGGAATGTCTGATTTATTGCGGCAAAGAAAACTCCAAAAAAGGACATGATTTGGGGTGGATTACATTTTCCATGTTCGATTATATTGTTGTCAACTAGTAGGAGGAAAAATTGCCAAAATAAGAGAGAGGAGATTTCTTCTTTTAGGTTTTCCTGTGCTTGCTTGCCAGCCTCTGTGAAGCTTGCTTTGCGTTCTCGCGCTCTCTCTCTTGCTCTCTCTCTCTCTCTCTCTCTCTCTCTCTCTCTCTCTCTCTCTCTCTCTCTCTCTCTCTCTCTTAGCTGGCTTGCTAATTCTTTGAAACAAACATGAATTCAGACAGAGAAAAATCATTTCCATATTTCATGCAGACAAGGCAGATGCTTTCCATTAAGAAATTTAAGGGCTTTTTTGTTTTGTTTTGTTTTGTTTTTGTTTTAATTGAGGAGATTAATTTACTAACATGTTAAATACTTCTTGCCTCTGTAATTTGTGTTTAATTACACATGAAAACCATATGTAGTTCATTGACGCCTGTTATTAATTCCTAAAAGTAAATTTACTTTCTACTGATGTCATTTGTATCATGGGGTGTGTATTTCTTGTTAAGTGATTCCTTTCTAATTTCTAAATAATTAGCTAATTAAGGGCATGATCCCAGGGTTCTTATGCAAGTATAACACCCACTGGCATAAAGACAGCAGGATTTGCTTTTATTTTATACGTGGCTTCTTACCAAGGTTTGGATGGCATTGCTGAGTAGCTCTAATATCATTTCCCCCCTACTAAGGCTATAGAGGACTGTGGAAATTAGAAGTTTCATGAACCAGCTTGGCAAAGCTGAATCCATCATCTTTAATAGGGTAAGGGCCAGTACTTTATCCACTGTGACACTTAGCTGCCCCTACTCTTTCTTTATATAGACTTTAAATATGTGGGTCCATTGCACTTTTCTGCATAAATGATAAGCCCACTTGGCTAGAGTGTGATGGCAATAGTTCTAAGTCTAGAGTTGGAGGACATCTCATATGTCCTTTAATGGAGTTATTTTCTTATTTGAAGAATGTTGTATTTTTATCATTTCTCTGAAAAGAAATATATAGGTATTTAACTACATTTTCCTCTCCACCTCTCTTCTTGGAAGCACCAATTTCCTTTAAGATACATCTCAAGAGCATCCTTCTGCAAGATGCCTTTTCTGGTCACCCCCCTTTTCCCTCTCCTCCCAAGCTGCTAGTACCTTCCTCACCATAGTTACCTTGTATCTGTAGTATTTGGTATGTACCTATGTATGTTTTATATGTCGTCCCTTCCATTAAAATGTAAACTTCTTGAGTCCAGTAATTGTTTCCCTTTTGATTTTGTATCTTTAGCACCCAGCAGTTAGCAAACTTTTAATAAATACTTTTTTGATTGACTTATACTATTGTTAGAAGACAGAATGTCACCATTTCTTTAGGTCATGTCTTCTTTGTGCCCTATTAGTTTACAAAGAATGACTCATTGAATTTGGTGTTGATTTGATTTTCACACTGCATCATAATTGGTAAAATAACTTGTTTCCCTGAATCAGATCTTAATTTCACATTTCAGTGTGGTCCATGCATCTCCAGTAATATAAAGAATATAAAACCAGACTTTCTAGGTATATTTTATAGAAGAATCTCTAGCTTTGTCGATTTGAACTTCAAGTATATACTGTTCTCACAATATGATTTGTTATCTGACTCGACTTTTCCCTAGATGATCCTAGAACAAATAGGACTGATTTACAATTTAGTTTTATGCATTTGACACATGAGGTTTTCAGGTTAGGAGGAATTATCTTTGACCTTACATTACAACCAAAGAAATGCCATACTGGTTCAGGACCAGTGGTCCATCCAGTTGACTATTCAGTCTCTGTCAGAGCCATGCAGAGATATTTATAGAACTGCATGGTAATTGTCATGAGAAAATTATCCTCAAAGGTTAGGGAATATTCCTTGAACATCCAGTACAGGTTGCCACATTTTAGGAAGGGCATTGATCAGATGAAGAGTGTCCAGGGTGAGTTTGCTAAGATAGTGAGGGACTTTCTCTCTGATATTACTGTCCATTTATCCTACATATATTTTATGTTTTTGTTTGCATATCACCTTTCATTTTAGATTGTGAAGTCCATGAAAACAGGGGTTGTTTTTTGCTTTTCTTTGTACCCTTAGTACTAAGCATGTAGTAAGCACATAATAAATGCTTGATGACTGATGAGATAATGCCCTATGAAGAATTAAAAGAACTAAGGATGCTAGAATAGAAAAAAACACATTGGGTAGAATTAGGCGCAGGGGATCATGATTGCTATATTCAAGTATATCAAGAAATATCATATAGAAAAAGGATTTAATTTATTCTTGGTTTCAGAGGGCAGAACTAGGATCAGTGCAGATATAGGTTTGATGTAGAGGGATGAAATTGCCTAGCAATCACATTTATCTCAAAATGGATCATATTACATGTAGAGTTAGTGGGTTTTCCCTCACTAGTGGTCTACAAACAAAAACTGTATGACCGCTTATCAGATATGATATAGAGAGAATTATTATTGTTATGGGTTGGCCTACAGAGTATTTGACTTTTTTCCAAGCCAAACATTCTATGATTCTGTGAATTGTCCTGTATGATCCACTATACTGTAAAGCAATTAACATTGAGCCTACAAACAAAATCCTAGGATAAACGACTAGAAGGGAACTTTGAGGTTATTTAGTCCAATACTTTCTGTTTCTAAAGAAACTGAAGCCCTGAAAAGTTAGTTGATATGTCTGTAGTCACACAATAACAATTCATCTTTATAAGACTCTATATGATTTACAAAACATATTGTAGCAAAATAACTCTACTCTGACAAGAAAAGTGTTACCTCTGTTTTACAAGTAGCTCTCCTGCTCCTTCCACATAGTTCCAAAATGAGCATCACCAAGGAACACACCCATGGCAAGAGAGAGGCAAAATGAAAGATTTTTTTTCCTTTTCCCTTCCCCATGATGTTTACCCTATTATCTATCTTCTTTCACCCAATCCCTCTTCAAAAGGGATTTGCTGGGGGCAGCTAGGTGGTGCAGTGGATAAAGCACTGGCCCTGGATTCAGGAGTACCTGAGTTCAAATCCGGCCTCAGACACTTAACACTTACTAGCTGTGTGACCCTGGGCAAGTCACTTAACCCCAATTGCCCTCCCCCCCCCAAATGGATTTGCTTTTGTCTGTCCCTTTGCCCAATCTGCCCTCCCTTCTTTTGCCCCTCTCTCTTTATCCCCTTCCCTTCCTATTTTTCTGCAGGGTTAAATTACTCCACCGAATTGAGTGTGTATGTTATTCTCTCCTTGAGTCAATTCTTATGAGATTAAGATCTTTGAGCCAATTCTGATGAGTGTTAGGCTCACTCATTTACTGCCCAGATTAAATAGATTACTGCACCTAATTAGGTATGTGTGTTAATCCCTCCTTGAGCCAACTCTGGTGAGATTAAGGTCTTTGAGCCTATTCTGATGAGTGTAAAGTTCATTTACTGCCCTGCTCCTCCCTGATCTCTTCCCTCACTGCATAAGCCCTTTCCTGTTTCTTTCATGTGGGATTTCACCCCATGCTACCTCTGCCCTTCCCCCTCCCCCAGTGCATTCCTCTCACCCATCAATTTAACCCTAAAAATGTCATCATGGGGTTTCTAGGTGACACAATGGACAAACCATCCACCCTGGACCCCAGGGGGACCCCAGCCAAAACCCATCCTCAGACATAAGACAGTCACCCACCACATAACCCCAGGTATGTCCCCCAATGCCAATTTTTTATGGTTCTCTAGGATCTTATATTTGAAAGTCAAATTTTCCATTCAGTTCAGGTCTTTTCATCACAAATACCTTAAAGTCCTCTTATTCATTGAAGTCCCATTTTTTCCTCTGAAAGATTACGGTCAGTTTTGCCGGATATGAGATTCTTAGTTGTAATCCCCATTCCTTTGCCCTCTGGAATATCATATTCCATGCCCGTCAGTCCTTTAATATAGAAGCTGCTAGATCTTGTGCTATCCTGACTGGGGCTCCACAGTACTTGAATTCTTTCTTTTTGACAGCGTGCAATATTTTCTCATTGACCTGGGAGCTCTGGAATTTGGCTATAATATTCCTGGGAGGTTTCCTTTTGGGATCTCTTTTTGGAGGTGATTGGTGGATTCTTTTGATTTCTATTTTACCTTCTGCTTCTAGAATATCGGGGAAATTTTTCCTGACAATTTCTTTCCTTGATCATGTTTTTCAGGTAGACCAATAATTTTCAAATTATCTCTTCTGGCTCTATTTTCCAGGTCAGCAGTTTTTCCAAGAAGATATTTCACATTGCCGTCTATTTTTTTATTCATTTGGATTTTCTTTATTGTGTCTTGGTTTCTCATAAAGTCACTAGTTTCCATTTGTTCAATCTTAATTCTTAGACAATTATTTTTGTCAGAGAACCAGAATGATAGATGTAAAGGGAGGTTATGCTTGATTTTGAAAGGAAATATTACAGAAATGATTCTTGAGTTTATAACATCTTGTAAGTCCCCCTTTTCTATCTTCTTTGGTAGGAATGGAATGTCCATCCCATTAGGGAACTCCCTCAAACTTGTCTAACATTAAAGAGTCAGAGACTCAGTGAAATGTATGCACCCTAAAGTAAGGCAGATTTCTTTATGGGGGGGGGAGGGAGTGATGTAGAGAGTAGGAAGGTAGCACCCTGGGTAAGTTCTGGGTGCACTGATATTAATAGTCTATGATTTATTTCTACCATTTTGATAACAGCCCTTATATGGTATTTCTTGTAAGTGACCTGAAATGAAGCATTGCATATAAGGGAAGGGTTAAGTACAAGTCATCAAGGGCATGGGGGCTTATAAGCTATATGACATTTTATTGGATTAGCTAGCTATACCCTGAAGGCTATAACATCACTGAAGAGGCAAAGCCAGGGTACACCCCTAGGGATAGATACCCTAAGGTTTCCTTACTTTTTAGATACTTCATATCCTTTACAGATGAAAAAACTGAGAATTAGAAGTGACCTCCTTGTGGTCATAATGTTAGAGGTTAGATTCAAACCCAAGTATCTGGATTCCAAATCTAATACTCTTTCCATTACTCCATTGTAAGAGTGGAAGGATACTAAGAGACCACCTAGTATTGACCTCTCATTTTGTAACTGAGGAAACTGAGAATCCATAGAGTTGAAATGACTTACCCAATGTCATACAGCTAGTTAGTGACAATACAAAGATCAGAAGCAAGGCCTCCTTTTTTGTCCCAGTTACTGGTACAGCTTTGCCATCCTCCTAAAACAGGAACCATGTCCTGAAGATTTTGACCCATTCATCTCTGTAACTTCCTCCTTGAGAACCTGATGTTTTCTCTTGCTGTTGTGACTGACCACCTCATCTAGCCCATTATTTTAGAAGTGCCCATACTTTACTTCACTTCCTACTTCCTAACCATGTTGTCTGTGCCACATGTGTATCCTTTTGCCAACCACTCAGTTCTGAAACCATGATCCAATCAAATCTGCCATTGTTCCTAGGAAGGGCATGTCAGTCTACTGTCATTGATATCCCCATTATCTTTGCTTTTGTGATTTTTACCCTCAGGATTTGGGACAGTGCTTGGCCCATAGTAAATATTTAATAAATGTTTTTCATTCATTCTTTACTTCCAATTCAGTACTCTTTCCACGATACCATTAAATATGTGTATATATGTATATATACATACATATGTGTGTTATATATGTTTATAAACATATATACATATATATCGTAATAGTAATGATTATTGTTTATCATAATGAATTTATTCTGTACCCTAGATAACTCTTCTTGTGTCTTCCTTCCATTTACCACTTGAATGACCCTGGGGAAAATCACATAACATCTCTGGGCCTCATTTACTCATCTGTAAAGTGAAGAGGTTGGACTAAATGGTCACTAAAATATCTTCCACACCTATATCTATGTGTGTGTATGTTTTGCTTTTCATGTGGTGGGAGATCCATCAATAATTATGACTGATAGGGAGACCAGAATAGAGGCTCCTATTCACAAGATATGATTCTTGACCATTATGATTTTTCTCTTTCTGAGCCTAAGTGCATGTCCCCTTCAAATAGATCTCTGGAAATGTTCTGGGCCACATTTTCTTATAATTATTTCCTAAAATACCTCTATCTCATCTTGCCATAGCCACTCTGTACTGCTCAGGCAAACTACAAGAAAAGCCTGAGCAAACAGGTAGGCCTTTCAACTTGTGCCCTGAATGCACAACTAAATCCAAAGCTAATGAAGTTCATTCAGAGCAAAAGCACTACATATACCAGCGACAGCTCTTTATGTAATGCAGTTAGGGGTAGAAAATTCATGGTATTTCATGCCTACTTATATGCTTTTCATGTGAAAAGACACTGTATAATAAAAGTAGAGGATTACTCATGTTAATTTATTATATTTTGCTGATATAGTCACATCAAGGGCTTAAGAAATAGGCTTCAACAGCAATGCAAATGGAGGAAGGATGGTTTAAGACAGGGTGCACAAATGCACTCATTGCGGCCTCTCTTAATGACACTTCATTTAGAAATAGATCCTGTTTCATGTGGAAAATACTTTATAATAAAGTTGGAACTATAGAGACAAATTGTAAAGATGCATTAAACTGATTACTCAGTAAGTAATTTAATAAAAATCGCAGTAATATTCAAGTAGTAAAAGAAAAAGTATAATCCCAATTTCTCATACATGGAAGCATTTTTCTTGACTAAAGTTTTAGATGAAATATCAATGTGCCTTATAAGTTAGTATACTTACCTCAGTCTAACAAAGTATACAAGTAAGATATGATATATTTTATTTTAATTGGAAGATCACACTGTCTTATATATTCTACTATGAAAACTATTAGGGTTCTTATTTACACATAATATTTCTAATAAGCATTTTATTTAAAGTTTTGAATTTCATATTCTTTCCTTCCTTCCCTACTTCCCCTCCCTGCTCCCTGAGGTGGTAAGCAGTCAGATATAGGTTATACATACACATAATATTTTCAGAACTGTGGTAAGCAATAGTTCATCAGCCACAAAATTACAGAAGCCAACATTTCTCATGTCAAATAAGAAATACTTTTTTGAGTAGTTAAAACCTTCAGAGTAATTTTCTGGACACTGTGGAAAATACCCATGTATGGGGTGTGATCAGGAATAGTCTAGCAAACTTATTGAAGTTCAAGGATGAGGCCTTTTCTTCTGACTTAGAAAATGTCAATATAAGGTGGGAATTTTCCCTTTGACACTTTGATCACATACATTTCCTTTGTGGAATTTCAGTTACAAAGAAGTGCTGTATCTGAGGGGTGCTAAACCTGGAAGACTTTATAGCTTCCTAGAAAGCAGGATTTAGTAGAAAGGAGAATGTTTGTGACTGTGTGTGTGTAGAGATTTTGAGTGCTTCATGTTTGGCATAGATTCTAACACATAAGAGGGGCATAATGAATGCATGTTGATAGTGGATTGTTTGCTTTTTCTGTGGAAAGAAATCAAAAAGTGTCCTATATTCAATCTCATCTGTTATTCTGAATGCTTGCAATGGGGTTAGGGTTGACAGTTCCTTTGCTTTATTCTGTAGAGAATTAGATGACCCAAATTCTGAGTTTCCTAAGGAAAAGCACAGGTGGGGCACAAACCAAAGATTTGTTTTGAGAACCTTACAAATGTTGAATACAGACCTTATAAACCTATACCTGGAACTCTTATGCACTAGATACACACAAGAACAGAAATAAAGAATTATAGAATCTCAAATTTAGACAAAATCTGTAGAGCACCTCACCTAATTTATACCAGGGAAAGAATCTTTTTTTAAATAACATTCTCCATAATTGTTCATGCAGCTTCTCCAGAAGACCTCCAGTATTAGGAAACTCATTGACTCCTAAGGCAATCCATTCTGCTCTTGTTTAGTTCTAATTTTTAGGAAGTTTTGCCAGATATTAAGGCTAAAAATGCCTTTCTGCAACTTCCATCCAATAATCCTAGTTCATCAGTATCTTACATGAGTTATCCATTACAGGTCTCTCAACTACATTTTCCATGCAGCCATGTTTTCTTTCACTAATCCACACATATCCCCTCTTGCTATGCCATACTGCCTTTCAAAAAGTCTGATCTGTCTTCTACTTGCTTTGGCAATATTTCTAGGATGTGTGATGCCATTAGTGTCAGGAAACCTTCCACCAGGGAAGAATGCAATAACTTATTAGATGTTGTCCATGAATTGATGTGACTGGTCATGAACTTTTCTAAACTTAGATGGGCTGGTCCTTAAAGGCTGAGCAAGGTGCATCACAGAGCCTGTATTCAAAGACTTTCCAGTTCAAAAGGACTTAACTGAGTTTGTGATCCATTTTCTTTGAGAAACCAGAATCACCTCCATACTACTTTTAAGCATCACTGTATAATGATAACTACTGAACAATAGCTCCTAAAATATTTGAAGACAACTAACATATCTTCCTAAGTCTTTTGTTCTCCAGACTAAATCTCTCCTGTTTCATCAGCTGATCTTCAGAAAGCATGATTTTTGAGTTCCTTCACCTTTGTGGTTGACCTCTCATGATATGCTCTAGATTGAAATGTAATGGCCAGAACTAAATGTGATAGTCTAAATTTGTTCTGACCACAGCAGAAGACAGTTTGACTATAATATCTCCCTGGACCACCCCTTTAAAAAAATAGTTTGGACTTGTGATTTCGCTGGCATAAAGAACTCATGGTTCCTATTGCCAGTGGAGATCAGCAACTGTTATTCATTTTATAACCTCAGAGAGCAACCCAGGACAAAGAGAGAATAAATAACTTTCCCAAGGCCACCTACCATGACGTGTCAGAAGTGGGACTTGTGCCCAGATCTTAATAACTCTGAGACCAGTTCTATGTCCATTATGCATCACTGCCTTTCTGGACACTATGCTTCTCTTAATGCAGCTTAAGACTGCATTAGCTTTTTGGGCTTCCATGTCAGAGCTTTTTAAATAATGTAGGTAGGGGTAGAAAATTCATGGTATTTCATGCCATCTGAGACCATTTGTAGGGAGACCATTTGAGGAAACATGAATTAACTTTTAGTTAATGGGGATTCTAAAAAAGACTGGCATTCTCCATTTCCCCAATGTTTTGGGTAACAAGTCTTTTGCTTTACTTCCATTCCAATACCACCATTTAACCAGCTTAAAAAAAAAGCTTTTAGTCATGATGCAATAATAGTATCACTGTTCCAAGTGTGGGTATTAACCTCCTTAAAATTGAATTCCCTTTTTTTTAAACTTTGGTTTTTTATTGTGATAATCATCCAGCAGAATATAATTTGAGCCCTATGATTTTGTGATAATTTAGAGATTGACCTAAGTTTTACTTTCCAAATGTCAATGAAAAAAGAAATTTGCCAAGAAAACCAATGCCTTAGTAGGAGAATGGGAAGCAGTTTGGAAGAGTGGATGGTCTTTGAGCTGGCCTTAAAGATAGGGTTACCTGGCTTCAAGTTTTACTTCTGAAACATACCAGCCCAGTGACCCTGGTTGTCACTTGACCTAATTGTGCCTGTGATTTCTCTCTAGTGTTATGAATTACAAGGAAGATATTATCCTAAAATCCTAGATCAGGACCTAAATAAAACCCCCCAAACAGGGTATAGAATAGAATGTTTTAATTATTTTACAGGGCAAATTATTATAGACACATTAAAAAGACCCACTTAAACACCAGTAAATGATATACTTATTGTAAATCATTCTTATCTATTCATTAAAACAGACCCTAATAAGGACTTCTTCTTGGCAGCACTTTATTAAGTCTAATTTGAGTTACTCGTATAAATGAAAGTAGTAAAATCACATTTCATACTAGCGTCTTCAAACCTAGATTTTCATTAATTTAGGTTGGCTTTCCCTCTGGTTGGTAAAAATTAATAAAGCTTTGTTATAAAAACAAATTGCTTAGATTCTCTAGTGGACAATGGTCAGTATAGGTCTGTTTGGGTATGCCATTATGTATTATGAAAAATTCATTGCTATTTCTAAATGGGCAGTACAGTGCAAAGAAGGGGATAGGAAAATTTACAGTAGAAAAGAGTACAACTATGAATTAGGGTGTTTTTAAATTCTACTGGACCATGGATTATTGGATTGTCTATCAGTCCTCTTTCTCAAAAGGAACATAATGGTAATTGATCAGAATTCTTCATAATCATCAAAAGTATTTGTAGATACTTCTTTCCATGAGGGACACTAATAAGTCTTGTATAAAATTGATACAACCTGTATCTATAATCCTTTCAAATTACATTTTTTCGTGATTTGTTTTTCTTGTTAGCTGGGTGAGGTGGCACATACCTGTAGTATCTATTAGCATCAAAGTTTTCACAATGATCAGCAGTAGGTCAAGTCTGTGTTTAGCCACAGGACTTCCAGCCTAGATGAGATAGGAAGGCCCACTCGCCCCCCCAAGACAAAACAAAACAAAAGCCTTAAAAAATGATTTTAGAAAAATCCTGTATTGCCTTCTCTTCCTGAGGGAAAAAGTATTAATCTGGATCTCAACTCCTTCTGTAAAATGAAAGAGACAGTAGGAAGAGACTAAGTGATCGCTATGGTTCCTTTCAATTATAAGAGTCTGTGAATGTGGGCTCAATTGCCAGTGCTTGGGACCCAACCAGCACAGAAATACTGATCACGTAATATATTTGTCCTATTAGCTTTCCTTCACTCCTGTATTTTTAGTTTTTGAACTGATGAAATGAATTACTATGTGAAAGCTTGTAACATTATGTAATGCCTTAACATTTATTAGAAGCCACATTATAGTTTCTGGTAAACATTTGACCATACCGTGAAACCATCATGCAACTTGGCACGATGGACAGGTTCCCCTTCAGCAAGGCATGGAACTGAAGCCATATTTGCAGCTCATAATTAATATATGTTGGCAGAGATATGTGGAGAAATATTTGAATGTTTATTCAACATCTTATTAAAAACCCATAGGATTCCACTATTTATAGTATGTATTATTCCAGCAATATGTGTGTGTTACAAGCACCTATTTATATACTTTTTTATTCATTCAACATTCAACAAATATTTATTAAGTGCTTTCTATGGGACAGGTACCATGCTCTATTGTGGCCATACAAAGACAAAATGTTTCAGTACGTATGGACTCATGTAATGCAATATACATGAGAAGACATGTGACAGAGTGGATAGAGACATGTCTTTGAACATGTGGGTTCAAGTCCAGCCTCTGTCATATTCTGTGTGATGATGAAAAAATCATTTAACATCTGACTTATGTTATAGATGTATTATAATACATAGATATATATTATATAAATATATATTCTCTAAGAATATAAGTTGCAGAGAAGGTGCTGACTTGTATTAGTAGAGGAAGTTTCTTTGCTGGTCGTTTCCTGGGTCAATGAAATCATGGTTGTAGTACAAAAACAGTCTCTCTGTGTCTATGAAGATATAACACATATGTATATTCTCTATTTACACAGATACATCTATGCATATTCTTATACAGACATATATATATATATATAGACTTTGCCAAATATGACAAAAGTAAAAATGTACTGCTATGTATGTATATGCACATATCTATGTGTGTCTATGTTTTATGGCCCAACCCCACAGAATATTTATAGAGGGAAGAAATAAACATAATTTTTTGAAAGTAATGAGCATATATAATTTTTTTTTCTAATGGGAGAGTCCTAGCTTGCCACAATCCAACGCAGTCCTATGTACTTTATGTCTTTTCCTGGTAGGTTGAAAATGCTCTCTTTATACTATCATGATACTAAGGATGGTGTGATTAAAGGCCAGTTATAATGGTATAAAAAGTCCATAATTGTGCTGATATAAACATGATAATGTTTATATGTCTAGAAAAGAAAGAAAGCGTACCATTTTATTACTTATAAGGGTTACTGACAGAACACTTAGAGATAGGTTTTGAAAGAGGCATATGTGGTTTTAGCCGCATGACTCCCATTAAAGTCAATGAGAATCACACGGCTAAAACACCATACACCATTTTGAAAAATTATCCCAGAGGGCTCTAATGTGGCTTTTTATGACTTACCCACGTAAATCCTTTTATTTTCTGATAGATCATCTGTGTGGGAGAATAAGGTAGATGAATTTGAAACAGTATTTTTTTTTAAGTCTCTTCTTTCGCTTCTGAGAGGGGTTGACTTACAGTGTATATACTTTTTTCATCTGGATTTCAAATATGAACAGAATAATTTTTAATGTATTTCCACCCATGTGAAAAACTGCTTGGGAAAGGTGAGAAATCCTAAGATTCTATGGAAATGGTTTCAGAGAAATCTCTTCATATACCTATCATTATATTGATGATAATACACTCACTTCTGAGAGGTGGTATGGCATGGTAGATAGAGCGGGCATCAGAGCTAGGAAGTCCTTGGTTCAAGTTCCACCTTTGACACATATCAGCTCTGTGTTTCTGGGGAAATCACTTAACCTCTTTGTGAAACTTCCCTTAAAACTCTAAATTGCAAGGCAATTTTCAAGAAGTAGTTTCCTATGTGAATAAAAGCACAAGTCCAGTCAAAACAAAAACCAAACCACTTCACTTTATGTAGACACTAAGTATACACTAAGCACTTATTTAGTGCCAAATATGTGCCAGGCACTTTGCTAGCTTCTGGAGATACACAGACAAACATGCAATGATTGCTGACTTCTAAGAGGATGCATTCTGGCTGGGCACTATTTCTGCAGACCCCTTTGGCAGTTTAATGAAGTCTACAGGTCTCCTCTCAGAAAAAAAAAGTGTTACAATGCATAAAATAAAATATGTAGGATTAGGAAGGAAATTAATTATAGTGAAATATAGGTGCATCTTTCCTAATCAAGTTTATGGGCCCTCTGAAATCTGTTCACAGACTCTTAGGGATCAGTAGACTCTAATTAAGAACTCCCATTTTGTTATAGAATGATAGAAGTGAAGGGGGTCCTGAGGAATCATCTAGCATAATTCTCTTACTTTACAGATAAAGAAACTGAGGCACAACATAGTTAAACATCTCGCCCCAAATCACAGAGCTGGGACTTAAATCTGAGTCTCCTAACTTCTAATCCAATATTCTTTCTGAGACTTTCTACTAATTCTAGCACTGTAATTATGTTGGGAGATTTACCAATTTAAGAATCTAATGCAGGAGAAGGCCAGAAAGCCCAAACTGTATATCCATGAAATAGTGGGGAGAGGTAAAAATCTCTTACTTCATCTGTTTCAACTGAATATGAAGCAAGTATCAGAAGGATATAGGAGTGAATTAGGAAGTTATTTCTGAGAAGAAAAAAGAAGAAATTTAAGATGGGAAAAACAGCGAATATGCCAAATAGTGTTCAGAAGAGCAAGAGAGACTTTTGCTAAGTATGTTCTTTGTAATTCTTCTTGGGCAGCTAGTTGTCACAATGGATAGAGAGATGGGCCTCAAGTCAGGAGCACCTGAGTTGAAATTTAGCCACAGACACTTACTAGCTGTATGACCCTGGGGAATTAATTTGACCTTTGTTTGCCTGTTTCCTTATCTGTAAAATGGAGATGATACAACAATATAAGGATCCAAGACAATGCCAAAGGACTATTGCTGAATCATGTTATCTATCTCCAAAGAAAGAACTGATATTGATGGAACACAGACTGAAGCATGCCATTTTTCACTTTCTTTTTTTTCTTTTATTCAAGTTTTCTTATACAAAATGACTAATATGGTCATGTTTTACATAATCGTACCTGTATAACTTAGATCTGATTGCTTACTGCCTCAGGGGGGGAGGAACAGAGGGAAGGAAGGATAAAAAATTGAAACCCAAAACTATAAATATAAATGTTTATTACCTTAAACATTTTGTTAATAAAATAGAGATGATAATAATACCAATCTATCTCCCAAAGTTGTTGTGAAGATAATAATTGTAAAGTACTTAACACAGTGCCTGGCTCATAGTACCATACAAATGTTAGTTATTATTATTGTCCTTATCCAATCAAAATTTTCTAATCAAAACAATTAATGGACATGCAGGAAAAATCTGCAATTTTTGTCATGGGGAGGGACTCCTATAGTCGGGAATCTTCCTAAACAAACCAGTGCAAAACAGATCCACCACCTGCCTGGAATTTAGCAGCTAAGTCTTACAAAGTTGACTTAGTCACAGCATCTTTATAGTGCCTACCATGTACCGGGAGGTAGGTGCTCTCCTGACCTTCGTTTTTTAGTTGAGGAAATTGAGACAGGGACTAAGTGACTTCTCCATGGTCACACAGCTAGTGAGTAAGGCAAGATTTAGACTCTGGTCTTCCTGACTGCAAATTCAATATTCTATCTACTATGCTAGGCTGCCTCTATCCTTTGCATATCATAAGTTCTTTTTTTGTTTTGTTTTTTATATCATAAGTTCTTAATAAATTGGAAGATGATTTAAGTTCTTTTTTTAGAGAAGGGGGAGAGGAAGAAGGGGAAAAGAAAATTTAGAACTCAATTTAAAAAAAATGAATGTTTAAAATTATCTTTACGTGTAATTGGGAAAAATAAAATATTATTTAAAAATTTTAAAAATAAATTAGAATATGATCTTCTTGAGGTCAGGAACTATGTTTTTGTTTTTCTTTGTATTCCCAGAGTTTAGCACAGTACCTGGGACATAGTAAACATTTAGAAAATGCACACTGACTGACTGATCACCTGAAAGTTTATTGAATGGCCCTGAATAGGAATTTCTCTGAAGCCATTTTTATAATGGATTGTCTGCAATGAATTCTTAATTACTTGTCCTCATATGCAAATTACAACTTACATCTAGCAAAATGAAAGAATTAAATCAAATGTAGATTTTTAGTAACTTGAAATAAAAAGATGTTTCTCCAGGTTAAAGCAGCTTCCCTCTCTCCTCCAATAACTTCAATGTTCTGTATTTGTCACTGTCATAGAATAAATATTTATTTTGTACCCATCCAGTGCCTAATGGCTGGGTCAGACAGGAAGAGGAATAAGATGAGATGAAATATTGAAATGGTTTTAAAGGAGATGGAAAAGAGAGAGAATAACAGAAAGGAAAAAAGTTATATGAATTTGAATGGCCAAATTCTAATTTATAAGATAATAAATGTAAAGCTAGATAGTACCTTAGAGCTAAGGTAGTCCAACCTCTTCATTTTGTAGGTGAGAAAACTTCGTCACAAATTCATAAGTTCAGTCATGATTTGAATCCAGATCCTCTAAATCCAAATCCTACTTTTGTTTTTCTATTGAACCACATTAAAAGGCTTCTTATAGCAAGTGTAAATTATCACAGTGGTAAAATTAAGAGTTGTAGTGTATAATTATAAAAAAATTAAATGTTAAGCCTCGGACATATTTTTATAAAAAAATTCTTTCCATTTTTCATTATTCTCTTTAAGAGCAAATTTTCTATAGGCTAAGAAGCTATGCAGATACACACATAACACTTATTTGTCCTTATTGAGTCCATTATCCATTGTTAAATGATTGATAAAAATTGTTTAATAAGGCAAATACTATATACACGCTGCAGTGTAATGAGGCCTATCCAGCAGGAGGAATAGTGCTCATCGTGATATTAAAATTAAATGTAGCATTTTTAAAATTCTTGACATAAATAAAGAAGTTATTTCTCTGGACCACTGCTTTTTCCATAAACTCAATGTTCTGTATAAGTCACTGTCATAGGAGATATTTTATTCTGAAGTAACCCAGTCATTTTTTCCCCACAAATAAGTGCCCAATTCAATATAATTAATCTATGTATTATGTTTTTTAAGATCTATGGTGTGCCAAAGAGCCAAGGCAGAGGTGTCTGAATATAGTACCTGGTAGCTCATATCCACCTTGCTGGATAAATTTGTCACTATTATTATTTCAAGGGATCCAGGTGATTCCTTCAATTTTTGGCACTATGTGGGATGCTGCAAATTTAGAAATTGCATTTCAGATACCACTATGTGGAGATAAGATTCCAAATGAAAAGTGATGTTTTAAGTATGAGCACAGGAAGCATAGAAAGTATTATGTCATCATAGTCCAATAGTTAAGGGACCTTAGAAATTATGCCCTCATCGGACAGATGAACCAAGGAGAGTTGAGATGATTCCTAGAAGGACAAAGGATTAATAAGTGGAAGAGTAGGGGCCCAGAGCTCCAGCCTTCTGTTAACTAGTCCAGTGCCCTTGAAAATGTTCCCCTTTTAGCCTTCTTTAATTCCATTAATATTTTCATTTGTGCTCACAACAGTCATGCTAAGGTGTGGGGGGAAAGTTCATATTCTATTTGCAGACAGGGTCACAGAGAATGAATGCCCTTTTTAAGGTTACACTAGTATCCGATCATAAAGAAAGAACCTGAATTCAGTCCTCCTGATTTCCATTCTTGTACTACATCAAGAGAGTGACCCTTTAAGGAAGTTATCATTCGTTTGTACCAGGCATAAGTCTGCTCATGAGCAAAGCAGTTGTTAATTTAAGTCTGCCTTGGAAATTTACTTTTCCAGGGTACAAGTCAGCTTAGAGTTCTGAGACAATTATTGCTCATTTTCAATATGATGAATTGTAGTACAGTGGAGTGATGGTTCTGGGATTGTGGGACAAATATAATTTATCTGATTATAGACAGAAGATTGGAATATGTTTACTAACTATAGACAAAGGTGGGATGGTTTGGAGAGAGGACCTAGGGCCTGAACCCAAGAAGATAGAAAAAAGAGATGGAGATGAAAAGACAGATTTCAGAGCCTCATCAGCTAAACCTGAGACTGGTAATGATGGATATTATAGTTGTTATTGAAGATGAGTCCATCTAAGCAGAGGAACAGCTTGGAAGAAGAAAATCAGGGAAGTCAGCACTCAGATATCATTTTATTTCAATAAACATTTTTAAGTACCTACTATGTGACAAGCATTGTGCTAAGTCCTGGGGATACACAGAAAGGTACAAAACAGTCCTTGCCCTCAAAGAGCTCAAAATCCAACAGAAGACAACAACTAAAAAGCAACTGAAAGGGGGTAAGAGATTATACGATTTGGGTGGGGTATGATGAAGTCCTACAGCCAAGGTGAGAAATGATCTGAGGAGGTGTGAGTTTCAGAGCTAATTTCCTCTGGCAGAAATGATGAGTTTTTGAAGTACAAGAAATTCAGGTGTTTAGGCAGGTGGGAAATGATATTTGATTTGTTTGGCTGGGTCACCATGTACAGTGAGATATGAATCAAGGACATTGTAGATCAACTTAGTGTAGCATTAGGGACATCTATTGAAGACAGAAGCTACATTCACCAAGCAAAAAAAAGAGTTGTCATAGAGTTGTAGAATTGTAAGTTGTCTTGAGCATAGTGGTTTTCCATACTAATACTCTCCTTGGCAGATTTCTGTTTTCCCATTTTCCTCTATAGCTACTGAGCACACTGGTTGGGAAGTATGACCTAGGTCCATATGGATTATGATGTATGTTTTATTCCTATATTCACTTTTATATATAAGAACTTATGTTCATTTTATGCGTCATTGTCAAGTAAATTATAAAAAAGCAAAAAATACCATTGTTATGAATGATTAGTTTTATGTATATGGATTCACAATAATGAGGACTTAGGAGCTAGCATGATGAGTGGGAGTGGTGGTGATGGTATATTCCCTCAAAACAGAGTTTCCAGTGGGACCCTAGGAGAGTTTGAATGTAACTATATAGGGGTGTTCCTTCTCTAGGAACCTATCAGTTTGAGAGCAACTTGAAATGAGGGAGCCAGCCTTAAGTGTGAATAGTGGGGGGCAGCCAGGTGGCTCAGTGGATAGAGCACTGGCCCTGGATTCAGGAGGACCTGAGTTCAAATCCAGCCTCAGACACTTAACACTTACTAGCAGTGTAACCCTGGGCAAATCACTTAACTCCAATTGCCTCACCCCCCAAAAAAATTTAAAATAAAAAAAAATAAAAAGAGTGAATAGTGGTGCAGATTTCTTGTATCAGAAGTTTAAAGTGCCACAGTATGGTTGGCTACCCCATACATGGGCCATACTACTTTCCACCAAAGTTACTTGATCTCTCATTGTTTAGGGTTCATTGTTTACAATCAATTTTGCTAAGTCCTGGAAGAGTGTTGCGTTCAACATTACCTCTATCCTCACTAAGTTTATAATCTGCCAGGGAAGATAAGGCATATGTACAAATAACTGTAATGAAAAGCAAAAGGTGAAAGTTCACTAAGAGAAAGTACAAAATGTTTCAGTAGTTCAAAAAGAGATGGGTTGTTTTTTTTTCCTGATGAGCTGAATAGGGCAGACTTTTAATGGAGAAGATGACATTCTGAGATGGGCCTTGAAGAATGAATAGGAATTGGCCTGACCAAATTGAGTTGGGGGGGGGGAAGGGGAAGGGACACCAGGCAGAAGCAACAGGGTGGTACATAATGAATCCAAAGTGCATTCAGATTTGTAAACACATTTACATTAGAGGGTGCATGTGGGGGCAGAAAGTGCATTTGGGCAAGATGGTAGATGGCTATATAGCAGCTTCCTCCAGTCCTTTAAAATGAATTAGATGAATTAGAATTCATCCTATAGGCAATCAAGAGACAGTCACATTTTTCTAGCATAATTAGGTCTTTGCTTTAGGAAAATTAACTTGTCACTGGTGTTCAGGGTGTATTGGATGGTGTTAGCCTGAAGGCTGTTGGGAGAAAAGTTAGGAGGCTAAGGACAAAACAGGGATCCACATGGTAAATATGTGGACTATGGTGGTAGCAGTGTGAATGTTAAAGAAGGATGGGATAAAAGACATTACTAAAGAAGAATTGATTGGACTAGGTGGTAAGTGAATATGGAAAGCATTAGAAAGTAAGGAATAAAAGTGATATATGTGGTTCCTTCCAGGTCTTCTTTCTATGTCTGTGGGTCTAAGGTTTTGTGCAAAGTAAACTAGATAAATGGTCATACGACTAATGTGGAAGTCATGAGCAGGTATTTTTACTTGGAGAAAGCATCTAGGAAGAGATGAGTTCACTTTTAGACATCCTAAGTTTGAGTTAATAGCAGGACAACCAAGGAGAAATGTCTAGCTGGTGTAACCAAGTTTTAGGAGACAAAATAGTCCTACAGATAGAGAGTTGGGAAGCTCTTTCATCAGGGTAATAGCTGAAGTCATGGAAATAAATATCTTCAAGGGAAATAGCTCAATAAACCAATCATTCAATAAGCATTTATTAAACTTTACTGTATGCTAGCTGCTGTGCTGCTTTAGGGATATAAGACAAAAGTAAAACCATTATTGCTTTCAAGAAGCTTATATTCTTCTTTTAAAAAAAATTACATGATTAGACCTGCACTTAAGAAAATTACTTTGGCAGTTGTATGGAGGTTGGATTAGAATTGGGAAAGACTTTAGTCTGTGAATCCAATTATAAATCAATTGCAATACTCCAAGTGACAAGAGAGCAGAGGGTCAAGAATATACTTGAAGAAAGCTTGGATTTAAGGAGTGGAAAGAGAAACAAAGCCTTGCTAATTGACAGAAAGGGTTCCCCACCCTTCAAACTGCCCCATCCAATGCTCCCTTTTCAACCAATCTCACTGTCATGTTAGGAAACTTCTAGTTTTCTCAAGCTTCCCTGTATGAGCTTTATCATTCTTGTGTCTTTTTTTTTTTATCATTCTTGTGTCTTTTTTTTTCCTCCACCCAGAATGCCCTCATGGATTCTCACCCTAATGTTTAAAGTTCTTGCAGAGTTTACAGAAAGGGAGACCCAAATAACTCTAACATTATTCTTTTCTTCTTTGAACTACAGAAGCATTCTTGGCATGTGTTGCTCCTTTTGAAACCACAAAAAAGGCTGTCCATGTAACAGAAAGAACATGGAATTAGGAGTCAGAAGAACTGATTTAAGTTCCAGTCTTTCCTCTAACTATATAATCTTAGGAGGGAAAGCTAGGTGATGCAGTAGATAGAGTGCCAGCCCTGGAGTCAGGAGGACGTAAATTCAAATCTGGTGTCAGACACTTACTAGCTGTGTGACCCTGGGCAAGTCACTTAACCCTATTGGCCTCAGTTTCCTCATCTGTAAAATGAGCTAGAGAAAGAAATGGCAAACCACTCTAGTATCTTGGCCAAGAAAACCCCAAATGGGGCCAAGAAGAGTTGGACATGACTGAAACAACTCAGCAACAACAACAATCTTAGGAAAGTAACTACCCCTTTCTGGGCCTCAGTTTCCCTAACTGTAAAATGAGATGGTTGGCTTAGCTGACCTTAGAGTTCACTTCCAAGTTTGACATCCTGTGATTCTAAATAGTCTTTCTTGAGAAAACAGTGTTTGACACAAGAACAGTATTGAAAATAAGGCTTCATAGTCTCAACAGTACAAGAGATTGCTTGTGAGACCCATTTGTCACATAAAAGAGAACTACAGAGAAGAATGTGATAATGATACCTCTTTCAGTTTCCTCTTATGAGGCCAGCTTGCCATGGGTTTTCTTTGACTTTTTTTTTTTAGCAGGTTTTTATTTAACTCAAGCAGGATTGACTTTGAAATAAAACCCAACATGTTTTCCAGTTGATTTTGATTTAATGGAGGCCTTTGGTATAGTGCCTCAGGGTATGCTAGCTATGGTTATTTATCTTTATCCTGGGTAGTTTATATATTTTAAGAAAATGATGAATGGAAGCTTTAAAAAAACTCATTATGGTAATTGATTATTATAGAAAAACCTTGGGAACTCTACAAAAGAGAACTGTATTCTCTTGGTATCTTAGCTTTAAACCAGACTTGTAATTAGAAGAATCCATAAACATTTGTCACAGTAAGAGAAGGCCAGTCACTAAGTTTAGAAGAAAACTCAGGAGTCACTTTATTGTCCTGTATTGAGATGACACACAGTAGTGGCTGTCGTGTATAACAAGAGATTAATTTACCCTGGGAAATAAAAGACCACCCATGTGAAACTTGTCTGAGAAGTATTCCTTTAGAATGGATGAATATGATTCTTTCACTAGTGTGCTACAGAATTTGTAACCTGAGACATTTTGCTTAAAGTGACTTTTTTTTTTAAAAAAGGAATTTGTAATTATTCTTCTAGGTTCTTTTAAAACTTAGGGGGCAGCTAGGTAGCACAGTTGATAAAGCATCAGCCCTGGATTCAGGAGTACCTGAGTTCAAATCCAGCCTCAGACACTTGATACTCACTAGCTGTGTGACCCTGGGCAAGTCACTTAACCCCCAATTGCCCCCCCCCAAAAAACCCCAAACTTAAATGACTGCAGCAGAAACAGAAACCTAGCAACGTAAGAACCTACACACATATCTAGCCATGAAATATATGTATACTAAATACACATATGTGTTGAGATGTGGAGCAAAAATGGTATTTTTCCCTTAGAGTTATAATTCAGTGTTGTTTTTTACCACCAGTCATTTCAGTCCTCTCTGACTCTTCATGACTCCATTTGGGGTTTTAATGACAAAGATACTGGAATGGTTTGCCATTTTCTTCTGCAGCTCATTTTACATATGAGGAAACTGAGGAAAACAGCGTTAAGTGACTTGCCCACGGTCACACAGCTAGTAAGTGTCCAAGGTCAAATTTAAACTCAGGTCTTCCTGACTTCAGGCTAAGCTTTTTATCCACTATTCCACCTAGCTGCCCTTGGGTACCCTATGGGCTATTAATAAGCCCCACATTCTTATGCTTTGTTCTCATTAGTGGCAGCTATCTCCCTGTAATTTATAAAAACAGAAGTCAACCAAGGGTCAAGTTACAGCTAGCTGAGAAGATGACATGTTGCACATGTTCTGTTGTTTTAAGCTTAGTATTAAAAAAGAAAACCCTGCTGTTCTTTAAAGTTAAGCCCAACTTCAGGGCAAGAATCATGACTCATTTTTCTGAATCTACCTACATCAATTAATAGGATGTTCACCACATGTTAGCAATCAATTAATGGTGTCATAAAGAAAGTAAAACAAACATAAATATTCTGCATGCCAGTGGAGAGAGTCAATTCATACATAACCTCTCTAACCCAACTAGTTTTGTTGGTGTTCAGTGGTTTTTCAATCATGTCTAGCTCTACATGACTCCAATTGGGGTTTTCTTGGAAAAGATGCTGGAGTTATTTCCCATTTTGGTATACAGCTCATTTTACAGATGAGGATATTGAGACAAACAGGGTTAAGTGACTTGCCCAGGATCACAGAGCTAGTAAGTGTCCGAGGCCAGATTTGAGCTCATGAAGAGGAGTCTTCTGGACTCTAGGCTGAGTAATCTATCCACTAAGTCAGCTCAATGCCCACCTCTAACATTTATTTCCTGATAGTGTGATTGTAGGTAGGTCAGCTAACTTCTCTGAACATCAGTTTCTTCATCTGCAAAATGGAGATAATAATAAACATAGGCATAGTTAGGGTCATAGATTTAGAGTCATCTAGTTCTCATTTTACAAATGGGGAAACTGAGATCTAAGGAATTTAAGTGACCTAGCTAAAGTCACAAAGGTGGAGATAATATATGTAAAGAGTTCTATATATGTGGGCTGTTAATAGCAAGAGAGGTTGAATAAAAGTCAATATCAACTAAAAAACAACACAAGAGATAATACAAATTATAAGGCATGCATGTCAGTAATCAAGTGCCAAATGAAAGGCACAAATACAACATTTAAAGCAGTCAGCAATAGGTCTGTAGAAAGTACATTGGCTCCTACAGCCTAAGAAGCTGAGTTCAAATTCTGCCTTAATTGCTTATAATTTGTGGGACATTGGTCAAGTCATTAACCTCATCTGTAAAATGAAATCTTTGGAATAAATGACCAGTGAGGTCCCTTCCACTTCTCCATAAATGATCCTATGATGTTCAAAGGATGGAGGACTCATTTAAAGCAGTGGAGGCTAGGGTTTTGAACCTGGAGTATAAGGAGGATTTATTTCTACTTAGGGAAAAAAAGATGAGCAGAAAAAGAAAGGGCAAGGAGAACATTATCAGAAAAGGCAGAAATGTAGAAGAGTACAAGGCATGATAAACGGAGAGTTGATCCATCTGCTTCAAGTGAATGGTCTATTTAAGAGTGGCATAGTGGATAGAGGGGCAACTAGGTGGTGCAATGGGTACAGCACTGGTCCTAGGGTCAGAAAGACCTGGGTTCGAATTTGACCTCAGATAATTACTAGTTATGTGACCCTAGACAAGTCACTTAACCCTGTTTGTCTCTGTTTTTTTATCTGTAAAATGAACTGCAGAAGGAAATGGCAAACCACTCAAGTATATTAGCCAAGAAAGATCCAAAGAGTTGGACATGACTAATGGACTAAATGACTGACAATAAAAATAACAACCATGAGCAAATACAGCACTGGGTTTGGAGTCAGAAAGACCTGACATCAAATCTCACATGAATGACCGTGAGCAAGTTACTAAACCTCTCTCAGCCTCAGTTTCCTAATCTGTAAAGTGGAACTAATAGCACCAAACTTAGTGTTGCTTTCAGGATCAAATGAGATAAAAATATTCAAAGTGCTAGACAGATTTTAAAGTGCTATTTAAAATGGCTAGTTGTGATATATTTTAAAGTAGGAACAGAATCAGAGGCATGCTGGAGCCCTTCTCATGGGTTATGAGCCTATTGTTAAATTTTAAGTAGGAGCATTTACCTCTTGGAAATCAGCAGATGCTACAAATCTGTGCTTGATTTATTGTTTTAAGAAAGTAATGGAGAAAACATGAATAATGCTGGTTAAAACTAAAAGAGGGGGCAGCTAGGTGGTGTAGTGGATAGAGCACCAGCCCTGGAGTCAGGAGTACCTGAGTTCAAATCCGACCTCAGACACTTGACACTTACTAGCTGTGTGACCCTGGGCAAGTCACTTAACCCCGATTGCCTCACTTAAAAAAAAATTAAAAGGGAATCCTGTATACTTCTTTTTTTTTTCTTTTGTAGAGGTTGGTATTACCCATTTACTAGAATACCCCTGGGAGGAGTGGGCTTAAAAACTTTTTAAAATTTTGCCTGTTTGGATCTAGGGATATTACACAATTCTTTAATGTCTAATTGGTGTGATTCCATTAAATAGTGATGTTCTGCTGATCAATCTGTACACTGTACTTGTTGCATTATGAACCAGTAAATGTAAAATGATAGTAACAATTCCTTTGTTGTGACTGAATACAAAAGGCCTCTATTGTTTAGCTTCTAAAAGATGACGCAAAATGTTGTTGCATTTTCATGAGAAATCTTATCTCAAGGATCCTTGCTTTCTTGAGACAAAGAAGAGGACTGGCACCTTTCAACTTGCCAAGAAGGCAGGGGCACCTTTCACAAATTCTAAAATCTGTAGCCCAGATGATCCTGCTAGACTGCTCTCAGGGATTATGTGCATAATTATCAAGTGATCACTTCCATTTTCAGGGCACTGAAGTCATAAGAAATACACTTCTGCAAATAGGTTTGGAGCCATAATTAAACCCCTGTTGCCACAATTGGTAGTACCTACTTCACATCACACACACATAAAAAAAAAACCTGATTAATAAAAAGAAATGGAACATGTCAACATATGAGTCAAAACTCACACTTACAGACTATTGCTTTTCTGAGATGTCATCTGAAAACGAGCAGTTTGGAGTGTGAATTTTTCCATTAACATTGCTGATCAGCATGTGCTATCAGTCCTCTATGGACTTCAATTATTAGTGGTTGCTATGAATTTTCCATTAACTTTAATGATTGGCATTGGCTAAGAATTTTTGAGTGCATTCTCTGATCAGTATTTGCTGCAAACTCCCCATTTAATTCATTGGTCAGTCTTTGCTATGACTTTCTTATTGAATTTGATTTGCTATTAGTTTCCACTTAATTTTAATGATTTAGGTATGGCTCTAAATTAACTCTGAAAAGTCTAGTGCTCAAGGTTCACGACAATTTGGTTGTTTGGTTGAAAATGTTTTCTATTTAAGCCAAGGTAATTAAATTAGAACAAGATAAAGAACTCCTATTTTGGTGCCCATACAAAAGGGGGAGGACAGGTTGGTAGAGGAGTCAATAGCTAAAGCGAATTTTCCTTTTTCCTTCACATTATTTACTTATATGTACTTATTATCGCCTACCCCTACTTACAGTATCTTGAATGTGCATTACTTAGGGTTGCTACACTATAAAAGCAACAACATTTTTGTTCATGCATTTGCAAAAAGTATAGGAAAAATGAGCCTAAATTCACCTTGGTCATTAATTCCCTGCTATAGTAAGGAATCCACAAAAAGTAGGTTGCAGTCTTATAAGTATCTCTTTTTGTTTTATTTTGATTTCAAAACAAATGGATCTCCCCATCTCAGCCTGGAAATGCAGGAACTACTCATGTCTAATTCTACTACTGATTACCATAAGGGCTTTGACCCACTCTGCTTCAGCCCTGGATCAGTTCTCACTTCCTTTGGTAACTTCAATTCATTTGAATAAGGTGACTATAATTTCCCACATCTTAAAACAAGGAAACGAAATCCAAAAAGTATAATGTTATTTTCACAAACCAGGATTTGTGCTTTCTTACCTTTCAGCCTTTGCTTAGTTTGGTCCTATTCCTAGGGAGCCAACTCCTCTTCTGGATGTCCTAATCATCCTTCAAGACCCACGTTAGATACCAACTCCTCAATAAACCTTTATTTGACCTACTGCCTGCTGCCTGACTGATTGACTCAACTTTCCATTTGGAAGTGATCTCTCTTTTGTATATTTCCTAGAACTTTATTCTATACACATACTGGTCACATTCTGATTTGTATTTATCTATCCTTGAACATAGTTGTCACCCTTCTTTACTAGACTGTGAAGTCTCAAGAGCAGAAAGCATCTCATAATTGCCCTTGAATCATCATGCCTAATGTAGTATATTGAACACAGCTCAGTCCATCAATGGATAGGTGAACTCATCAGCCTGGGCACTCTCTCAGTGGATGGAAATTTAAACCTATCCATACATATTCATTTTGTGCTATTCTTTTCCATGACTTTCAGTAAATCCTGGACAGGGGAGTCACACAACTCACTGAAGATCTGTCTTTGTGTCTTTTAATATTTTTGTAAATATCAATATGTTACATTACTTATATTAGGCATGTAATAAATGTTTCCTGAATGAATGAATGAATGAGGTAGGAGAGACAAAAAACCTGATTCTTCCTGATTTGGGATGCTCTTCCTACTCAAAGAAGGAATAGACAACTTTCATGAGACATTTCCTCCCATGATCTATGATGAAAAGAATAAAATTATCTGTTCCGTTTTTAAAAATACAAGTTAAAAAATACAAATTTCATGAAAATATGACTTTTTAACTACTTAGCACTATTTGGAAAGTGTACATCCTTCAATTCAATACAGGAAAATACAATAAATGTATAAAGATCACTAAAAGCAACTTCCTGCTAGTGTTAAAACAGATAATGCCATCAAAGAAATGTTTACAGTGCTCACATATGAAGGAAATACATGACAACAGTGGACTTTTTGTTCCTGAGAAACAAAAAAATTTAAAGTGTAGTTTGCCTCTGCAATAACATTATAGTAAAATTTCCAATCCTGCTCCCACCCAACTTATTGTCTCTATTTGGGAAAACACTTTGTGGATTCCATGTTAACCTCTCAGAATCACTTCATGAGTATTACCCTAAGTGTATTTCCATAAGTTCAAGCTCCTTAAAATAACAATTAACTTTAAGATATAAATTTTAATATAATTTTATTTAATAAATTATCCTATCCCCAGAAAAGTCTAAGAAAAGACTTGCTCTAGTTTTTAATAGGCTGCTTACAGATCAGACGTCTTCCTCATAAACTGACTATTTCTGAGAAAGTCCAGAAAAATCCTTCCAGGCATGATATAATGGCACCTTTGTCAGAGTGTTTAGGCATCCACCTCTTTAATGCACATTTCATAAGCATTTGGGGGGTACTAAGCTGTTAGTTTTATATTTTCAGCTTTTAAAGAGCCAAAGAGGTGAAGAAGATTACCTTTGGCAGATCTGTTCTATACCATCGCTTTGTTGCCATTGTTGGAATGTCTCAAAAGGTTTTATTAGGTAAAGACCTCGATAAATTCCAGGTGTCGACCATATGTTCATCAATCTGTCCATAAACAAAGAAGGTTTTATTCTCATATCTAATTTCCTCATGTAAGTCTAGGAAAACACTGGAAACATGTTAGTACATGACTGTGAAAATCTTCAGGTATTTAGGTTGAGCTCTTGGAATAATCCAAGGTGCAAGTTGAAGGAAAATAGAACAGTCCATTTTAGTGCCCTGGAAGTGCTCCAATCAAATTTGTAAGGATGCATATGAACTATCTTTGGAGTCCAGTTCAAAGATTCTAATTAACTGGAGATGGGGAGGAAGGTGCTGTAGGAAAAGGGCAAGGAGAACTGAGTTGTTAAGACATATTTTTCTGTTTAAGGAAACCAGGGCAAAACAGTTCCCCCCAAATCTCCATAGCTCTCATTGAAATCAGCACAAAGTTTCCTGTAGAGATATAGTAAATATACACATAAATATGTATGTAAGGTATCTCCATATCTGATTACAATATCATAGGGCTTGAAGGGACCTCAAAGACCTTCTAATCCAACCTTCTCATTTTACAATTCAGGAAACTGATGCCCAAGGAGACTAAGTGAATTGTTCAAGGCCATAGGGGTAGTGTTTCAAAGGTGGGATTTAAATTCTTGAGTTACATTGTCCAGTGTGATTTCCACTATACCACAGTCTCCACATTATATGTAACACATAATTAAAGTTTAATGAATGTTCTATGTTATGTGTATATTTTGTTTCAAGTATCGTATATTTCCAGATAAGAAACAGAAATGGGTTTTGTTTATACACAGGTATGCGTGTGTAGACATATGCATGCATATGTACATGTATTTGGTATGTATACACACAACTACATGAAATAATGTGTCAGGCATTGTTATAGGCACTGTAGATACATAGTAAAAATTAGATAGTCCGGGCTTTCAAGGAACCTGCATCCTATCAAGGAAGGAGAGAGAAAGACACAGAGAGAAAGAGATACATAATATGAACACCATATATGTACAGATATGTATATACAGAATAAATATAATACAAGGTAGTTTAGGGAAAGGGGACTAGCAGTTGGGAACAAGCAACAGGATCCAGTTTCTTTAGAAGATGGTACGTGAGCCGAGTCCTGAAGTCAGTAGGGAATTCTAAGTGATGAGAAAGGAGTTCATGCCTGGCATGAGGGACAGGCATTACAAAGGTACAGATTGTGATGGGAGATGGAGTGATATATGTGAGAAACAGGAAGAAGGCCAGTCTGGCTGTACCTTAAAGGGCAGGAAAGGGATTAATGGGTTGTGAGGCTGTAAAGGGAGGTCAGGTCCAGGAATTTAGGATAAATCATCTTATCCTTTCAAACTCTGAGTCTATGATCCAGTCATTTCTCAGGTTCATTCTAGGCTTGTTAGTCCAAGAGAAACCACATGATGCTCTCCCCTGCTGGATGAACTCCAGTGGCTCCCTATTACCTTGAAGATCAAACACAAACTTCTCCATTTGGCACTTAAAAACTTCAAGACTTGGTCCCAACCTTACCTTCCAAGTTTCATTATAAATTGCTTTCCACTTCTTGCTGTTTTTCATATATGACATTCCATCTCACATTTCCATCCTGGTTTGCAAAGGCTCTCTGTTCACCAAGCTTTCCTCTTCTTTGCCTCCAAAGCTCAGCTCAAATGCCACCTTCTACTATCTCTGCTGAAATAGTAGAAACTCATGCCAGAGCTCCTTGAGGGAAGTGACTATTTCCTTTTTCTATTTGTATAACCAACATCTAAGCAGAGTAACTAGAACATAGTAGGTATTTAATGAATCCTTATTGATTGATTGAATTTAAATGATGATTCCTATAAGATTATAATTAGAAACCTGTGGCATAAAGATATTTATGCTTTGGAAATTTATTTTATTCTAACAGCTAAACATATATTGCGCATCATAAAATTCACTGCTCTTATGTCTGACAAATTACATTTATTCTCAATGTTTTAAAAGACCTATTTCTTTGACTATTTTAGTTGATTAATTAAATAAATTAATTAAGGTCATAACAGTTAAAGTATAAATAATTAAAAGTAGTTAAACTAGAAATAATATTTTCTAAAACTTGTGGCCCTTTCTAAGTTACTCTATGTCCCACTGCTGCTCCTCTGAATTTTCTTTGCACTTACCACCATCACTAGACTACTTCATCAAGTCGATTCAACAAGCATTTATGAAGCCCTCAGACACTGTGCTCTGAGATTATAAATACAAGGAACAAGTAGTTTATATATTTTTTTTGTTTTTTGTTTTTGTTTTGTTTTGCTTTTTGTGGGGCTATGGGGGTTAAGTGACTTGCCCAGGGTCATACAGCTAGTAAGTGTCAAGTGTCTGAGGCTGCATTTGAACTCAGGTACTCCTGAATCCAAGGCCAGTGCTTTATCCACTGCGCCACCTAGCTGCCCCCAAGTAGTTTATATTTTAATGAGGGAAAACAACGTGTAGAAAAAAGCTAAAAAAAAGGGGTGGGTTGAAGGTGGTGAGGGAAAACTATTAGACGCTAGAGATGAGACAGGAATAGAGTCTGGGAGAGGTATAAAGACATTAGCCTGGACCTTCTTAAAATGGAGCTTTTGGAAGGAACCAGCCAGTCAAAGGGAGAGAAAGCAGGAATGGAAGGTACTTCCAATGTGAGAAGTATAATTAGTAACTAATTATTCCCTAATGTTTCATAGACCTTACTTTTCTCCATCAAGTAAGTTCCATTAGGGTAGGGACCATGTTTTATATGGTATCCCCCAGAGTGATTATCATTCTGCTTTTAAAATGTTGTCAATTAATCTGTTGATCAAGAAATATGGTTACTTCTTTTTATTCAATTAGTTTAGTAAAGGATCATTTTTAAAAGAAAAAACAAGCGTTATCTATGAGGTATTTTTATTTATCTTTTAAAAAACTTTCCTTTTGAAAAATAAGCTTGCTGTTTAGAGAAAGTATTGCTGGGTTTTGGTGACTTATTTTCCATTTTCTTCTTCTGAATCCTTCTGCCCTGTTTCTTTCTCAATTTTCACTGGGCATTCATCATCATGACCTTTGTCCAGTGTTAAATACATGCTTATTAAGAGAGCTCACTTTAAAATCTGTTACATTATCCATCACCACTTTCTTGTCAATGCTATGGGCTGTAAGGAGATCAGTGCCAAACACTTTAAAGAGTCCACTTTAATTGGGAAGAAAAATATTTCCATCTCCTGATTGAAAAACCCAATATAATTAATATTGAACAAAGGAATCCTTTGGTCTCAGAGCCCTGGATGCCATTGTGTTATCCATGTCCCCTCTTCTGAAAATCACATAAAACCATGTATTTTCTACAAATAAACAATAGACACATGGCCCTTTGGATCAGGTTACATCAGGTTGTGTTGTGTTACATGATGTGACATGCCCTGCTGTGACCCGAGGCAATGTCATCTTGTGTTACCTTGGTAGAGAAGTACTGCTCTTTATTAAACAACAGTGGAGAAGCCTAATCAGCTGTGGTCATAAGGCTTTTTCTGCTATCTTTTCTCTAGGAGTGAGGAATGAAGTACCCTGAACTGCTAGCATTCTGAGTCACTTAAGGAAATCAGAGAGCACAAGACCCAAATAAGACACAGAGGCAAGCTTTTCTTTAATTTTCAAAATGAATTTCTAATTCAAAGTAGAAACGAAAAAAAAAAGTATATTCCTGTGACAGTCAAGCATTGTAAAGGGACACCTCCTTCAGTTAAGAATGGCATAGCTAAGATATTCAGTAAATTTTTTAGGTGGGAAAGACTTAGTGTTTCTACCCAATTTATCCCTTTTTCTTTCCCAGGGCAGGCTGGTCATTATTACTCCTTTCTGGTATGATAAGCTTTGTGCCCATAATTGGACACTATGAAATCAGGAGCCACAACTGGAAGGTGTGATAAAAACATGTCCCTTGAGAGGATTTTATCAGGATGGTGACTCTCAGGAAGAAGCTATCTTAAATTATTACATTAGGAGGTGATATTATACAAAGGAACCCATTGTGTTTGGTCATTCAGTCTAATGATTTTAATAGTATTTTCCTATTGATACATCTTGCATATAAATTCACTTTTTAATGATCTACACAAAGAGAAGTGAACAATATTACATAGGTACATCTATCTAGTGATTTTAGAGCAATTACTGGTGCATGGTACAGAATATAACCTTTTGGTTATATTCTGCAGTAAAAGGAATAGGTTAGAGAGGTTTTTATGTAAATTAGCAATGCTCTGTGTTGGAAGCCTAATTGTACTTTTTATTGTTAGACAAGTCAATACTGCCTTAATACACAGTTTATAAGCTTCTTGCTAAAATTGTATATGAAAGGGATTAGTTTCCATAGATGAAAGGCATAATCTTAACAATGAGGCCACGTAAGCAGAATGGTTGAAGTACTGATAAAGGATTTGTTAGCTTCAACACAGAATAAGTCTTATTAGCCTTATTAGTTGCCACTGTTTGACCCAATATTGTTCATTGTGTGAGTAACATATATTGGGAACCAGGATGAAGAAGCACTATATTTGACCGATTATAGTATACAGATTCAAATATGGAGAACTCTTCAATTGTAAAACAGAAACTAAAGAAAAAAAAGGGTGTTTTGTTTTTGTTTTTGTTTTTGTCTTTTACAAATTTCTTGTTCTTTTTCTTTATTTGTCACTCAAAGAGATTTCAGAAAGGAAAAGTCCAAGTTTTAGCTTTCAAGAAAATTTACTGTTTAGGAAAATAGAGGTAGTCAAAATTAAAATAGCTTTTCTTTTCACTTGATAGGATAGGTACTTTCCCTTATGCCCAGGGACATTTGTAACAGAGAGGGGATATTGATGAGATTGTATGGGAACATTGAAAAATAAAATCATAAAAATTCAGTCTCAATAAGTCAAAAATAGGGGTACATTTCTTTGGAATTGTAAAGATAAATTTAAACCCTCCCCCCCATCATACCAACTTTGTTGGTACTATAGATTAAGAATGACAGGGTTATAGAGTGAAGTGAATTTTGATGACCAGGAAAAAAAAGTTTTAGATACCAAGATATTAGAAGAGAGAAAAGTAAACTCTCCCCTGCTCTCAGCTTAATTTCTGTACATATACATTAAAGAAGCCTAGATGTAACAAGGGGCCATAAGAAGCAAACAAGAATATATAATTGGTCTGGGAACAGACGTTCTTCAGATCAACCCCAACATATTTTTTTTCTTTTTTTTCAGGGCATTGAAGGTTAAGTCATTTGCCCAGGGTCACACAGCTAGTAAGGGTCAAGTGTCTGAGGCTGGATTTGGACTCAGGTCCTCCTGAATCCAGGGCTGGTGCTCTATCCACTGTGCTACCTAGCTGCCCCCAACAATCTTTTTTTTTTTTTTAATATTCTAGTTATTTAAGTAAAGTAGGAAGTTGGGGGTAGGAAGGGGTTGGAAATTGAGTCAGAGGACCTGGGTTCAAATCTCAACTCTGCCACCATCTTTGTGAGCATAGACAAGTCATTTACTATCTCTGCACTTCAATTTCCCCATCTGCTACATGAAAGTATTGAACTAAATGATTTCTAAGGCTCCTTCTGGTTCTGAATCCATTATCCTATGAAAACCTATATTTTTTCTGCCATTTTTGGAGTTCCATATCTGGTTTTAACTCCTGGGAGTCTATAACAGATTTTTTTTTATTGCTCTTAGATGTGTGTTTTATGCACATTTGTAGTTGCATGGACTAACTCTAGAAATCTTGGGAAGATAGGCAGTCCGGTATGTAATATTATCAAAGTAATGAAGGCACTTCAGATAAAACAAATCCCCACCTGATAAGACAGAGGCCAGTGACTGGGATTGGAGCTGGGGAGATGGTATCAAAGAATGAGAAGGCAATGGGGCATAGACTTAACTCCTGTATAACACCCAAAGCTTTTTTGAGCCTCAGGGAACCAGGATTCAAAGCATGTTAGATACACATGAGAAAACCTATGCTATAAAATGAATTTGGCTGTTCTGATCAGTACTAAAATACCTTCATATCCACTTCTGGTAGTAACTTGTTGAAAACTCTTTTAATACTCAAACAAATCTTAGGAAACTTGTATAAGTAGTGATAAAATGTGTCTAAAATAGGTGAAAATAGGGTTTCAATTTTTCTCCATTGTCCATCATTCAATCAAAATTTATCATCTGCCAAGAATCTGTATTGTTTATTAACTATTTGTGGAAATAAGTGCTTGTCTGAATCATAGCAAGCTATGTGAATAAATATGTATTGTTAAGAATGAGATAGTTATTGTATTTAATTTTTTTTAGATTAGGCACATTGTATTGTAATTACAACTCATAATCATGTAGTGCTTTACAGATTGTAAAGCACTTTCCTTAGATCATCCCTGTGAGCTAGGTAGTACCCATATTATGACACCCATTTTATAGATTTATCCCAATTTTTCAATGTCATTATCCTTCTATCATTATTCTGTAATATGACATATTACAGGAAATGAAAGCTCTAAAAGTTGTGAATTGATTTTTAAGACATAGTATGGTTCTGAGAGGTAAGATAAGCTCTGTATTCTAGCCACTACATCATAGTGCTATGAAATAAGGGATAAATAATGAGTGGCTCAGGTCTATAGTGGGCAACTTTCTACAGGTTTATGCTAAGGAAGATGGTTCTCCTTTGGTGCTCACAACAGGAGAATATTGTATGAACTAAATTATTCTTCTTATAAGTCAAGTTTTCTAGTGGCCTCTATATATACCAACTACAATTCGCCTATAATTCTTCCAAAGCTTTGTAAAGAGGTGTTAGAAAAGATAGCCACAGTAGAATGTAAGTTTTCATAGGTTGTACATAGCATACCCTGGGAAGACCATTACCATTAATCTTTTCTCTATGGGATACCAATTATGAAAGCATAATTCCTTCCTGAGTGGGGCAGTCCTAACTAGAATAGTTAATTAATAATTACTTTTATATCATTAGCACTCACTTCACTTCCTCTTTCAGTATGTCTCTGTCCCTTCTTGGCATCCTCTTCCTCCTAGGTATATATGAATGAATGAATGAATGAATGAATGAATGAATGAATGAATGAATGAATATTCAGTGCTTGCTATGTGCAAGGAACATAATATCTAGAGATAGAAATAGAGAAACAAAATGGTCCCTGCTCTCAATAAGATCCCATTCTAAAGGAGACAACATATATAGCTTTCAGCTACAATTCAGATGAAAAAGGCCTCATGGTCTTTAGGACCCTACAGGAAAGCACATGGTAATGCCTCTTCCTTAAAGTCATCTCTACTGATAGTACTGGAGGGGTCAGATGTGATGTTCCTGAGGATTCTGAAACCATTAGCCCAGTAGTGGCAGGTGGTCATCAATTGATGTTGGTTTTGGCAAAGAAAGTTGGCCCTTTCTCTTTGGTGATTATTCCCCATTGTCATTGTCATATTGGCCCCATTGTCAGCACCTATACACCACCCTACCCATTATCAAATTTATTCATCTATTACCCATTCTTCCAAACACTACTTCTTAGCTAGTTGTCATATAAACAATCTAGTTAAGTCATTCAAATTAAGGTGACAATGATGGGCAATGGCTTCTGCTACTTCTTCAGGAGTATTTGCATGGGATACTTAGAGTTGTGATGCTACTCTCTCTGGACACCCAAGAATTTATGAAATGATAATGTATTGTCTAGTAAGACTTTATTCATCTTTATGGAGAGCTAGTGTTTTTTTACCCTGGTTTATTATAAAGTAAGTTTATTTCACAAATACAGGCTAACAAATTGTTTTGAATTTAAACTTCAAACAAATAGACCAATTGTCACATCTTAATTATAGACCATTAGTGGTTTTTGATAACTGGAAATGCACTTACATTTCAAAAATAAGACTTATATATGTCTTGCATTTCACTCGGGGAGCCAAGTTCAGCGACCATTTTTACCTAGTAACACCACTGATCAAGGCATACAGTCTGACCTAAAATAGCTAGAAAGACAGTATAGTAAAATGGATAGAGGACCAGCCTTGAAGTCAGGAAAATCTAGTTCAAGCCCCATCTCTGCCACTTCCTATCTGTATGACTCTGAACAAGTCACCCAACTTCCATCAAGTCAGGAAACTCTAAAATGATAAGTTGAAGAACTGTGGATCTGCTTTGGTTTAAAAATCCTCACTAGAAATATTTATATTTATACATATATTTTACCCAGGCAAGCAAATATAGTGAATATAACAATAATAATTATTATAGCTAATATTTATTTAGTGATTAGTGTGTGCCAGTCACTGTCCAAAGTACTTTACAAAGATAATCTCATTTGATCCTCACAACAAATCTGGGAAGGCAAGTGCTATCATTATCCCACTTTGGTAATTGAGGAAACTGTGGCAAACAGAAGTTTATGTAACTTTCTTAACATCACAGAGCTATTAATTATTTGAAACTGGATTTCACTTGTATATTAATAGATAGAATATGTTGGTATATACACATATATAAACACACATATATGCATGTGTGCATGTATATGTGTAGATATAGAAAAAGAGAGAAATGCATTGATAGAATTTTCTTTGTACTTCTAATGTCTAAGACTAAATTTCATCCAGACACGATTTCAGCAATCATTTGTCTTTCTTCAGTACCATTTTACTTGAACATGTAGACAGATAGTACATAATAGCATTCAAACAGCCAAATATGAAATTAAAGAATAAAAAGAACTTTTCATATACCTTTCAACTCTTTTTTTAGGTTTCTGCTACCCTTTAAAACAGTCTTCACAAGTCAGTATCATTTCAACTACATATATTTTTTAAAAATATAATTATTTAATCAGTGTATTGGACAGTGTGACTTTATCTGACAACATCTGTTGCTCTGAAACAGAAGACTAGCTGTAGAAACAAAGAAGATGTTTTCTCCTCTTTTCCCCAAGCTGAAAAGATGGAGAAGAGAGCTGTATAGCCCATAACAATGTGAAAATCTTTACATGATGCTGTTCACCAGAGACTTGTCAATAGGCTGAGCCATATTGGTTCTGGCAGTCTTTCTATTGGGACAGTATTTGCCTTGAAGTACTATCTTTTCTCTTTTTCAATGTCAGCCTGAAGGCTCTTAGACAACATATGTTCATTTCATGTCTTAGAGATATTGCTTCTGGTATTGCTAATGCATTACCACATTGAGCCTTTTTGTAAAACAGATGGTACATATTAAGGTCTCTGTTTCTTAGACGATTTCTGCAACAATAGCACTGCATTCTTCACGTTGACAAAAGTATCATCAACATCATGCGGTGCAGCCCTAGATTATGTCAAAATGGTAAATGGATACTCACGACAGAAGGATCAATGACGAAGGTGAACCGAGCCCCTCAGCAAACTCAGAGATGGTAACTGGTTGTAATTGAATAGCTGGGCACTTCAAACTGCATGTGGGCAATACCTGGTTCTCTCCTTTATTTGATGCCCTTCTCTAGAAATACTCTAAAAAAGGTGAAGTAGCAGACAATAAAAAGACAGTATAATTAGTTTTCCAGAAATGCTGCTTTGAAATAGACTTTCCCATTTTGAGTGCTTGAAGTCTGTGGGTTTTTTAATTCAAACAGAGTCAAACCATTTTTCTTTTTCCCTTCCTTCCTTCCCTCCCTCCTTCCTTCCTTCCCTCCCTCCCTCCCTCCCTCCCTCCCTCCCTCCCTCCCTCCCTCCCTCCCTCCTTCCTTCCTTCCTTCCTTCCTTCCTTCCTTCCTTCCTTCCTTCCTTCCTTCCTTCCTTCCTTCCTTCCTTCCTTCCTTCCTTCCTTCCTTCCTTCCTTCCTTCCTTCCTTCCTTCCTTCCTTCCTTCCTTTCTTTCTTTCTTCCTTCCTTTCTTTCTTCCTTCCTTTCTTTCTTCCTTCCTTTCTTCCTTTCTTTCTTTCTTTCTTTCTTTCTTTCTTTCTTTCTTTCTTTCTTTCTTTCTTTCTTTCTTTCTTTCTTTCTTTCTTTCCAGACAGAGGGACAGGGTCCAGTACTCTGGACCAGTAATTTCACTGATACTAAAACTTGAAATCTGCATTTTAGCCACTCATCAGTCAGTAGCTTACTCAGAGCAAGGTTGCTAAATGTTTAACAGCCTGCTTTCCAAAAACACACACTTTTAAGTTAACATTTTCTCCATTCCTTTCTTAAGTCTGGGCCATTAACACCTGATTTCTGAAGTGTAAGTGCTCACAGTGAAAATTTACCAGTTGACTCTTGGGCCTGTACAAACTGACTCCTGCACACCCATAAGGCTTAGACAGTTGCCTTGCCTGAAACATTGAGAGCTTTACTGACTTACTCATGGTCACACAACTAATAAACAACCAAGGCAGAATTTGAACCCATGCCTGACTCCAAATCATACACTCTATCCACTGTGCCAAGTAGCCCCTCATCAAGTCAAACTGATCACTATATTATTCTAGGAAACAACTCTTTTTCTATAACTCTCATCAGACAATTAGCAATAGGAATGAAAGAGCTTTGGAGATAAGGCTACCATCAGTGTTCAAAACAGGTTCTGACAGTTTCTCAATAAGAATGTGTATTTACACTGTGATTCAGAACATTTAGTTTAACTGGAAATATCCAATGATGTCTACTGAGGAATCGAACTGTTAAAGCAATTTGGCTTCTTCAGCAAATCCATGCATTCTGCAATTCATTCATCCCTTCACCTTCTCTTATTTGCAAACATGGCTTTTAATCATTGGCATTTTGTCTAAGTTGGATATCAAGTGTTCAAATGTCTCATGTCCTTTCTCATGAATTGGAAATCTTGTTTTTAAAAAGTTATTTCCTTTTGTAATATATTACTTTATTCTAATTTTGCTAAATGAACACATTTTTAAACAATGGCTGAAAACACACACACACACACACACACACACACACAAAAGTACTTGATTCCGTGGCCCTTTAATTTTGTCCCATTTACACATTTCAACATTATAAGCAAATTTGAAAAAAAGAGCTGCAGCCAACTTTTTTTTTGGTAGGGCAATGAGGGTTAAGTGACTTGCCCAGGGTCACACAGTTAGTAAGTGTCAAGTGTCTGAGGCCAGATTTGAACTCAGGTGCTCCTGAATCCGGGGCTGGTGTTTTATCCACTGCACCACCTAGCTTCCCCTTGCAACCACTTTTTAAAAGAAGCCAGTAAACTATGATACCTGGATGTATAATGATGTGCTGCAAACTATAAACATCTATGATATAATTATCTTAAAAAGCATAAAGGCATAAGAACAGATGTATTTATAAAACCTTGCATTGAATTTTAATTATGTTTACTCTTTACTTTTGATAGCAAGCTTTGTTTAGACAATGAAATTTTTTGGTTGTTTTTTGTTCTGAAAAATCACATTTCTTTAACAATAATGTATTTATTGATCATTATGTTAACATGGTTATTATTATGTTTTGGTTGGGAGGAGGATACACAAAGGTTTGTTTTATAATTTAATAACTCTGATGGCTCCTATATTCTAAGAGCCATTTCATGTCCCTAAATATATCATCAAAAATGTCTTGTGCAGGGCATCATTCTCCATTCTGAGAATACAAAGAAAAACAGCTTGCATCCAGTTTACACCCCCTCCTTGTTTATTTCTGTAGTACCTATCAAAATAATCTGAATATACTAGGTGCTCCAAAAATGTTTTTCAATACCAGTAATGTTGGTTGTTATTGTTCAGGATAAAACAGTTTTTACTGTTACATTTAGCACTAAATATTCAAAAGGATCTTAATAATGTATATATTCCTGCGGCAGCTAAGTGGTACAGTGGATAAAGCACCGGCCCTGGATTCAAGAGGGCCTGAGTTCAAATCCAGAATCAGACACTTGACACTTACTAGCTGTGTGACCCTGGGCAAGTCACTTAACCCTCATTACTCCATGCAAAAAAAAAATAATGTACATATTCCCTCCAATGATACAGATTGTAACCTATACTTTCCTGCCCATTTTAAACTTATTTTGTCAAAGTCCATATTTTTTTCACAAGGGGTTCTCCTGGTATAGTATGGGATTTACTTTCTCTTGACATTGCAAGTGGCCCACATGGACTATTCTGTGGTCATCTCTGCTCCTTGCCACATGACTGATCTTTTTCTCTGCTCATACATTTCTCTCATATGTATCTTTTCCTTCGTTTCTCCCTCATAATTCATCATGGTTTCCTCTCATCAGCTATGTACCTGTTTATTGCACATGGTGGACATGATCAGGCTCTGGCATATAGTCTCTTCAGGTCCTTTGGATGACCTTCAATTTAAAATCTCTGGACATTATAGTATTCCAGTACTAGTAGTTTATATGACAACACCAGACAAATACTGGTATTAAGAATGATGGGTTGGAACACTAATGCATGGTTGGTGGAGCTGTGAACTGATCCAACCATTCTGGAGAGCAATTTGGAATTATGCCCAAAGGGCTATAAAGCTGTGCATACCCTTTGACCCAGCAATACCACTTTTGGGACTTTTTTCCCAAAGAGATCATGGAAAAGGGAAACGGACCCACATATACAAAAATATTTATAGCTGTTCTTTTTGTGGTGACAAGGAATTGGAAGTTGAGGGGATGCCCATCAATTGGGGAATGACTGGACAAGTTGTGGTATATGAATGTAATGGAATACTATTGTGCTGTAAGAAACGACGAACAGGGGCAGCTAGATGGCACAGTGGATAGAGCACCGGCCCTGGATTCAGGAGTACCTGAGTTCAAATCCGACCTCAGAAACTTAACACTTACTAGCTGTGTGACCCTGGGCAAGTCGCTTAACCCCAATTGCCCCGCAAAAAAAAAAAAAAAAGAAAAAAAAGAAAAGAAAAGAAAAAGAAACGACAAGCAGGAGTTCAGAGAAACCTGGAAGGTCTTGCATGGGCTGATGATGAGTGAGTTGAGCAGAACCAGGAGAACATTGTGCATAGTATCATCAACATTGTGTGTTGATCAACTGTGATAGACTAGATTCTTCTCACCAATCCAATGGTACAAGAAAGTTCCAAAGGACTCATGATGGAAAAGGCTCTCTAAATCCAGATAAGAAAAAGAAACTGTGGAATATGGATATTGATAGGACCATACTATCTCTTTTGGTTTTGGTGCTGTTTTTCTCTTTTGAGGTTTTTCCTTCTTGCTCTGATTCTTCTTGTATAACATGACTAATGCAGAAATATGTTTAATGTTATATATCAGATTACCTGCCGTCTAGGGGAGGGGGCAGGGAGGGGAGGGAGGGAGAAAAAATTTGAAATTGGAAATCTTATCTAAACAAAGGTTGAAAACTTTAATTAATTAATTAATTAAAAAAAGAATGATGGGTCTTTGTTTCAAGGATAAACATGGAGCTAGTAACAGAATTTTGACATTTCCCAAAGACAAAAGAGCCCCTTTCCATTCATCTAATCTTGGGTTCCACTAACTGTTCATGTGTAATATCTATATAAATATTTTATACATATATGCATACTTACACATATACATTTATACTAATGGGCATATATGAGTATTTAATAAATAATATCACGGCAGTTGATTTTAAAAGTATATTATTAGATAAGTGCTACAGAAAATTAGAAGAGAGCATGATCCCTAAAGCCTAGGAAGATTTAGCTAGATTTCATGGGGGAGGTGGTACATGAGCTGATTAATGAAGTAGGATAGCTTTAGACCAAGGAATAGAGGAAGAAACTGCAAAGGAAGACATGAGAATGCAGGTGGTATGTTCTAGGAGTGATGACTGGGACAACATGACTGAAATAGAGATTCCTAGAGAAGGATCCTGAATTACTTTAACTGTGAAAAAGTATTGATCCAAATCTAAATCACTCCAACTTGAAAATGTATATGTAATGGGGACTATAAAATTTTCCATCATCAATTAATGCAGAGGGAGTATGTGGTTCTCCTTCCTACCATAGATGCTTTGTGGAACAGTTCTAATTAATTTGATCAACTCCCTCTCACCTTCCCAATGGGTGGTTGTGGTTGTGGTTGTGGTTGTTTGTCCTTCATTCCCCAAGAAGACCAGAGTTATAGGGGGCTGAGCAACATTGTGGAAAAGATTGGGGTATTTACTGAGCCTCTAGACTTATGATATGTGCTGACATGGATAAAAATGCCACACCTGGGCATTGGAAAAAGAGGACATTAGACTGTGAAAGTAACCCTGAACCATCACTGAGATATAGTAAATTGTTCGTAAGATGCAAAAGGAAGTTTGTTCTTGGCCTCTGGGAGAATTCTTATATGAAACAGAGGGCAAAATAGAAACAACCAGAGCTCTATTGAATTCTCTCAGTCAAGCAATTGACAAGCATTTTATTGTACTAGGAGCTGGGGATACAATTCAGAAAATGATGAAATCCCTATTTCCAAGGAGTTTATGTTCTAATGGGGAAGATATGTACATACATAAACATATGTGAGTATGCATATATGTGTGCGATACTTAGCGAGCATTCTCAGCTCACCATCCCAGAGTTAAGGCAGATTATACAATTATCAGGGTTCTTGTGGTACCCCTGAGGGGTTAAGGTATTTCTTCTCTACTGCTATAATCCATATGCCTATTGTATCATCAGAGTGGAGAGGAGACTACCAAGTTGGTCCATAAATATATGTATTTTGGGTAGAGCACTAGGCTTGGAGTCAGGAATACTTGAGTTCAAATCTGGTTTCCCAAATTTACTAGCTGTATGACCCCAGATAAATTGCTTAATCTGTATTTACCTCAGTTTCCTCAACTATAAAATAAGGATAGTAATAGCATCTACTTTTCCAGGGTTTCTGTGAGGATCAAATGAGATAACATTAGCAAATTACTTAGCATAGTGGCTGGCGTTGTTGTTAAATACAGTAGATGAATGGTGGTCTGGTTTGGTACTGTGTCTGGCCATGCTCTTGGTAGTTTAGGTCCAGATATAAAACAAAATGAGACTTCCATAGGTCATTCAAGAGTTAACAAAAGGATTTATTTAGTAAAAGTAGGAGGATAGTAAAGAAAGATAGAAACTGGGACACCTTAAATTGACTCAGCTGAGTGAAGCTCCCTTGACTATGTTACCACGAGCATCTACTAGCCAAATCTCAGAGTAGAAATAGAGCTCCTTGCAGTTTTGTATTCTGGCAATGAGAAAATGATGTCAGTAATCTGAACCCTTTTCCCTCTGAGCCAACCAAGCCTCAAAGAGGGTCTCAATATTTATTAGAGAAAAATGAGCCTAACTTTCATGGGGACATGATGAGGCTATTGTTCCTACACCAATGGGGAGCTGAATCTGGATTGGAATAGGAGGCACACAAGATGCATTGCACTTGGGAAATAATTTGGAATAATCCCAAACTACTTCCATTTTTAAAAAACCCATTTTGGATACTCAGTTTATTCATGTGATTCTATTTGACTGTGCTCTCTAACATGAACTAGGTCCTCATTGCTGCACAGTAATATTTTTATTCACCTCTGTATAATTTCCCATCACACTTTGCCTAGCAGCCATTGCAAACCTCTTTTTTTTTTCACAAACCCTAAACTTCACTAATAACACCGATTCCTCTTTGCAGATGACATTGATTCCTTGTTTGCCAGGGAAGTAGAATTCATCCATCTTAAGGCCTCTCATTTTTCCTTTTTCTGCTCTTCATAACCTATATTTTGACCCATCATCTTTTCCTATCCTCAACTCAGTGATGGGAACCTTGATAAAGTTGATCTTTCTACTTAAATCCTTGCTTCATCTTGACTCATACATTCCTGTTTCCTCTGGGAACTCTCTGTCTCACTCTGTTTTCCTTCCTTTCATGATTCTTTTTCCTTTCATCCTTCCTTCCTTCCATCCTTCTTTCCTTCCTTCCTTCCCTCCTTTTTCCTTTCCTCCCTCCCTTCCTCCCTTCCTTCCTTCCTTTCTTGATATCTCTTTTAATACTCTTTCTATGTGTTTCTTCCTTGCCTATAAACATACTTAGGTTTATCCGGTCCTTTTTGAAAAAAAGAAAGAAAAAGCACCAGCACTACTTCTGCAACTACTACTAAAAAAGCCCTTTCCTTGACATTGCAGACCCTGAAAGGGATCACTTTCTATACTTTCTATATCCTTTCCTTGTCACTGAAAAACCTCTAGCAAGAATGGTCCACATTTAATGTATCTAATTCTCCATGACTCATTCAGTCCTTAACTTCCATAAGCCGATAACTAGGTCCCACAGCTATGTTCCCATTTCATGTCTCTTAAGTGCAAGTGTTCCACAAAACTGCCTTAGTTACCTTTTCTTCTTTCTCAACACTTTCTCCTGTGGGGACCAATTTTTAATTGGGGAGTGTTAGCTAAGCGGCTCGCCGCAATATTGGGGCAAGGAAGGAGACCAGCAGCCTCCCTCAAAACAGAACAGGATTTATTTTAACAAGAACGAAGTTAAAAAAAAAAACAACACAAACAGGATCAGTAGGATCAAGGGAAAAGAAATAAAATGGGGAAAGGGAAATTATACAACCTCAAAAGACAGCACTGCCCAGGAATCAGCTGAGAATACACAGCAGAACTCCTGTCATTCCAGCTCCAGCTAGAATGCCCAATTCTCCTCCTCCGATCCCAGAAAAACCCCACACACAGCCCCAGCCAATGGGATGGCCACTCTGACAGTCACACGATTGCCCTAACTAGGCTTCCAATCATAATTTTGCCAGGCCCACGTAGGCAGTGGCGAGTGGTGATGACGTGAGGTACCAGCACCATGGCAACAGCTACAACCAGTGGGTGGAGCACTGTGCAGTTTGAGGAACCCCAGGCCAGTGCACGGCTAGGCATAAAAACCTCAAATAACAATAATTCTTTACACTCCCTTGATCTAAACAACTCCTATCAGTTGAATTACCTTTTTACTCAGGAAACTCCAAAAGCTATTATATGCAGTCTTATTCTTTCTCTTGAATTCTAGTTCTACTTCACCAATCATCTTTAGATGTCTCTACATGGATGTCTTGTAAGCACCTCAAACTCCCTGTGCCCACAATGGAACTGATCATCTTCCTCCACAAACTGTGAGTCTTCTAAACTTCATTTCTGAAGTTCAGGAGTCATCTTTCCCTCTTCGATCCAAACTGCATCCTTAGGTGGAGCAGTGGATAAAGCACCGGCCTTGGATTCAGGAGGACCTAAGTTTAAATCTGGCCTCAGACACTTGACACTTAAAAAATCCAACCAACCAACAAACAAATTGCATCCTCTTTCCAATATATAATGGCAAATATATATTTTTTTAAAGGAGTTATATGGTCTAGAGTCCTTTTCCTTAATAGCCTGAGACACTCAGATTAATTTCAGTAACACAAAATTTCCTTTTAAGATATGAGCTAATAAACCTGTTGTCCTTTTTTTGTGGAGGGAGGAGGGAAAATAATATATGTGTATACATTTCCCTTTAAAAAATGCTTATAACACATCACCTAAAATCCTTTGGAAAATAAGCATCAAGGGGAAATGTTTGGTATTAGTTTATAGGAACAAGCAGTCCTTTGGTTTCTTTGCACTAACTGTGTTCCAAATTAAGGATGGCACCTTGTTTTCCTAGTTTTCATTGCCATTAGGGGAATGCATAATTCATTATAGAGATGTGTAAGGATTGAGATACTAGTGTTTGTGATCAGCTTTTCTAAACAGGCAGGGAATGTCCACTATCTGTAAGTTGCTGCCAGAACCAAATACGGATCCTGATGCCCCCTGTACTGCTCTGTATAATCATGAGACAGTGCTTGAAATTTTGATGACAGCCACCTTGACTTTGAAGAGGCTTACATGAAAAGAATTATTTTCTGTGGTAATTAGGGACATGTAGAAAGGATTTCTGAATCGAAATCATGCTTAGATGAGAAGGAACCTATCTGAGCTGTTTACAAAGCCTTGTAGTTTTCTTTTTTTATAAAAGAGCCAAAGCTCATTTTTTTTAAAAGGAAAGAACTATCAAAGTATTTTGACAAATTTCTCATTTTAACAAATTAAAAATATTTTATGCTGCAATGTTTGTGTCTTGTTATAGCATACTATAGTATGTTCCCCAAGATGTAATGTTGTCACAAGTCTGAGGATAGAATTATATATTTAATTTGTCGTACTCTATTTCAAACAAATCAAAATAGGAGAAATCGTTATTTTACGAGAAAGATAAAACAAAGATGTCTCATGGAAATGATAATTTCTCATGTATCACATTGACCTACAAGCTGAAGATGTGAAATATGGGCCAGAAATCATCAAATGCTAGATAAATACAGGGTATTTAAAATTATATCTCTAGCTATCTACATATCTATATCTAGCTAGCTAGCCTATCAGCAAAAGTGGTAAGAAATTAAAATGGCAAGAAATAGGAGCATTATTAGTAGTATCATTCACCCATATTCATTGTATCGTGGAGTCAGCATTAGATGGTTGAGGTATAAATAGGAGATTAGTTCACAGCCAATAAGTATATATTGAGTAAATAGTTAATAATCATTTGCCCTACTTATAAAAATAATAACTAAGAATTTATATATCATTTAAATTTCACAAAGTGCTTTTTAAACATTATCTTATCTTGTCCTTATAATAATTCTCAGCAGTAGGTACAGTTATTATTAATATTATTATTATTTTCTATATTATCCTAATTTTAAAGATGAAGAAACCAAAGCAAACAAAGGATAAGTGATTTGTCCAAGGTCACATAGCTAGTGTCTGATACTGAATTTGAACTCATATCATCCTGAAGCAGAACAGGCATTGCATAAGTACACACCCTCACTGCTTCCTCAATACTAGGTGTTTAGAGGGATGGCTAAAAACCTGAAGGAAACAGAGACAGAGGAGAAGTGATGGTATTTTAACAATATTTTTGCAGATAAAAGAATAATTATTTTGGCTTGGGTTCACTTAAACCTTCTTAAATTTGCAAATGGATAATTGTCAAAGAATTTTTTTTTCTTTCCCATTTTGGACATGCATATTTTTATTAGATATTTATTGCTGCTAAATGCTCACTAAGAACATAAGGTCAATTGATATTCCTACAACTATCATAGATTTAGAGCTGGACGTGATTGAGAAATGATCTGGTCCAAACCCTTTAATTTTACAGATCAGTCAATCAATGAACCAATCAGAGACTATTAAACACCTACTGTGTGCCAAGTATGGTGCTAAGGTACTGAGCATGAAGCAATCTCCAATGACTAGGAGCTCACCTTCTAATGGGAGAGACAAGTATATTTAAAATATATGTTGTATAAATATAGTTAGCAAATGCAAATATGTGCAAACTAGCTAAATACAAGGTAGTTTAGGACACAGGGAACTAACATTTGGGTAGATTTCTATTCTTCCATGCAGCAGGGGGCAGGAGAAGTGATCTTTAGGAATTCAAAATTTGGTAAGAAAACTGTTAATTAGCTTTTCTTTCCCTGGCCCCTCCATTAGAATATTTAGTGTTGTTATTCTAGTGTTTCATATGTTTACTCTCTTCCCAAAGACAGAAGATAGCTAATATTCTCTATTTACTTTTTTTTGTTACACTTGAGTTCCAAGCTGTTTCCCTCCTTCTCTATTTCTAATGTTGTTCAGTCATTTCAGTCACTCTTCAAGATCTCATTTGTGGTTTTTTTGGCAATGATACTGGAATGGTTTGCCATTTCCTTCTGCAGCACATTTTACAGATGAAGAAACTGAGGCAAATAGGGTTAAGTGACTTGCCCAAGCTAGCAAGTGTCTGAGGTCAAATTTGAACTCAGGTCTTCCTGACTCTACATTCACTGTTCTATCCACTGTGCCACCTAGTTGCCTCCCTATACCTAATATTCTTATCAGTATAAGACATTAGATCAGTTAGCTTCTAGTATGGCATAGGGGGAAAGAAATTTTTCACTGAAGGAAATAAAGTGACCACATCTCTTCTCCTTATCACCAACAAATAGTCTTGATCATTCCCCCTTTTCTGGTTCATTTTGGCTTTTGGAGTGAGTCAAGGTAGCAAATGATACTATAAACAGAGGTTTGCAAACACCCAGAAGTGGTGAGTGGAATCCCAGTTATCAAGAAGCAGTGCTGCTCCTCCTCCCTTTTGCTCAGAGCCCACCACTATCCTTATAGCAATGCTTGAGATGAACCCCCTCGAGTAACACTCATGAAGTTGGTTAGTACTAGAAGTTCTGGGAACAATAAAGGAGGAACTATCATGAACATGACTTTGGTGGGTGGATCAGAAGTTGAGTTAAGTAATTAGACAATAATCATTAGCCAATAAGGGAGGTGTACTCTATGGAGATGACCTGAGACATAGGCTTGGACCTCTGGTCAATATCTGATAATGAGGGCCTCCAGAAGAAGATGTGAAGGCTGGGGGCAGCTAGGTGTCACAGTGGATAAAGCGACGACCTTGGATTCAGGAGTACCTGAGTTCAAATCTGGCCCCAGACACTTGACACTTACTGGCTGTGTGACCCTGGGCAAGTGACTTAACCCTCATTGCCCCACAAAAAAAAAGAAGGAAGAAGAAGAGGAAGAAGAAGAAGGAAGAAGAAGAGGAAGAAGGAAGAAGAAGGAAGACAAAGAAGAGGAAGAAGGAAGAAGGAAGAAGGAGGAAGAAGAAGAAGGAAGACAAAGAAGAGGAAGAAGGAAGAAGAAGGAAGAAGGAGGAAGAAGAAGAAGAAGGAAGAAGAAGAGGAAGAAGGAAGAAGAAGGAAGAAGGAGGAAGAAGAAGAAGAAGGAAGAAGAAGAGGAAGAAGGAAGGAGAAGGAAGAAGAGGAAGGAAGAAGAAGAGGAAGAAGGAAGAAGAGGAAGAAGAAGAAGAAGATGTGAAGGGTATGCCTACCTACTAAATGTAGGTTTCCTAGGCTGGAGGACACCCTGAACTTCCTGAAAGCTGGTTCCACCTGGTGTCACCCAGAATGCCTTTCAGTAGAGCAAGAAGCTCCCTAAAGTTGTGCTCACTATTCATCTTTGGACCACTTGTGGATAATATCCTTTGCATAATAGTAAAATAACCCTGTCTTTTGCTTTTCTTTGTTTCCCTATCCCCACTGATTAACATAATGCCTATCTCATAGGACTTAATAAATGCTTGCTGGTTGACTTGCTTGCATACCTAGACCCTGAGTGATTCATTGCATAAGCATAATAGGTGTCCTGAAGCCTGTAACACCAACTTAAGCCGATTGTTAAATTTCTAGTATGATCACTGATAACTTCAGAAATCAGCAGACATTATAAATTGATAAATTGTTTTGTTGATTGTCTAGATTTCATGTGATAGAGAAAATGTTAGTAATTCATATAAAACAAAAGTGTGTCATTGGAAATATGATTGATTTTTTCAAGAGTTAATTGTTAACCATTTACCAGCATACTCCTGGATCTGAAATAAGTGCCATTTTAGAAAATGAATATTCTGTGACGTCCTTAATGAGAGCACCACATTTGTTTTACCTAGAATGCAGGACCTGAATGCAAAAAAGCTTCTCAGACACATGGCATAACATAGTGGAATGAACATCATGAAACTTGACTTCAGAAGACCTGGATTCAAATCTCTGCTGTAACATGAGCCCTGAAAAAGACACTTTGTCTGATATCTATTTTCGACTGATTAATAGCCCTTCCCTGAACAGGCTTAGCAATGTGGTTCACTTTACTCCCTCCTCATTGCCCTGGTTCCCCCCCCAAAAAAAAAAACCAACTCTATCTTTACATGTAACTGGAAAATAATAAAATACTTTTATGATTTAATAAGAATTTTTTTTTAAATTTTTTGGCTGGGCAATGAGGGTTAAGTGACTTGCCCAGGGTCACACAGCTAGTAAGTGTCAAGTGTCTGAGGCCGGATTTGAACTCAGGTACTCCTGAATCCAGGGCCAGTGCTTTATCCACTGCGCCACCTAGCTGCCCCGATTTAATAAGAATTTTTTTAAAGAAAAAGACTTACTTTATTTTTAGAGTCGATACAGGAATCATCCATTTGAGCAATGCTTCTTTATCTTTTGTACAACCATAATTGATGATATTACCCAATGTCCCTTATAAGTCTTATAGTAAATTTTTACTCTTGTAGTTCTTGCAAATTAATTTTCATCCTTTCTTTGTTAGAAAAAGTAAACTATAAAATACAAGGTTTAGATTTTTCTTTTAGCTGTCAGAAAGTTTAGCTCTAAATTTAGTGTCCAGTGATGGTAACACAGTAATTACAGGTGCCTGATAGTATTTGTGCTCTTTCCTTTTTTTTTTCAGCAATCTGTTCTGTTCTTGTTCCTAAGCATTCTACTTTTCATCATGTTTAACAAGCCAAGCCGCTCTAAACCTTTAATTTTAAAGAAAGATTAAATGACATAAGTCCCAAATAAAAATAAAATTGTTAAGAACAAAGACGGTTTAAAACAAAAATACAGGAAGGAAGAAAATCTTGCTTTCATTTATTATGGAAATCTTGAGAAACGATACTTTAAAAGATATATGTCCTGAATGTTTTGTCAAGTCACACCCATAGGACTAAATGTCATCATAATGATCAACTTCATTCTCATCTCCATTTTCTTCATCAAATGGTAGTGGTCTCCCTGATTGCAAGTAGGCATTCAAACCTAAAGTTTGGGACTAGAGCCCTGAACTATGTCTTACACAAAGATGTTGTATCTTTCATGATTCATTCTGTTTAGGAGGTAGATAGCTGCGTCCTACAAAGCAGGATTTAATGAATCCCTGTAATCCTAAAGAGAAAACACTGTTCATTGTGAACTAATAAATGCCTAAATCAATGAAGCAATAGCTTCATCCTCAAAGAAAGCAAGCATTTGTCTGATAACTGATAATAGAAAAGTCCTTTCTGGACAATAAAGAAAGGACCACTTCTGTTTAGTTTCAGTGACAAATCAAGAAATAATCCCAAACCTCATATTTAAATGTACTTAGCAGCAATTTACCTGAGGTTTCTCTACCAGCCAGCATCTTATCATACATACATGGAATCATTGGTCACAGTAAATGGAAAAAGAAAATTGAGTGCTGTGGATAGTTCACTTACCTTGGCAGCATACTTCCCAGGGATGTCCACCTGGATGAAGAGGTTGATGAGATTGATAACACACATTACCAGAGGTAGCTCAGCATTTGGGAAGTTCTGGGGGAAAGTATGGGAGAGAAAAGGTATTAGGCTGCTTACCTAACTGAAGGTCTACAGAGCCATTGAGCTGACCTCACAGTTGTAAGCCTGTGAAACTTGGATAGTCTATCAGCATCATGCCAGAAAATTGAACTGATTCCCTTTGAATTGAATTAGGAAGATTCTGAAGATTACCTGGCAACATAAGGTACCAAACTGTAATTCTACTGCAGAGATCGAAGCTCCAATGGTCTGGCCACGTAACTGGAATATCAAACAAATGCTTAACTAAAAGACTACTTTACAGAGAACTAGGTAGTCACTCACATGGTGGTCAGAAGAAGCAATACAAGAACACTTCCAAGGTTTCTCTGAAGAACTTTAGTATCAGTTGTGAGACTTGGAAGATGTTGGCACAGGATTGTTTAGTTTGGTGTGCCCATTTCAAAGAAGGAAGGCTTCATGAATAAAGCAGAATCACAAAGGAAATATAAGTCAACTCCATCCCAAATGTCCTAATGGACTATTAGTTCCTGACCTGTGGTAGAACCTTCTGAACTGAACTCTCATTGGACTGATTGGCCACAGCTGAACACTGCACCCTGACCCTGAACATCATGATGTCATTGATCTACTTAGAACATGAAGGGTGAACAACAACAAGCTGGCGGTGAAAAACAAAAACAAACCCAATCCCTACATTTGATTATCAGAGTTGGAAGTAGGATGTGGCAGAGGGGGAAGAAAGAGGAAAAGTAAAATGAGAAATGTTGGTATTCCTTCAAGTTTAAATGTAAAATGCCTAAGTGGTGAATCCCCAAATGATTGGTTCCTGGATGAGCTATGTTCTACTTTGAGTTAGTATCAAAATTTGTGCCCAGGGCAGATGGCACAAAGCATTCTCAGTTGCAGAGGGTGGAGTGGGAGACTCTAAGATAGCATAAGGGGAGAGAGGGAAGTGCATGGAAGGAACTCATCCTAGCCAGTTTGCCAGATGGTAGTTTCCTTTTATAATTAAATATTCTTGTCAACCAGTTGCTGAATTGTGTTGTTTCTTTCTTGCTGAAAATTTCAAAATACTATTAGCTTTCTCAAAATTCAGTGATTGGAGATTAGATTCCAGTTACCATACCACCTTAGATATAGCTCTCTGGTTTCTGGGTTAACCAGAATCAAGTTTTATTCCTTCCTTGTTTCCTTCCTTCCTTTTACCTATACCTTTCTATCTTTTTATCTATTCATCCATAGCTATCTGTCTGTCTATCTATATCTATTTAGCACAATCATGATTACTATGCTACATGCTTTACAATGTACTAAATACTTTACAATTATTATTTCATTTGATCTTCACAAAAACCCTGAGAAGTAGATGGTATTATTATCCTTGTTTTATAGATGAGGAAAGTGAGGCAAAGAGAGAGACGTTAAGTAACCTGCCCAGGGTTACATGGCTAGTAAGCATCTGAGGCTGGATTTGAATTCAAGTTTTCTTGCCTCCAGCCAGGCCCAGTGCTCCTGGTTGCCTCTGTCTATCTGTCTGTCTGTCTATCTATACCTACTGTAGAAAACCTAGACCAGTGATATTATCAGTATAGGGAGCTTCAAATGTAGCCTACCAGCTACTCTACAATTTGTAGTCTTATAAAGTTTCCAGATACAATTAGAGTTTAAATGACTTGTCCAAGATCATTCAGTCAGTATGTGTGAGGTGGGCCTTGGACTCAGGTTGTCCTAAGAAACCAGCTTTATCCGCTAAACTACAATGACACAGTTTCTTGTGACAAAAATAATTTGTTAAAAGTCTAGATAAGGACATAATTTAGGCTACAAAAGTATATCGATTTATTAAGATATTGTTCAGTGACTTCTAAATTATCTATAGCAGTTTCATCAAAGTCAAATAGAAACAGGGTCACTAAATTGTATGTAAGGATCTCTGTGGGCTACACATTGACTTAGAAAAGTCCATGTTAACATTAGCTATTTTCTGTTGTGTTTTTTTTACTTATTTTGTTAAATATTCCCGAGTGACATTTTAATCTGGTTCTGACCTGATTTGGGAGTATTGTGGCAGTGTGTTTGACACCTCTGATCTTTAGCAGCTAGAAACCATAGGTGACATTGTTCCTATTACTTTAGTCTACTCGAACTATTGAAATAGTTCGATGATCACAGCAATGTTGTTATTACCTACAACCATGCAAATCACAATTCATCCATACTGGTTCACCATCTTGTACAAGTGTTGTCTATACCTTCTATAAGTTTTCCCATAGCGAATCCACCCAAGAAGCTTGAAATTTTCCTTGCTTTCTCTTGACATCTTAAGGACATCATTGGAGCACATAGATTATATAGCAATTAGCTCTTACCCTAGCCAAATGTCTAGCCCATCACTTTGCTCATACACTTATTTGATGATCATCTTTATTCTGTCTTTTCTTCAAAATTCACTCTCAATATAAAATATAATGAAGCTGAGAGTTTGCAGTTTTGTGTTTGAGTGAGAGAGCGGGCTGTGGGGAAAGTTATTCTCTATGGTTCATAACTTAAAAAGTGAATTTGGCAACTATATATAAACCTTAATTTCTTTTGGCAGGGCAATAAAAGTTAAATGACTTGCCCAGGGTCACATAGCTAGTAAGTGTCAAGTATCTGAGGTCGGATTTGAATTCAGGTCCTCCTGAATCCAGGGCTGGTGCTTTATCCCTTAATATACTCATAATTGTCCAAATGCCACTGGACTTTTGTCCTATGTAGATAAGTTCTTAGTAGGGAAGCAAATTACTGGTTTTTGCTTTTAAAAAATACTAAGTGAACTTAAACATCTTGAAACTTCTTTCCCACTTTTTTTTGCTATGTTTCATAATGCCTTTTGGAACCTGGATAATGTTTGTTCTTGTTGTTTTTATAATACAGACCAAAATGTACATTAATATTGCTAATGCTATTCATAAATCCTAAATATATACAATTCAAGCTCTATATCCCAAGTCTCCTGTTTCAAAGCTGTCTCATATCCATATATCTAGGTTATGTCTCCTGACATGAATCAATTACCTGCTAACTCCCTTGATTACTCAAATCCTTGTTTACCTAAATGTTTTGGTGTCCCAAAACATTTTTGATAAGCAAGGTTAGTCTGTCTGAGATACACAGGTGCACCTTTGGGTATATGCATTATGGATCCCAAGTCACCAGCTTCACACCTGTTACCATGACATTATTTGACTCTACTGAGGGCATTCAACATTCATCAGAAATATACATAATTGTAGTACAGAAAGGTGGGATGAATATCCTTGTGCTTTTTTTATTCTTTCTTTTCCTTGGAAATTAAAGAACTGGTTACTTATCTTTTTTATGCCATCAAAGTTATTCTCAGAGGGATTTGTACACTAGACTAAATGACCTGAAGCTTCATCTGACTCTCAGATTCTTTCCTTCAGCTCAGTTTCATAAGCACTTCTGCAGTGTTGACTGTGTGCAGAACAGTATTTTTAGTTTGATTTTTTTTATTTTGGTGGTGATGATGCATGCTGTCATTATCATAATTTGTGTGGGGCAGTAGAGTCGATATCAAAGTTTTTACAATGCCGAATTATAACTGAGGTCATTGGAAGTGCTTATCACATTTTTTAAAAAGTAAAAATTATTGGTAAGAGGCTTTAATCCAAGGACTAAATTTGTGTGACTTGTACAATATATATGCACATATATTGATTTCAAACAATAGAACTACAGAATAAGCTGTAAGTCATGTACTAATAGCAGACATTTAAGAATATACTATTTTTAAAACAAAATTTTAATTGAAATATTTTGGTTTCATATTGCCTAAATTTCTTCCTATATCCCTTCTGCCTTCCAAAGAGCCATGTCTTAGATTAAAAAAAGAGAAAGAGGGAAAATATCATAAAAATCAATCAATACATTGAAAGAAAAATATGGCAATATATTCAATGTTCCATACCCATATCCCTGTGAGTACATAGATTTTAGGGAACATATGCATCCCTTGTATAATTTGCTTCTTTTCACATCGGCTATAATTTTGAGCTGAGTTTATTTCCTTTTATTGAGCTTGTACCCTCCCAACCAACTCCTTTATCCATGACATGGGGGACAATGAGGAACCTGAATTTTCATGACATAAGTATTGGATACAGCTTTATTTATCACTTGCTATACAGGACAATGAGGAAGATGGTAATTCTTTGCCATCTAACCCAATTCAAATTTGTTTATCCTTTCAGGAAACTACAGAATACCTCATCCTCTCATACTCCTTCCCACACCCACTTTATCTCAGCCACTTCCTTCAAAAAGAATTTCCTTGTAAATATAATTATTCTAAAGATCTAGCATCCTGTCAAGTAAATAATCAGAGAAGATAATTCAAGTATATTACTTTTTGTCTCACTTGATAAATTTCCTATGAAAAATCCTATGTGCCTCAAAGGAGACAGAAGTCCCCCTAATTCTACCCCAAATGTCATTTACTAGAAAGAGCATTGGATTTGAATTCAGAGAACTTGCCCATTGTCATCTAGTGTCAGAGGTGATTGATTATTGAGTAATTTATTTTCTTCAGTTATACCACAGTGAATACTATTATTTAACCCCATGATCAGGATGGAGAAGATAAATGATTAAATTCTATACTCAAGGAAATCTTTCTCATATCTCTTAGGTGCCCAACTGAATTCAATGTGATATTCCTATATGGAGAGGTGAATCACTAGAGCAAAATTATCACTTAAAACCTGGATATATAAGGGCAAGTGTTCTTTAAAACAGGGACATACTATCTCTTCATCCACAGATTAACTGGCATGTCTACATACAGTATACTATAAGCTGTCATATTCATTAGCCTGAACTCTTCAATGAAATTAATTTTTTTGCATGTGATTTCAGCTCATATAACCCTTATCCCAAGACCAATCTGCATAATTTGGTATAATTTGAAATGACTAGCAATAGCTGCTAATTGTTGGGGTAGGGCTGAACCCCTAAAGAAGATAAGTCTCCCAGGCAAAGGTTGGAATCCAGTGACTGGTAGTGTGGGCCGAATTGATATTAGTTTAATAACCTATAAACTATGTAAGAAAATGTAATTGTCCTACATTACAAGGGTAGTCCTTTAACTGCACAGTTTATTCAAATGTATAATCTAAATAATTGAGTACCTCTGCATACAATAGAACATTTTCTCATATGCAAACACCATTTAATAGACAGTTAAATCCAAACAGATGGATAAAAAAGATGCCAGAATATAATTGGTTTGCTTTTGATTATTTCATTGATACAAATTTACTTAAACAATAAATCTAGGCAGAGTAGGATTTATTCAGTTTGGCACACTGAAGTGGAGAAACTCAGTAGTACTTTTAAGATAATCTGCCATAATTTTTAGTGTTTGAGGCAATAAAAGAGAATGATGAAGTCAAAGCTTTGACAAAACATTTGGAATATTCTTTGATTCATACATACTGTTACATGGGGGTTTACTAGCGAATAAGTCCACCCTTCTGCTACTATCTTTAAAAGTTCAGTGTCTCATGCTAAGTATTTCCCCTACTTACTTCCTTTTGAACAGTCATGGTGAATCAATGTAAAAAGGAAGAAGACAATAAAAAAATAATTGTTGATAACAGATCCTGAAAATGGAAATTTTTTCCAATACTTCTTTGGGTTGGATAAATGAATTACTATTCATTTAATCCTAGAGGGATGTTTTATTTAGGTTCTGTAAATAAAACCTCAGGATCTAGGACACTGAGGCCATTTCTAGCTAGTGTGCTAATTAAACTCTTAAGCACAAAAATATTTGAGTCTTTGTTTTCTGTCATTGATTTTTAAGAGTTCAGAAAATAGGTCTGGCTATAACAGGATGTTTTCAAGAGACTTTAATTCAACAAATATTTATTGTTTACTATCCGAAGGTTCTATACTAGGGGCTAAGGATAAGATGTCAATTTGCATCAGTGGAGGAAGTTTCCCATACCAGTGAAATCATAGATCAAGTCCGGGTCCCTTGTTCTATAAACACTTAAAAATATTTATTTACACAAAAGAGGAGGCAACACCCATTCTAAAGCTATTATGGTAGCAAGTAAGAAGATAGCAAACATGTTTCCTTAGGAAATATTTATCATATTCAAGTATTTGTATCCAAAGAGGGAGAGAAGGGAAGAAGACAGGAAAAAAAAAAGAGAAAGAGGGAAAGACAAAGAGGAACGTATATTATAGAGAGATGACAGAATTTAAAAGAGTGAAAGAAAGAAAAAGAGAAAATGAAGGAAGGAAACTATTTCTGAGGGGAAACTATTTTCTGATTTATCTAATGCCTACCTTAAACATTTTTGCTTAGCTCTTTGGATATATTTTGGAAACTTTCTTTTTTGAAACTTGAGAAATTAAGGCTGTATGTAATTTATCTCACCAATAGAACTATAATCTTTGATTTCTTAATTGCACAGAGCTGAACATTTGCTATTTTGAAAAATGAGCTTAATATTTTGTAGGCAAAACATAATTCCATACCCTGATTTTTATCTTGGTGATGTAAGAAGAGCTCTCAAAATATTCAGTCCAACCAATCTCTAATCCATTTTTTTTACATCCCCATGTTTGGTAGGGAAAAAAAAGGCAATCTAACAGGTTGCTAACAAAATGACCAGTTTGTTGCTATCTGTTGAGTGACTTTCTTTTCCATTTTTCATTGCTATTGTCCTCTATTCAAGAGAAAAGCAAAACAAAACAAAAAAGATAAAAATGGTAGTTGTTATTTGGGAAAGATACTGAATAAGGAGTTTTTGTGGGTGTTTTTTCTTTTTAATTTCTTTTCCATCGGATGAAGGAAAACTGCCATACTTTAAGTAAATTCAGACCATTGAACTATGACCTTTCAAATATTCAACAAAGACATAGAATCTCTCTGGCGAACCCTGGGAAGCCACAACCATCCCAACAAAAATGTATTCAGTTTCAGAAAATGTCGCCTCTGTTACCAAACTTGCCATATGGACAGTTTGGGGGTGTTTCTTTGTGAAAATATTCCGGGAGATTTTATTGTCATTAATCTTTTCCGAGGGTGTATATAATTCATCTCACCAGCCATCAGAATTCCCAGAGGGTAAATTACTCTGGAGATCCCTGTGCCCTCACACTGTAGCAAATTGACCTGCTCCTTGTTTGCCATTTTTGTGTACTACATTGCTTATTTAACAAGAAACAGAATGATTGTAATTCTGAGAAGGCCCTTTGATAGTAGTTTTGACACTCTGCCTGAATAATGACCCTCATTATGGTGCCCGTGACAGGCTCTGAAAGTCTTGATTTATGAATACATCACAGGTTCAGCCTGAGAGCTCCCCCTACTCACTTACTTCTGATATAGGACGAGATAGGGACAGAGTCCTTTGAAATAGAGTGAAGATGGGATAATTGCATGATGATGACCATTCAAATAACCTCTTTCCCTGATTTAACAAAGCTCTGTCATTTAATTTTGATTGTCTCTGAAGTTATTAGGAACCTTTGACAAAGTGTTTGTTAGAAGAATGTGTTTCAGAGTCACAGGGCCTCAGAGGAAGGTAGAACTTATTCCCACTTTTTTTCAGGGACCAGGAGTCAGGCTGTCTTTCTATTGCAAATACTCATTAATGGTTGATGTGATAATAGACTGTTAGAAGCAAGATTAGCTAAGAGCAAAAAGTCTGTGTCCTTGGTAAAACAAATTACAAGACACTTTGTAAACACATTTTTTTCTTTTTTGGTGAGGATTTTTTTTGTTGATTTATTGTTTCTTCTATAGCGATTATTTAAATAAATGTAGCTAATTTAGTTCATTTGCAGCACTGAATAATTTTAGTCTTTGTGAAAGGCTTATATGGAAAAGCCTCAAGGAATCACATACCCATTAAATCTTTTTACAAGTGCAATAAATAAATAAAGAGACATAGCTTAATTTTACCAGTTAGAAGATTTTTTTCTAAAGTCAGGAGGGGTAAACTGATTTCTTTTTCTTCTGTTGGAGCTAGGGAGAGCCATGTTAATGTACTTTCTCTCATTAATGGTTTCATAAAGGTTAAGAAAACAGTCATGCAACTGCATAAGAGATTATATATTTTATTGAGGATATAAGGATTACAGCCTTCTCTCTCATCTCACCTCTTAACATGTGTGTTCTGGTCAATGACCTTTTTTGCCTTGTAATGCTTTTCTCACTTCAAGCTTTTCCAGTTATATGATACACACACACAGACACACACAGACCCCCCCCCCAAACCTCATAACCTGGAAGTTAACCATATTTCAGAAAAAAATTAAATTAAAATGGAAAATGGTACTGTTTCATAGAAAATTGTGTATATATGTGTGTGTGTGTGTGTGTATTTATACACATGCACATATATTTCCTTGTAATATCCTAACTATATCTATATCTTTGTAATGCTATGATTGTTTTCTTACCTTACTTTTATGTTCCATGAATAACTGCCATGTTTATTAGGAGATGTAGGAAGTATCAAAGTTTTCTTTAAGAGTTATAGCCCAACTGCCTTCTGGATCTATCACTAGCTAACAATATGACCTTGAACAAGTTAATTCACTTCTCTGGGTTTTACTTGTAAAAGGAGGGTGTTGGTCTAGATATCACCAAAGCTTGTTATATCTCCACTATTCTAAGATTCTTATAATCTTGTGTCTTCATTTTGGTTTCACTCTCAATTTGATAAAAACCTCATATGGGAAGCTTCTTCCATTTAAAAGAAAAACTTCTATTTTATTTATTTATGACCAGTCTTTTCTCTTCTTCTCCCATCAATTGATGACCCTAATGGAAAAAAAGTCTGAGTATCCAGTAGTTGAAATTTAATGTTAAATGAAGTCCAGTAATGACCTGACGTAAATTCAATAAAGACCCTCTGTTCCATAGCCAAAGCAATCGCTTAAAGGGTACTAGGATGATTTTTGAAATCTTTAAACAAAGTGATCAAAATGAATTCACTTCAGCTAGATGGGAACTTGAGAAAGCATTCCTTCTTACATTAGTGTGACCTTCATTCTTAATCATTAGTATATTTTTAGAAAATTTATTTATTAAGTAAAAAAAATACTGGCCACTTCCATCAGGCTAGAGTCCTAAATGAAAGGGACCTTGAAAAGTTTTTATCACTTAATTTGTAAATATATTTCATAAAGATACTAAAGATAATTTCCTTCTCTTTCTTCCTTTCCTGCTTAGGCAAGCTAGAATTGAGGCATACTGTAGTTGTACAAAAGTATTTCAGAGCATAACAAAACCTCCTAGACTTTAATAACTATACATGACTGATCTGTCCTTTCTGGCAAGGTTAACTGTTTCTCCCAAGGAGTTAAGTGGCGTATAAACTATTGTTCACACCATTTGTGCTAACAGCATAGCATGACCTCAAATAGTATAGTGGTCATACAAGGTATTCTGTACAATACATTTATCAACAAAGGTAAAAGGACCACAGGGGCAAAGCTGACTTTAAGGGTATTAGGGATCTATAAGGATAAATGCCTAACCTCACTCAAAAGCAAAAAGTAATTACTGAACCATTGTTTCTATAGTGTTAATATTTTTTATGGTTCTTTAGAAATATACGCTATTTAGTTCTTGAGTTGACATCTGTACTGCATTATATTTTATTCAAAGCATCCAGACTAAAATGGAGAGCAATCAAATAGCTGTGCGATCATTTTACTATTGCAGGAAATCAACAACAGAAATAAAATATAGATAAAGGAATAGTTTAAATTCAGTAGTTAATTTTTTATATTTAAATTATCTAATTAACAATAGCCTGAACAGGCGAATTTTATGGCTTTATTCTTCTAAAATTGCATGCCTCATTTAGAGTATTTATAATTCTTACATACTTATTCACACACACTTTTACAATTTTTTTTAGCAATCCATTAATTCCATTTCGGTGTGTGCCTTGTTTTCTAGTCTTAAGCATTTTGATCTTACCTTATACTTATACACCAATGAGTGGGATATCAGGAAAGATGGCAGAGTAACAGAACCATATTCATGCTGCTGATGTTTATATACACTATCATGGACTTACAACACATCACTAAGGGAAGAAGGATATTTGTTCACCAAATCTGTATTTTGTATCACTGAATGATTCCACAAATGTAGAAATAACTAGAAGTTTGACTTAGTAGCCCAAATATACAGCTTTTTATTTTTTTCAGTGAGCTATAATTTTTCTCCAATAGTCAATATTCATGAGAATTTATAAGAGGAAATTGAGACTTTGGAGTAGTATAGATCCCCATGAATGTATTGAGTTCCTGCTCCCACATAAAAATTACTGTCACCTTTTCTCAATGGTAGGTCAGTTCAGAGTAGGAAATTCCTTTCTGATATGAGACTTAAGGGAATTTGTGGTCAGCTCCAAATGAGGATAAGAAGAATGAGCATTTGAATGGATCAGACTCAAATTAGCAAGGGATTCTCTATGTCATTTACAACCCCTTCCTTACTAGGAATAAAATCAATATTCTCCATCATAATAATGTAGTAGAATCATAGTTTAATGATGTTATACAATAAAAAGGGGATGCGCTTCCTGAGACAGCAATTTTTACTGGAAAAAAAATATATAGTTCAAAGACCCGTGTTGCTACTGTTTAAGGGGTGTGGATAGTTCTTAATAAAATGTTTCTTAATATTCCAAGATACTGGGGATGGGGGGGTCCTCCTAATAAAAATATGGGTGGTATTATGTGACAATTTAAGAGATCTCTACAAAAACTAAGTGCTTCCAGTGGGAGTACAAGTAGGGGCCAGAGGGAGCATTTTAACTAACTTCAAGTAGAGAAAATAATTTAGACATTGTCTGTGTAACTTCAGAGGGTAGAATCAGATATGAGAGATTCAAGGTAGAGAGAGGATAAGAGAGAACTCCCTTATACCTAAGGCTATCTAATGTTGGAATGGACTAATTTGCATTGTAGTTATTTCCACATTATTGGGAGTTTTCAAGCATAGACCCCATGATTAGGTCTCAGGGATGTCTTAGGAGGGATTCATGCAACAGGTCGGAGGAAGACTCCTATGACCTCTAGGTTCACTTTCACTTTAAAAATTATATGATTCTGTGAACTTCAATGTTACAATGGGTTTGTGGTCTCAAAAGTATCAACATGTGACCATCCAGACTCAAGATCTCTAATGAAATTGAACCTATTACCTCCCACTTTGGAATAGTTTTAGTTTTTTCCTGATGTTTGGTCCATCACTGAAGCCTTCCTGGTGTTTTTTTTTTTAAAGGATGGTGAAGCATAAGGTATTAATGACATTTATGATTTTTTCCATTCTTTAGAAACCTATTGCAATTTTGTGAAATGCAATCCATAGATGCCTTTAAAATCATTTTTCTAGTGTGGATTTCTTTTCTACATTTTTCGGTCAGGTCCAGCTGATTTTTCTGATTTCTTTTTCCAAAATCTCATTGGCACTTCCTTATGTAGTACATCTAATATTGAGATGGTAGAGTACAAATGTTGCAATTCCCCTATTGCTGCTGCTAAAATTTTATTGCTGTAGAAAAAACAACAACATTAAAATTTGTTCTATTTTGTTGTTTTCTGCTAGGTCATTATGCACGTATTATTTATTTTTTATACCCCCAGTCTTTTGTTGGGCTTATTTGTTTGTTTGTTTGTTTATTCATTTCCCTTTTCAATTACTTTCAGGGGGGCAACAATGCAATGAATTGTGTAGTGAAAGGCGCTAAATTTAAAAAAGAAAGACTTGGGTTCAAATCTTCATTCTGTTCCTTATTCCCAGTGTGACCTTGAGCAAGTCACTTCACCTGTATAAACCTCACTTTCTTCATCTGAAAAAAGTAATTGGACTAGATGCCTTCTAAGGTCTCTTCTACCTCTAAATCTATGATTCACTATATTATAAAGTGATATTTCCATTCTCTTTGTCCATATTATTTTGTGAATAAACTGCTCCTCTATAAAATTGTTGCTGTTGTCTGCTAAATCTCTATATTTAGCTAGGAAATCAAGTGTTTTCTTGCTGAGATGCTTTTGAAACTCTTTTTATTTCTTTATTATGGCAAGTGATTTGTGTTAGTTGGACTTCTCTAAGAAATTATGGTAAAGGCAATGTCTATTGTGTGTTTTTCAGAGCTGACAGCTTATTTAACCAGTTCTGGTGGTTGAAGCTTTGACAATCATATTGAATGTCTTTCTGTCTTAATTCCTTCTTCTAATTTGGATTTGATTTTAACCTTTGCTCTAACCAGTCAATGCAGATGGCTAATTCCAGAAGACTCCCACATCTGTAACACATCTTTTCTTATATAAGATGTAATGAATTCCTTTCTTTTTGTGTGATGTTATTTGGTGCTCAACACATTATCGCCTCCTGACTCTTTTATTGAATGAAACATTCATAATATAGAGGCATGATCCCTTTGAGTATAATTTATGACTTTGAGCTCTCTTCTTTCTTGAGCACAAACCAAATTTTCCAGCATAGTTTTTGCTGTACTTTCCGGTGCCTTTTCATGTGTATTCATAGTACCAAATCTCATGAAAAATGTTGGTTTTTTTGGAGACCCTTGTCAAGTTCTTAACTGAATTTTTCTAGAACTCAGAAGACAACTTTCCATTTGGTTCTATTTCTTTATAGTCTGGGATATTGTTTCCAAGAAACATGCTCATATGGGTATACTATTCAGTTCTTCCAGTAGTGTAACTACTCCTTGAACAGTGGACAAAATTCACATGTGCATAATATTAACAATTAGTTTAACATTTCCAGAAAGTAAAACACCTAAATTTCTTAGCACCCTCTTCCACTGTCAATGAAAAATCAGAAGGAAGCTTCATAGTAAGCAATTTGTGATTTTGTTTTTTCCCCTTCTGTTTTGTTGTCATTCTGGACAAGAAATTCATGGCTAAGTTGTGGCTCCCTCTGCATTTAATTAAGCTGGTCCTTGTTTTGCTAACACAGACTGTACATGAAGGAATTCTAACTCTGCCCTTCACTGAAATAGCCCTGGAGAACCTAAGGTCACCTCCATGTCAGGAAGAGGCATCAGACCATGCCTTTTATGGGTAATTCTGATGTGGGAAGTTAGGAAAATTAATGAAAGACCCTTTTACTAATCCAAAGAGCCTGTGCATATATTTAGTGTTTCCAGCTAAATCTAATTAGCTAAATCTAACACAAGTAATATTAGGGGACATATAGAACAATTAGAAGGTACATGGAATGGGCATAGTAGTGATATGGGGCTTGGGACATATTGAGGACATATTAAGGGACTATTATAGTTTAAACTGGCCAACTAGATATCAGAAGGGACACACCAAGAAGTAGGGGGAGATTGGATTCTATAGCAGGAAAGTCAGTTAGTTGTGGCTGCTACCTGAGGCAGCACCAGGGAACAGAGATAATTTCAGAAGCCAGGACCACCAACCCTCATTCAAGCTTTTCCCACCCTGCCCTCAAAGGGAACTTTCCATTGTCGGGTGGTCACGAGTCATCTATCCTCTATAAAAGTTTGGCCTCCCTTCCATTGAGGAAGAGAATGTTTCTGAGCCATCTCCTTCCCGAAGGGAAGTCACTTTCTCTAGCATTTTATTCTAATTTGGCTGTGTGCAAGACTTGTAATTCTTTACAGAGGAATACCTAAAGACCCCCATCACCTATTTCCCCCATGACAGTAGCTATTAAAGAAATCCCAATGCTTTCAACAGGAAGGTTAAAGTACTGTTAAAGTACTTCAACTATCCTGAAAAGCCAAAGAGGAAAGACAGAGAGCAAAAGAATATTCCTAAATAAGCATGCCCTAAAGACTTATAGAAGCTCCTATTTAGAATGTCTTTTTATTAGATTCTAGGGTCATTTTCAGTCTACTTTGTGACATCTGATTTAGGGTTTGCATGCTCCATGAGAATTAGACAGCATTGATCAGGGCCACCCCTACAAGGATTCAGAATAGAAAATTGCCTACTTTGATTTTAAAGGTTTCAAGATATCATAATCTCCATTCAACAAAATAACCCACCTCTAGCCTTTCATGAAATCAATCCTCCCCCTCATACTTAACCTAGAACACTTATTATTAGACCTAAAAAGGGAGAGAGAATTTTTTTGTGGGACAATGAGGTTTAAGTGACTAGCCAGGGTCACACAGCTAGTGTCAAGTGTCTGAGGCTGAATTTGAACTCAGGTACTCTTGAATCCAAGGCCAGTGTTTTAGCCACCCAGCTACCCCAAGAAACTTTCTCTAGAATATCAAAGGCATATATAATCTCTAGAAAGTTTAAGCCAGGAAGACCCCATTTGATAAGAGCAACTTTGTCTTTTAGTTTTCTTCTAGAGGCAACCTATAACTTGGAAAGATTGGTAGATTTGGGAGTCAGAAGAATGGATTCAAATCTCAGCTTTGTCTCTACCTATGTGACCCTGTAGAAGTCCCTGGGCTTCAGTTTCCTCTATAAAATTAGATGATTGGATTAAATTACTTCTAAAGTCCCTTTCAGCTCTAAATCTCTAAATCTATGATCTTAAGATTACTAGTTTACCATTCATTCATTCATTCAAAAAGCATTTACTGAAAACCTGTATAAGCTAACTGGGCTAAAAATGGTAAAGGACATAAAGACAACTAAAAATTTATTTCTGACCTCACGGAGTATAAAATCTAGTTGCTGACATGACATATACACAAATAGGTGGTTAGTTATTCAGATTAACTCATTGTAATTCAGATCAGTTTCAGATACTTTGGAAGGCACAGGATAGGAGTGGGGATGAGATGACATCAAAGTCAACCTACCTGTCACAGTACAACTTACAAACATACTTTGAATTTACTCAGATCTATTTCTTCCTTTCTTCTTTTATTCCTATTTTCCTTCCTTTTTTTCTTTCTTTGCACTAGGGTCACAAATAAAAAGAATAAAACAGTCTTTAATATCAAGGAGCTTAATGGGAGGAGAGAAGAAATACATGTATAAGCATATAAAGAATTTTTAAAGTAAATATATATATATATGTGTGTGTGTGTGTGTGTGTGTGTGTGTGTGTTTTATATATGTTTTAAGGCAGTACAGAAGGAATTGGCAGATAGGGAATAATTAAAGTTTCAAGAGAGAAAAACAATTGAGGTTACAGTCTGCTGAAGGAGATGGTAAAGAAGGGAATTAAGGGGGCATGTAGAAGTGTTGACCTTGGTGAGAGGAAGGGCTGACCCAATGTCAGAGACTTGAAAAAGAAGGCAAGAGGGAAGGCTTTTGGGAGGTTTTGCAATGGAGAGAATTAGATAAAAAAGAACTCTTTCCTTTCTTCTTTCCTGGGCTATGAAATAGCCTGCTGCTTGGCCTCCCTGCCTCAAGTCTTTCTCCACTCCAGTCCAGCTTCCCCTTAGCTTCCAGAAGTGTAGGTCTGACCATGTCACTGTCCTATATAATATTTCCAAAGAGTTGGACATGACTGAAAATGATCGAACAACAATAAATCCCCATACCGAAAACTATCTTTCTTCTCATCTTCCCAAATTGGTGGTATAAAGTGTGGATCTAATTCTAATTTCTTCCAAACTACTTTTCCACTTTCCCAGAAGTTATCAAATAAGGAGTTGTTTTCCAGATAGTTTATACAATTAAGTATATCAAACACTAAGTTAAGTCAATTATTTCTGCTACTTCTCTGTATTTTCTCTTCCATAGGTCTACTTTTCTATATTTTAATTGCCACTAAATGGTTTGGATAATTTTTGATGACCTCAAAGTGCATTTTCATCTTCATTCCTTTCTTTTTATTATTTTACTTAATATTCTATATATTTTTCTTTTTCAAATAAATTTTGTCATTATTTTTGAGTTCTATAAATAATTTCTTCAGTAGATTGACATTATATTAAATTAACTTTGATAGTATTTTCCTTTTTATTATATTGGCTCTGCCTCTCCATGAGCACTGAGCATTATTCCCAGTTTTTACGTTTCTTTTAAATGAGCTTTTTATCATTTTGTACTTATGTAAGTATTAATTGTGCTGTGGTAAATTGACTCCCATATAGTTTATGTATTTGGTAGTTATTTTGAAGGAGAATTCTCTTATTATTATTGCCTTCTGGGTTTTGTTTTTATTATGTAGAAATATTTTTTATTTGTTTGGGCTTATTTTGTAGCCAGAAACTTTAATTAAGCTACTGTCTCTACTTGTTTCTTTGCTAAATACCCAGGATTTTCTAAGTTAAACATCATGTCAGCAATAGATCATTATCATTTGTCTTTTCTTTGCTTATATGCCTTTAATTTATTAATTTGTTTTTAGCTATTGCTAACATTTCTGCAATTATATGAAATAATAATGGAAAAAAAGATATCCTTGCTCCTTTGTTTAACAATTTATCCATTACTGGGGCAGCTAGGTGGCGCAGTGTATAAAGCACTGGCCTTGGATTCAGGAGTACCTGAGTTCAAATCCAGCCTCAGACATTTGACACGTACTAGCTGTGTGACCCTGGGCAAGTCACTTAACCCTCATTGCCCCACAAAAAAACCAAAAAAAAAACAAAAAAACAATTTATCCATTACTTATATTGTACACAGGCACACATATAGTCCTTATCATATTTGCAGATGACAATAAAGAGAGATGGATACTTAAATATCTTAGAAGACAGAATTGAGATCTAAAAAGATTTTATTGGGCCAAATCTAATAACCTGAAATTTAAGAGCAATAAATGTAAAGTTTTATACTTAGGTTCAAAAAATAAACTTCATAAATTGGGTTAAAAGTATATACACAGGGGACAGCTAGATGGCGCAGTGGTTAAAGCACCGGCCCTGGATTCAGGAGTACCTGAGTTCAAATCCGGCCTTAGACACTTGACACTTACAAGCTGTGTGACCGTGGGCAAGTCACTTAACCCCCATTGCCTAAAAAAAAAAAAAAAAAAAAAGTATATACACAGGGGGCAGCTAGGTGGTGTAGTGGATAAAGCACTGGCCCTCCATTCAGGAGGACCCAAGTTCAAATCCGGCCTCAGACACTTAACACTTACTAGCTGTGTGACGCTGGGCAAGTCACTCAACCCCAATTGCCTCACCAAAAAAAAAAAAGTATATACATAGGGGCAGCTAGGTGGCACAGTGGATAAAGCACTGACTTTGGATTCAGGAGTACCTGGGTACAAATCTGGCCTCAGACACTTGACACTAGCTGTGTGACCATAGGCAAGTCACTTAACCCTTATTGCCCTGAAAAAAAACATATACACAGCAGTTCATCTAAAAAAACCCTTCAAATTTGTAGCTATGTGTCATTAGTATGATACAATAGTAAAAGAAAATATTAGTGTGATATGACCCCGAAAAGAACTATGAGAAGACACGACCCCCATGTTCCATTGAGGAAGTTGGAGGTCCATGGTTGTAGAATTTAATGTTAGACTTTTTCAATGTGTTGATAGGTTTTGGTGAATTCTTTAAAATATTCTACTGGGTTTAACAAATAGCTATGTGGAGGAGGGTTAAAGAGAGGAACGCAGAGAGAAATGGGGCTAATGTAAAAACCAAAGCTATCAACAAAAAAATCTAGTGAAAAGGATGGAGTGTAATACAGTTAAAAATCATAATGTGAAAAAAAATTGAAGCAGATTTTTCTGGAAAAGTCCTCATTTCTCAAGCATATAGAGAATTGAGTCAAATCTGTAGAAATAAAAGCCATTTCCCAATTGATAAATTATCCAAAGATATGAACAGTTTTCAGGTAAAATATTCAAAGATATCTATAGCCATATGAAAAAATGTTCTAAATCACAGCTTCTTAAACTGTGGGTCATGATATCACATGGGGTCACATAACTGAATGTAGGGCTCATGAAAAATTTGGCAGTAAATTTTTTATTTGTTTACCTGTTTTATATTCCTATATGCCTGGGGTGATATAAAAATTTATTAGGCAAAAAGGGGTCACATATAGAAAAAGTTTAAGAAGCCTTGCTCTAAATCACTATTAACTGAGGTACTCCCTCTTACCTATTGGATTGACCAATAGGACAGAAAAAGAAAATGACAAAAATGGGATTGGATATGGGAAAAATGAGACATTAAGGCAATGTTAGCAGAATTTTGAACTGATTCAACCATTCTGTACAGCAATTTGGAACTATGCCCAAAGAGCTATAAAACCATCCACATCCTTTGACCAAGCAGTAACACAAGTAGATGTGCATCCAAAAAGATATCAAAAACAAAAAGGAAAAGTACCTATTTGTACAAAAATACTTATAGCAGTTTTCAAAGACTTGGAAATGGAGGGGATGCCCATCAATTGGGGAATGGCTGAATAAATCATGTTATGTGGTTGTGCTGGAATACTATTGTAGTCTAAGAAAAGATGATGCAAAATGAAATATACTGTGTTCAAAGTAACAGCAATATTATAAGATAATCAGTTGTGAATGACTCAGCTATTCTCAGCAATACAATGATCTAAGAAAATTCTGAAGGACTTATGAGGAAAAATACTACTCATCCCCAAAGAACTGATAGTGTCTGAATACAGATTGAATCATACTTGTTTTTTACATTCTCTATTTTTCTTGAGTTTTTATTTTGTCTATATTTACCTTCATAATATGATTAATAGGGAAATATGTTTTGCATGACTACACATGTACAACCTATATCAAATTACTTGCCTTCTTGATGAAGGATGGGGGGAGAAGGGAGAGAATTTGGAACTCAAAGTTTTACAAACAAGTGTAAAAAATTATTTTGCATGTAAATGGGGAAAAATAAAATACTAAACACTAAAAAAATGTTTAAATCTAGTTTAGAAAAGATTAAAAATCACATAGCCAAGTACAGATCTATGGACCATTCAAGTAGAGACTTTTCAAATAGTTACCAAATTATTGATGGAATAACTTGGTTTGGCCATTCAATAATTTTCAAGTTCACATTACTGTTCTATTATCTAGGCTACAGAATTCCATCAGTTCCACAAGGATATGATGAGAGACTGTCTCATGCTTTACTAAAATCAAGGCAATCTGTATTTAAGTCTCCCCTATTCTATTAGTCTAGTAACCCTCTCAAAAAAGGAAATGAAATTAGTCTGTTGTGATCCATTCTTGATGAAGCCATGTTGACTTTTTGTGATCATCATTTCCTTTTCTAGACACTCATTATATGCACTGCTTTTCTTTTCACATAGCTATGCAGTTTAGGGGGTGAAAGAAAATAGTCAATGTATGATGTGCCATACTTCCTTGAGAAGGTAGGTGCTGTTGGGCAAAAAATGCTGACCTTGGAATCAGGAAGTCCTGAGTTCAAATTCTGCCTCATATCCTTAGTTGTATGAACTTGAGTATATCTCTTAACCTCTGACAACCTTAGTTTCCTTATCTATAAAATGAGAATTTTATATATAAGTATCTCTCTCTATATATATGTATATATATATATATATATATATATATATATATATATATATATAAAATAGATGAGTACTTCTCAGGACTGTTGCAAGGATAATGAGATATTTGCAAAGTGTTTTACAAACCTTAAAGTACTATATAAATAGTACTTATTATTATTTGTTATTATTGTTGCTACTACTTACCACCACCACCACCACCACCACTACTACTACCACCACCAAACCACTATCACCACTACCATTACTACTACTACCACTACTACTACTACTACTACCACTACCACCACCACCACCACCACCACTACTACCACTACCACCACTACCACCACTACCACCACCACTACTACTACTACTACCACTACCACCACCACCACCACCACCACCACCACCACCACTAGTACTACCACTACCACCACCACCACCACTACTACTACTACTGCTACTACTACTTCTTCTTCTAAAACAGGGTTAATTAATGGCACCAAACTATTATGGTTATTGTAAAGATCAAAGAAAGAACATATAGAAAGTGTTTTGAAAATGTAAAAATCCTTGTAAATGCTAGCTGTCAATATTACTATTATTATTATTATTATTATTGTGAGAATAGGAAATTCTACTATGTTTTGTTATTGTCTTAATGAAAATAATGATATAAAACTGCACTTAATAGTTTCTTTAGAATCAGAGGTTCTTAACCTGGGGTCCATAAACTTGAATGAGAAAATGCATATTTTATTTAGTAACCTTGAAAAGCAGTTTAGCCTTTTCCTTCATTTATAAATTCAGACAACAAGAATTATTATGAGAAAGGTAAAACAGACTTGCCATAGAAGTCCATGACACAGAAAAGGTTAAAACTCCCTTATTATGAGTATTATTTTACAGGTCACCAAAAGTTTAATAACTACTGTTTTGTCAGAGTACCTGAAAGGCAAAAAGATTTTTAAATGTATAATAACTATCAAGACTACATAATATTCAAAGAGGAAGGTGTACATGTGTGTGTGTGCGAATACAGGACGTCATGAGAATGAGCAGAATGCATAGTTTAAGTTATGTTGAAATTATACAAATATATATGTAAATATAAACTTTTAAAAATCACCCAAATATATGTTATTACATCCAAGTTCATATTTTTTCCTGAATTTTTTGTTGTAGTAGAAGAAATTAAAGTCATAATTCTGATCCAATTCCATGTCCTGCCAATCCCCATTGATAAGAACTCCATATAGCTCTTATCATTTCAGTCCCTCATCTTTCATTTACGTTAAAAATAAAATGAACTTCCATTACCCAATGGAAGGCTAGGTTGGCAGGACCCATAAGTTAAACATTGGATTTATTTTCTACCAGCAGGTAGTTAGTTCCTTGCTCCTGTTATTATCTGGACCCTTGTACAGCCTCTTGGCTGCCTTTCGTGCTAACGTTGCTAGTGGCAGTGGAACTGCCCCTAGGGCTGCTGTAGGGTCAGGCTGCTGATGGCCTGTCTTTTCCTCCCAGGTGCCATTGATGAAGAACAATCCTCAGCTCAGAGAGGGGTATGATTAAAGAGCCAGAGCTTGAGATCTCAGAATTTTTCCACTTAGTCTATGGAACCCCCATAAACTATGTTAGAATAAATCCCCTAGCAATCATTAAATAACGGGGAAACTCTTTTGAATATATCCTTTTTTTTCCTTTCCGCCTAACAAAAGAATACAAATGTCTTGAGAAGATTCTTTAGAAATGCTGGAGGTTGCATAATATTGTACAATTTTTCCCCATTCTTTCTCCATATAACTTTTTTCCCTGTGTGTACATGTTATTGTTATTGACAGTAGTTCTAAAGCCTTTTTTTAAATTAAAAAAAAGGAATTAAACAGTGAATCAATAAAGATTAGCTATTTACTGTAGATTACTACATTATCATCCCCATAATTACAATAATGGTTGCTGATGGAAATTCTATTTATGTGAATCATTTTATACTTGTTATTTATTATTATTAATGTTACCATTATTATCTTCTTACCCTTCAGTTCACAAGATGTATCTTCTCAGTGAATTTTAATTTCAGTATCTTGCTATTATACTGTACATAATCCTATCAAAGACTGTCCTTCATGCAACATTTTCAGTGATATATTATCATAGAGACCGTTAATGAATGAGCTTCATATCTTACTAATACTGTTTTAGATACTATTTTTATTAATTTTCTAAGCTGTAATTCTTCATACAGTACCTGCGTCTGTCCTCTATTAAAGCTGTGTTTTTTATTTTTACATGGAAATTTCAGAAGGCAGCATTAACTTTGTGTCTTTAAGAAATACATTTAACTTCCCAGATTCTCAATGATTGCATTAACATAATGTCCATGCTTTGTTCTCTTGTACTTGGGACAAGTTAATTTTCACAATTTTCCTTTGCTTTGGATTCCAGTTTTGGGTTAACAATCAAAATTAAAATGGTAAAAAACTGTGTTCTCTCCTGCATCCAACTGAGAAAAGAAAGAATGTAAAAAAAACAAACCAATTGCACTTTGTCCTTTGACTAAGATACAGATATTCTAGTTGAATAAAGAAAAATGATTATGCAGATTAATATGAGCTGTTTCTAAGCTCATGATAAAGTAAATATAATCACTGTACTGAAGATACTGTATTCTCTTGTAATCATGTATTTTACTTAAAGGACATATTTATTTTAAAAGGATTAGGTGCACAATAAGGAAACCATTTATTTGTTTTTTGCATATTCTTTTAACAACATTTTACTGCATTGCATGGTGCACCTTAAGGTTGCACATAAAAGAATTTCTTCCTCCTATTTAGGCATTTTGATCTTTGCCACACACTATGAAAGTCTAGCAATTGTATTCTTTTCCAGTTGGTTCTATAGGATGGATAAAACATTAGATGAAAGTAATCCTCAGCTATAACTGCATTTCTTTGAAATTATAATATTCAGACAGTATAAAATTAGTGGCCAATATTAAAATGTCCTTGAAACCATACTACATATAGAAAATATAAATAAGCCTTAGAGTCTTTTGAAGTAATATTAAATATACATGTGATATTCCCATTTTAGATTAATAGCTAAAATACCATACATTGTTATGGTAATATAAACCATATGATATATTTAGCATATACCACTGTCATCCCACATAAGCAAAACACATCTTCATTTTTGGTTTGTACAATATGCTTTATTAATCATTTTATGGACTATTTCCTAAGTACATTTATGATTAAAATGCACTCATACATTTGTATGTTAATACACACATATAAAAGCAGTCCAGATGTGTGATTTCATTGGTGTAGAGAAACCCCAGCGTGAAAAAATACTCCATCAATGCAACTCATTGGTAATTTGTCTGGGGAAACTGAGAGTTTAAGTGATTTGCCCATGGTCAGAATAGCTAATATATGTCAGAGGCAGGAATTAAACCTAAGCCTTTCTGAATTTTATGTTGGCTCACTATCCACTATGCCATGTAGTTTCTCATTATAATATCTATTTAATATTACTCCATTCGAATACATATATGTATATGCATATGTGATGGCTAGTTGGCTGAGTGGATAGAGCACAGGGCCTGGAGTCAGGAAGACCTGAGTTCAAACCTGACCTCAGACATTTACTAACTGTGTGACCCTGGGCAAGTTACTTAACCCTGTTTTCCTTAATATACTAGAAAAGGAAATGGTAAACCATTCCAGTATCTTTGCCAAGATAATCCCGTGGACAGTATTGGTGTGCTGTGGTCCATGGAGTCATAAAGAATCATACATGACTGAATGACTGAACAACAATAACAACATAGATATGTATACACACATGTGCATATACACATGGGTCTGAACATATGTTCATATATATTATGTATTATTCCGACAGAAAACAAAATTAATTGAGAATCTATTTTTTTTGCATGGGTTTGAATATCAGTCCACTGAGTTAATCTGTCAGAATATGTTTCTTGAACAGAGACTATAATAAACAATGAGCAAGACTCATAATTGAATAGAAGGAAGAGGTTGGAGTAGATTGTACTTAGGGAAGTATGTGGAGCTTTCATTGATACCAAGCTACTTGCTGTTATGAAAACCAACCCTTTTTGAGCATCAGTATTCTTTTGGCATTTCTATATGTGTGTGTGATTCATGGATAGCCATGTTGTCAGAAGAATCACCATGGAAAGTCAGAAGAAGGACAATGGAAAGATGCATATGTTCAAGTAGGCTTTAGCACATTACTAAAAATGTCTTTCATTTAATAATTGGTATAACAATAGCTAGTATTTCTATAACCAGCCTTGGACATATTTTTTACCTCTGATCTTCATAACAAGCATGGGAGGTAGGTACTATTATTATCCCCTTTTTGCTGATGAGAAAACCGAGGCTGAGCAAACTTAAGGAATTTGTCCATGGTTACTTAATACAGGATTAAACTCAGGTTTACTGAGTCCAGCAATCGATCCACTGTCACCTAACTTCTTCCAAGTAAATTATATCATCAAGAGTGTGTGTGACAAGGAAAAACAGACAAACAGACAGACAGACAGACAATGTATCCTGAAGTCACACACTAAAATTGAGGGATGACAAATGAATAGCTTGAGTATTGTTTTCATTTTAATGAAATACTAAAACAACCAGACAAAGGCTCCTTGTGAATTTGGTAGATTTTCTATGAAGGACTTAAGGAAAGACATCATAAAATTATACATAATGAGAATGTTTAAATGAGTTTACATAAACTTTGTTGTAGGGACAGGATAGAGAAAATCATGGATCTGCTGAAATAGTTAAGGATGTGCATAAAAATTAAAGTACAAACAAAATGCTGAACAATTCAAATAAAAACAGTACAGTATCATTTAGAATAGACCAGAAAGGGAGAGAAATAAGGAGGAAAAAATAAATAAATACTTTTTTGAAAAAGGTGGCACAAAAGAATGTTTAGAAAGCTAAGAGGTGAGATTGTGAAAAAGAAGTACTTTAAACCAAATAGTTTTCTGGGTATAAAAATAAGAATCAAAATAGGGTCCAACAAATTGATAAATAAAAAGAAATAAAGAAAAAACTAAGTAAATTCAAGGAACTTGTGAAAGGGCATATAGATGGAAATTGAAGGAGTCTGAAGTAATCTACTAGGACCTAATTAGTACAGGCAAAATTAAATTAAAAGGCCAAAGCACTGACTTTAAGGAGAAATTGATTTTAAATTGACCCAAAAGAAAAACATGGAAAAAACCTGCCAAACTAACCATTAAAAGCTCAAATGTGAATGTATTAAACAATCTAATAAAATTGAAAGGGAATTGTAAAAAGGATAAAAAGTAAAACCCAACAATTACCTTCATTAAAAATAACACATCTATTTTCCAGGTCAGCAGTTTTTCCCAGAAGATATTTCACATTGCCCTCTATTTTTTTTATTCATTTGGATTTGCTTTATTGTGTCTTGGTTTCTCATAAAGTCACTGGCTTCCATTTGTTCAATCCTCATTCTTAGGCAATTATTTTCATCAGAGAGCTTTTGTACCTCCTTTCCCATTTGGCCAATTTGACTTTTCAAGCTGTTGCCTTTTTTCTCATGTCTTTCCTGCATCTCCCTCATTTCTCTTTCCATTTTTTCCTCTACCTCTCTAACTTTATCTTCAAAGCCCTTTTTGAGCACCTCTATGGCCTCTGAGACCAATTCATATTTTTCTTGTAAGCTTTAGACATAGATGAATGACTGAACAACAATAACAACATAGATATGTATACACACATGTGCATATACACATGGGTATGAACATATGTTCATATATATTATGTATTATTCTGACAGAAAACAAAATTAATTGAGAATCTATTTTCTCATCAGCAAAAAGGGGAATAATAGATGTTGACATCTTCCTCTGAGGGTGCCCCTTGGTCTTCCTTGTTACTGAAGAAACTTTCTATGGTCCTCACCTTTCTCTGTCTGTTCATGTTGCCTTTCTTTTACTTGACTTTTAGCTCCTTAAAGTGGGGCACTGTTTCCAGGCTGCAGTATCTATCCCAAGCTTAAGAAGTCCCAGGTGGTATGATTTAAGGAGGATCAGGTTCTTCACTCACCTGGTCCATAGATGACCTCAGACCAACTTGCTAATCAACCAGCTTTGTGTGTGGTGGTTGTTAGCTCCAATGAGCCTGTGCCCCTCCCCCACCTGGGCTACTGCTACTCAAGCCTACCTCCTGGTTCTCAGCAGGGGTGAAAAATCTAAGTTCTGCCTCAGCACCAGAATAGACCCCTGTAGTCTCCCCCCTACCCAGGGCTCAGCCCTCTCACCAGACTATGAGCTTAGTTCCAGACTACACTGGATTTTTACTGAATCAGACTTCAGCTGATTCAGAGGCTCTGGGGGTCTGCTTCTCTGGTGAGGCCTTCCTGGGACTGGATCTGTGTCAGGGTGACTGTGGGGTTGGGCTCGACACCTGTGTCAGCACAGCAGCTCCCTCCTTCTGACCTTCCAAGCCATTCTTGGTTAGAAGATGATTTTAACACATTCTTCTGTGAGTTTTGCTGCTCCGGGCATTTTCCTATGGTATTATTTGGATGTTTTTTGGAGCAATCATGTCATGAGGTCAAGAGCCTTACCTCTGCCATCTTCCCACGTCTACTTCTGATGTAATGAGGGAGTTGTAAAAAACGATAAAAAGTAAAAACCAACAATTACCTTCATTAAAAATAACACATCTAAGAGGACAGCAAGATGGTTCAGTGGATAAAGCACTGCCCCTGGATTCAGGAGGACCTCAGTTCAAATCCACCCTCAGGCACTTAACACTTACTAGCTGTGTGATCCTGGGCAAGTCATTTAATCCTCATTGCCCCGCAAAAAAAAACCAAACAAACAAACAAACAAACAACAAAAATAACACATCTAAAAATGAAGTTTAGATACTGAATAAAAAAGGAAGACAAGGAAAAAATTACTAGTAGTCAGGAGGTTAAAAAAAGTAGAAGTTACAGTTATGCTGTAAGATGATCTAAAAATTAGAGAAAAATAATGTTAAAGGATATAAACCACATTTTAAGACCATATATGATGAAATGAGAATTATTAAATCATCCCCAAATGTTGCAGAACCAAAATTTACAAAAGAAAGGATAACAGAATTGCAAAGATATAGAAAGTAAGACAAAATTTTAGGAAAAATTAGTGTTCCTCTCTTAGAGCTGGAAAATGTAAACAAAAGATAAAAAAGAAACCAATACAGATAGTATATATTTAAAACCAAAAGTCAGCGTAATTTTCTTTTTTTTTTTTTTTGCAGGGCAATGGGGGTTAAGTGACTTGCCCAGGGTCACACAGCTAGTAATTATTAAGTATCTGAGGCCAGATTTGAACTCGGGTCCTCCTGAATCCAGGGCCAGTGCTTTATCCACTGTGCCACCTACTCACCCCCCAGCATAATTTTCAATAACGATTTAAGGTTAACTAAATATTAGAAACTTTTGACCAAAAATGCAGGAATAAGCAATGTTGTCCCTGCTAGTATTTGACAGTTCTAGACATGCTTTTTTATTATAATATGAAAAGAGTGGGGGTAGTGGCAAGAATTAAACTTGAAATTATTCTTTTGGTGGTTTACCTAGAATACCCCATAAAATCAATAAGAAATCTAAGAAAACTACTAGTTTCAGTAAAAAGGAAGTATACAAAAGAAATCTACAAAAATTGACAGGATTTCTACATGGAGATAGCAAAACACAGAGGAAATTATAGAAAGGAAAATTCCATTTAGAATGACTGAAAATGAATAAAATATTTTTTCCTCTTTACTCCCACATCTATATTTCAAAGTTGTCATTTAACTCTGGTCTTTACATTAAGAATGCTCAGAGGTCTCCTATTTCATTAAAAGTGGAAAAGGGAACAAAGGAGGCAGCTAGGTCGCACAGTGGATAAAGCATGAGCCCTGGATTCAGGAGAGCCTGAATTCAAATCCAGCCTCAGACACTTGATGCTTACTAACTGTGTGACCCTGGGCAAGCCACTTAACCCCCATTGCCCCACCCCCCAAAAAAGTGGAAGGGAAGAGAAGGAAAGGAAGGAAAGGGAACAAAAAGGAAGGGAACAGAGGGAAAAGGAAACAAGTGTTTGTTAAGTCATTATTGTGTACCAGGGATTGTGTTAAATGCTTTACAGAAAATTACTCGTTTCATCCTTATAATAACCCTGGAAGGTAGGTGCTCTTATTATCACTATTTTATAGTTGAGAAAATTTAGGAAGGCAGAGGTTAAGTGACTTGCAAAGGGTCATTTAAGTAGTAAGTTTCTGAGACTGAACTCAAGTCTTCCTGAATCTAGGCCTAGCATTATTTCCACTGTATTGTCTACCTGCCATTTTTTCATGTCAGATTATACTGATTTTTGCTGGATAAATTACACTTGGTTGAAAGTCTATATATTTTACATTTGGAATATCATATTCCAAGCTCTCCAATACTTTATATTGGTAGCTGCTAAATCTTGTGGGAGCTGATTGTGACACCTTGGTATTTAACTCTTATTTTCTGGAAGAGTTCAGCATCTTTTTTCCCTTTGACCTAGAAGCTCTAGATTTTATCTATGATATTCCTGGGAATTTTCATTTGGGGGGTTATTTCAAGAAGTTACCAGTTTTTCAATTTTTGCTTTCCCTTCTAGTTCTCATAGGTATAGGAAGTTTTAATTCATGATTTTTTATCTAATATGAATGTAGTACATTTGGGTGGGAGGGTATGAATTACAGGTATCTAATGATTCTTAGATTTTTATTCTCTCCTTGAATTATTTTCCAGGTAAGCTGTTTTTAACAGTTTTTGAGTCTTTCGATTATGTAAATTGTTTCTTATTATGTCATGGAATCATTAACTCCTATTTGATCCATTATAATTTTCATGGAGTATGCTACTTAAGTAAGGTTTTATACCTCTTGTACTAAGCTATTATTTCTCCTTCCATTTATAATATCACTTAAAAACTCTTCAGTTTCTCTGGCTATGTTTTTCTTTAAAGATTTGCTTATACCACTAAGTCCTGATTGGTGTGAACAATTAATCCCATGAAGGGGTTGCATATATTAAAATTTGTAATATTTGAAGTTATGGTTGTAAAAATAAGGTAATTAGTTCAAACCCAATAGATATATGCAGCATAAATTCAAATAGCATGACTGTGTCATGGGATTCATTATTTGTATTAATTGGGATCTGGCTCAAGATATTATAAGTGTCATTCTCTTCTGAGTTTATATCTTGAGTATCCTTGGTTCTATAATATTACTTTTATCATTGGTGTCTTTTTAAAAATTTACTACTTGCTCTTCTAGTCTTCCTTACTTTGCATTATGGCAGAACTTTGTAAAGCTCTGTAGGGAATGATGGATCTGTTTTTATCCTGATCTAGAATTAGCTGAAGTCTTGCTAATGCTTAATTTGCAAATTGAATGCTTCATTCTTCAAGGATTTCAGAAACAGTTCAGGCCAATGCACTGTACAATTTTAGTAAATTATAAGCAGTATGATTTGGGGTGTGGTCTGATTATTGCCCTCCCAATCTGAGGTTTTCAGACCCCAGTTTGGGTATGGGCAACACAACTATAGGTTTAACATTGGCTGAAGCTACACTAGACAGTTGCTGGTTCCTGACTTAGTCAGCTCTAGTTGGAAGGTTTTGCATATTTAGATTAGCAGAACTGTAGATATACCCATGGTCTGGACTTCTTGCTCCTGTTACTCACTTTCAGGCCTTGGCCCAGTTCTTTGGGCTTACTCAAAGATCTTATTTTGGAGTCAGAGTGAAAGAAATATAAGGCTTACCTCTGATCTGCACTGTCTTCTGTACACAGCTTCAGGAAATAGACCCCAACCTCAGGCTATGCTGGAAGGCTCCTAGACCCTGTTCTAGAGTTAGAGTGACACAGCTATGAGCTAGCTCCCATTCCTGCTCCCTGCACCCGTACACAGCTATAGCCCTCAGCACATCTGAGCTGGATCCCTGACTTCACTTTTGGGTCAGACTGCATCAATTAAAATCTTCCTTCATTTTTTGTTCCTTACCTTGATACATAGTTTCAGGCTTATTGGAAGGCTCTGAGCTAAGCATTCCTAAGTGGATGCCCTCACCAGCACCTGCAGGACTCTGCCTACCTTCTGTGTTGTTTCATGGCTAGAAAAATGATTCACTATGATGTTTCCTTGCATTTCCCAATAACCACTAAATCTAGTGATCTTCCTAGATCTTTTTTGGCATATTTGTATGAGAGAGCTGTTTCCTCTTACTTCACCCCCTTTGAGAAGAGCTGAAAATATCAAAGTAGTACCATCATGTTAGTGGCTGTGAGACTGGGGAGGGGAAAATCAGTAGGGATTTGTGATTAAAAAGAAAAAGAAGCAAATACTGAGCATTGGGTAATATCAGCATAGGAGGTCATCTGAGAAGGTCGGCACAATGTACATGCCTATCAGAGTCTTGACTAATCTCTGGGCTACTCTTGGTCTAGTAATCATTTCTTAATCCTCTCACTTTTTTCCCTTCTCTCGGATACTTGCTTATCCTTGCCTGAATGAGAGAACCGTGATTTCCTATTTCCTACCTTCATTACTCTTCCTTATCTTCTCAACTCTTATAGCAGTGCATCGACTTTGGAAATATTAATATTATTAATAATAAAAAGGATAATAGCTAGCACTTACAAAGTCTTTAAGGTTTTGAAAATACTTTACATGGGGCAGCTAGGTGGCGCAGTGGATAGAGCACCGGCCCTGGATTCAGGAGGACCTGAGTTCAAATCCCACCCTCAGACACTTGACACTTACTAGCTGTGTGACCCTGGGCAAGTCACTTAACCCCAATTGCCTTACTAAAAAATATATATATATATATTTTACAATCAGATTATTTTATCCTCATAAAAACTTTGGGAGGAAGTTGGTATTATCACCTCCATTTTGCAGATGAGAAAACTGAAGTAGATTGTGCTTAAGGTACTTGCCTATGGTCAAACAGCAAGTAAATATCTGAGGCTAAATTTGAGCAATGATTTTCTTCAGAGAGCTTTTCTACCTCCTTTTCCATTTGGGCCAATTTGGCTTTTCAAGCTTTTGACTTTTTTTCATGACCCTTCTGCATCACTCTCATTTCTTTTTCCATTTTTTCCTCTACCTCTCTTATTTTATCTTCAAAGTCTTTTTTGAGTGCCTCTATGGCCTGAGACCAATTCATATTTTTCTTGAAAGCTTTGAATGTAGGAGCCCTGACTTTGCTATCCTCTAATGAGGGTGTACCTTGATCTTTCTTTTCACTAAAGAAACTTTCTATGGTCCTCATCTTTCTCTGTCTGCTCATCTTGCCTGTCTTTTACTTGACTTTTAACTCCTTAAAGTAGGGCACTGTTTCCAAGCTGCACTGTCCCAAACTTCAAGGGGTCCCAGGTGGTATGATTTAAGGAGGGGCAGATTCTTCATTTGCCTGGCCTGTTATCTGGTCCGTAGATAACCCCAGGTCGACTTGCTAATTAACCAGGCAGCAAAACTTTGTGTGCTGTGGTTGTTAGTTCTGGACAAGCCTGCACCCCTACCCCACCTGAGCCAGTGACACTCAAGCCTATTTCTTGGTTCCCAGAAGGGGTGAAACACCCAAGTTCAGCCTCGGCACCAAGAGAGACACCTGTAATCTCCCACCAGCCCACTACTCAGCCCTCTCACCAGACTGTGAGTTTAGTTCCAGAAGATGCTGGTGCTGCAGCTAATTCAGAGGCTCTGGAGGTCTCTCTCTCTGGTGAGACCTGCCTGGGACTGGATCTGTTTCAGTGTGACCACAGGGTTGGGCTCCACTCCCACCCTGGAACAGCAACCCCTTCCTGCTGACCTTCTAAGCCGTCTTTGGCTGCAAAATGATCTTAGCCCATTCTTTTGTGGGTTCTGCTGCTCCAGGAATTGTGCTGTGGCATTATTTGGATGAGGCCAAATTTGAACTCAGGTCTTCCTGACTTGAGGTCCAGGCTTCTATTATGCCACAGAGCTGTTTATTGTTGTTTTTGTTAACCAGAGCTGAATAGAAACTTTAAAATACAAACCTAGAGATAGCCTCAGTTGTTAAGCCCCATCCTGGAGTGCTGGGTCCTTCTTTGCATAGGCACTATAAATAAGGTTGGGGATACTTAATATAGTGGTGTAATTTTTCCCAAATTGGTTTTGTTGTTGCTCTTGAAAGGAAGGAAGCATGACCTAATTGATAGAGAATGTCCCTTGGCTCCAGGAGGACCTATGTTTAAGGCTTGCCTCTGACATACACTGACTGTGTGACCCTGATCAAATTAATCAACCTCTCAATGCTTTAGATGACTCTCTAAGAATATAAGTTGCATTGAAGGTGACTACCTACATTGGCAGAAGGTGTTTCTTCATTAGTTTCACTTAAAATAGTGAAATCATAGGTCCAAGTCCTATCTCTTTTATATAGGAATATGCCTTTCAACAAGGCTTCACCGGCAGCTTGTACTGCAGTAATATGTGTGAGATTCAGTTTTTAGCATTTGTTCTTCAAGAGGCACTTCAGCATCATAGGTTTAAATGTTTCTATTGATTTTCATGTCTCAATTTATTGTAAACACATAAGTTACCCATTAGTTTACAACAAGCCTTTGGGTTTCTTGGGTAAAGCAACACTCATTTACAAAGGATGTTAAATGAACAAGAGCATTTCAAATGTACATTAGCAAGACTGTGAAAGATGTTTTTATTTATAGGACTTGTCTTACTGGAGAAATTGTTTTCAAGTGCACAGGTTGCTGAATATCATTCTTACAAGAACTTGCTTTTGTGAAATCAATGTGAGCCAGTGCTGGCTTGAATTTCATTAAAATCATCTACCAATAAGATTTACATTGAACCAGTCATTTTAGGAAGTCTATTTGCTCCCATAGTATTGCTTTTATTTCAGAATTTATACAAATCAGCAGGTATCTATGATGTCAAGTAAAAGTCAAGAGCATATATTTATTATTTTTGTTCATCTTGTTAAGCTAATTGTGAAAGCTGCATGATTATCAATTTTTCTTAATTGCTCCACAGTTTGAAGTTTCCTTCTTGAAGTCACCATTGATGATTTTGTATAAGGGACATTATAAAAATTTGATGTTATAACAATGATTATTTGGTTATTTGGAGTTAGATAGGTAGTGTGGTGAATAGAGTGCTGGACTTGGAGTAAGAAGTCCCAGGTTCAAATTCAGCCTCATACATTTACTACCTATGTAATTCTGGGCAAATTACTCACCCCTGCCTTCCTCAATTTCCTAATTTGTAAAATATGGATAATAATAGTACTTATGTCTCAGGGTTTTTGTGAGAATAAAAATAAGATAATATTTGTAAAGTACTTCACAAGGCTTGAAATGCGATAAGAATGCTTTTTTATTGTTTAGTTGCTTTCAGTTATGTCCAGCTCTTCATGACCCCCTTTGGGGTTTTATTGGCAAAAAGATTGGAATGGTTTGACATTTCCTTCTCCTGCTCATTTTATAGAAGAGGAAACTGAGACAAAGAGGGTTAAGTGATTTGCCCAGGGTCACACAGCTAATAACTATCTGAGGTTCTTGCTTTACATAAGTGAGCCATTCTGCAAACCACTCTGTAAAGCATTTTTTTCTTTTTTACAAAATGTGAATTTGCCTGGAGATTTGGGAAAAGGAACAAGAAAGGGAGGGCGCTACCTGGGCCTTGGAGGAAGAGGGTTCTGACTGCCTGACAGTGTTTGCTTTACATTCATTTGCATGATACAAATTTGACCTTCCTTAAGAATTCTGAAAGGATATATATTTATTATGTTTAAATGGTATTTTATTTTTCCCAATTGTGTTATGATAAACTTTAGCATTTATTTAAAAAAGATTTTAAGTTCCAGGTTTCTCTCCCTTCCTCTTTCCCCTTCTCTACCCTCTTTCTAAAATGGTAGGCAGTTTGATATAGGTGAGATAGAGATAGAGATAAGGATAGAGATACAGATAGAGATATGTGTGTATGTATGTGTATATTGCATGTGTATGTATATGTACACATACATATATGTGGGTATATATGTAATTTTGTAAAACATATTAGTCACAATTTTAAAAGAGGAAACAGATCAAAAGGAAAAAAAAATGAAAAAATATGATTCAATCTGCATTCAGAGTCCATCAGTTCTTTACCTGGATATGGAAAGCATTTTCCAGCATGGGTCTTTTGTATTCGTCTTGGATCATTGTGTTGCTAAGAAGAGTTAAGTCATTCTTATTTGATCATCTTGCAGTGTTGCTGATACTGTGTACAATATTTTCCTGGTTCTCATTTCGCTTCACATCAGTTCATACAAGTCTTTCCAGGAATCCATATTTTTTAAAAATTATTTTAAATTTACTACATAGTCATCTGATCTCTTGCCACTCCTGCAAACAGATGGGGAATTTGGCTTGATTCCAATAGAAGAGACTTTTGCCCAGCTCTGCCCACCTGTCCCACATGTCTATCTTCTGTCAGTCCATCCTTTAGTACTGCCTCTGCATGGCATCTGTCCTCTCCCACCTGTGTCTGGCCCTTATATGTCTGCCTTCTCCCCTCTCCATCCTTCTTCTTGGTTCCAGCTCAGGTATTCTTCCTTTTGCTCTTGCTTCTCTGTCCCCACCCCCATGAGTCTTTGATGTGTTGGCCACCTCCCTTGGGCATAGTCCCCTTCCTACTTTCCTCCCTCCTTTTCCCTATGTCCAGAGGCAAATTTGCGCTACAGCTTTATGTAGGGTTCATTTACCTAAAGGGAGAACTGTCTATATTGGAGCTGATACCAAAAATTTTTAAATGGATAAAATAATAGACATTCATATAGAGTATCAGTATTTCCTAAGACTGTTTATATCAATGAGTTAAAGTTCATATTTGTAAGTCAAGGATCTATAATTTTACCAATTTGGGAAGTTTAGAAGTTAGGTAATTTGGGGCAGCTAGATGGCGCAGTGGATAGAGCACTGGCTCTGGAGTCAGGAGTACCTGAGTTCAAATCCGGCCTCAGACACTTAACACTTACTATCTGTGTGACCCTGGGCAAGTCACTGAACCCCAATTGCCTCACTAAAAAAAAAAAAAAAAAAGGAAGTTAGGTAAGTTTATAAGAAACACACTTAAAAGACAAAGAGTTAAATTAAGGTACTTGAGCTAAATCTATTATGGGGCAGGCAACTAAAACCAAAAAACTTGAAAGAGAGCAAATAAAAAATCCCTAACTAAGCAATAAAATCAAAATTTTGAAAATTACAGAGCTTAAGTTGAAAGGCAAAAGATCATTGAATTAAATAAAACTAAGGACTGGTTTTTTTGAAGAAAAAAACTACAAAGGTAGTTTAATAGCTAATCTCATTTTAAAAAGAGATAAACCCAAATTATTCTTATCAAAAATGAAAAATCAGCAATTACAATTGAAGAAGAAATAAAAGAAATTATTGGAAACTTTCACCCAATTACATGCTAACAAAATTGATAATTTAAAGAAATTAGACGAATGGTTATAAAAACAAAAAATCTGTTTAACAAAAGAAACAGACTTTAAATAATCCAATATCAGAAAATTGAATGAGCCATAAATAGTCCTACCAGACATCAAAGAACAACTAATTCCAATATTATACAAATTGTTTTCACTAATCAGAAAAGAAGGCACCTTTCCAATCTCTTTTCGTGATACAGATATGGTCTTGATACCTAAACAAATGAGAGACAAAGCAGAGAAAGAAAACTAAGGACAATATCCCTAATGAACATTGACAGTATTTACAAGTAGAACCCTAACCTTAACCTTTGATAATTTAATTGATCAATATCACCTACTGGTGGATTGGAACACCAAAAAGCTTCCCTAACTACCAATAAATGCCTACTATATGCCAAGCACTGTGCGAAGTGTTAAGGATACAAAGAGTCAAAAGACAGTCACTACCCTCAAGGACCTCTCAATATACAGATAATAGCTAATATTTCTATAGATTGACAAAGCACTTTATAAATATTAATTCATGTTATCCTCACAACAACCCCAAGAGGGGGCAGCTAGGTGGCGCATTGGATAAAGCACTGGCCCTGGATTCAGGAGGACCCGAAGTGAAATCTAACCCTAGACACTTGACAGTTGGTAGCTGTGTGACCCTGGGCAAGTCACTTAACCCTCATTGCCCCACAAAAACCAAAACCAAAACCAAAAACCAAAAACCAAAAAATAAAACTCTGAGAAAGAGGTTATATAACTGTCCTTTTTTAAATATGAGGAAAGTGAGAGTGAGAGTAATTAAATGACTTGTCCAGGGTGACCTGGCTAGTAATTATCTGAAGCTGGATTTGAATTTAGGTCTTTCTGACTCCAGGTTCAGTATTCTCTGTATAGCACCACCTGGCCACCCCTAGACTGCTGCAAAGACCACCCACCCACCCCTTTCTTCATATCCACAGTGTTTGGCATAATGTCACATGCATAGTGAAAGCATAATAAATGCTTGTTGACTATTACCTTTCTACAATACCTAGAGATTAAGAAAGGTTTATGCCTCACAGAAATTCCCATTGCTCTTTGCTGCTCTGATTGGATGATTCAGAATCCTAGTGAGTATATAGCTGGTTAGGCTAGTCTGGAAAGCTGACTAGGTCAGCTAGAGGGCATAATGATTAGAGTGCCAAGCCTGGAATCTAGAAGACTTGAGTTCAAATCCAGTCTTAGACACAGAGTTGTTAGAGTCAAGTGAGATCATGTGTGCAAAATGCTTTGCAATGAAAAGGCAAAAAACATCAATAAAACTTATTTTTTAAAATGAAAATGTTATAAATATATGTTATATGTGCATGTTATATATAATGTACATATGCATGCTATATATAATGTACACATTATATACAATAATAAGCACTGTGGTCAGTGCTTATTAGTGATAGTATATATTCTATATGTAAAATATAATAATAAAAACTAAATGTTCTCTCAATTAATTTCCAACTAAGAAAATATGATAAAGTACAATACATGAGTCTAAATATCTTAGTAAATCAGACCCAGAATTATTTAAATTACAGAAAAGTACAAATGAATCTTTTACAATCAAAAGATGAAATGTGTAGTTACTAGAGTGCAGGACCCAGAGTAGAAAAACTTGCGTTTAAACTTCATTTCTGACACTGACTTGCTATGTAACTATAGAGAAGTCATTTAACTTTTCTGGCCCTCTGTTTATTTAAAAAAAACCAATCTATATATAATTATATATAATATACACACATGCATAATACATATGTGTGTGTGCGTATTGTACATATCAATGAATATGTGTATAACCAGGCAATACTACCCCATAGCCATAAAAATCTAGCTTTATATCAGTTGAGGAATGGTTCAAAAAGTTATGGTATATGAATGTAATGGAATACTCTTATGCTGTAAGAAATGATGAGCAGGCAGATTTCAGAAAAACCTGGAAAGACTTAAGTGAAGTGAGCAGAACCAAGAGAACATTGTACACAGTAACAGCAACATCGTGTGATGATCAACTGTGATAGACTTAGTTCTACTTAGCAGTGCAATGATCCAGGACAATTCTAAAGAACACATGATGGAAAATGTTCTCCACATCCAGAAAAAAGAACTGTGAATTCCAAATGCACATTGAACCATAAGGTTTCTACTTTTTGGTGGTTGTTGTTTTTTTTTCCTTTTTGAGGTTTTAGCCTTGTGTTCTGATTCTTCTTCTACAACACGACTAATGCAGAAATATGTTTAATGTGATTGTATCTATATAACCTATATCAGATTGCTTTCTGTCTTGGGGAGGGGGGATGAAAGGGAGGAGGGGAGGAAAATTTGGAACTAAAAATCTTATGAAAATATATGTTGAAAACTATCTTTACATATAAGTGGAAAATAATAAAATACTTTTATGATTAAAAAAATCTAGCTTTATTTGTAATTAAAATCATGGCTGCAAGCAAATATTTTCAAAATACAACATACCTTTAAAGGAATATAAAATCCTAACCCAGAGAAATCTGCTTGATAGCTAGGACTAGAGTCAGGGAGGCCTGGGTTCAAGTGTTGGTAGTTGTCTGACTTTACTTTTCTGAGACTCAATTTCCTCATCTGTAATATTAGGAGTTAGATTCAATAAGCTCTAAAGACCCTTCAAATTCTCAGTTCTGTGATTCTTTGAATTGTAAATGTATTCCTGAGTTTTCATTGAAATTCTAATTCACATTTTTGGTAAGTTATTTGCTTTCAGTTACAGTCACTTATATATACAGTTGTAAAATAAACAAATAAATAAAAGAACACTATACCCATTGAGAAACCCCCCAAACATGAAGTTCTGAAAAGATGAATTCATAAGAATTGAAAATTAATAGATAGCTATTCATTTATTCTTCCCTAAGGGTACTTCCTTTCAGCTGGACTGAGGAAAATAGGTTCAGTTTTCTTTTACATAGTATAAATAATATTGGAGCTAGATTGCATCTGTCATAGTTGAAAATACTGTATTTATGTCTCCTTATAATCCATTCATTGCTTTATGGACCCAAAGTCCTCGAGGGAGTGTCACAAATCCACATAATGTTCCTGAGTGTTACATTTTGCATTTGGATCTATGATTTAGCTGACAGATGTGAATAAACACTTGTAATCGGGGAACTCTCTGATGACTGCACATGTGTGGAGACTAAAGAGTGCAAGTTTGCACTAAGGTCAGCATTAGCTTATTCACAAAATGCTTTTCCATGATCTTCTCTTTTCTGGAATTTAAATCATTCTGTGTCTGATTTGCCAGGACATTTAGGCTAGCATCGTGTTTTGCTTTATGAAATTCACTCAGTTGGTAATGAATTGATAAAACATTTAATTTTAAATTTTATTTATATATTTTAAAATTTATTTATATTTTACATATAGCATATGTACTACCAAAACTGACATTAAATATATTTATTTTATTTTTTAAAATAAAAATATTTTAATTTAAAATAATAGTTATTAAATATTTAAAGTTTACAAAGCATCTGTTATTTCATTTGAGTCTTAAAACAAGAAGAGAGGGTATGTATTATTATTATTCCCATTGTAGAAATCTACAAACTGAAGGCCAGAGATGTTAAGGGATTTGTTTGTAGTTATACAGCAAGTCGGTGTCAGAAATGAACTTTAAACCTAAGTTTTCCTGACTCTGAGTCCTGCCCTCTAGCAACTACAGCATTACATCTTTTAAGTGTAAAAGATTTATTGGTACTTTTTACATAAGAGGCAAAGCTTCTATAAATCATATTTCTATGATATAATATCCAATATGGTAATGAAAGATTACAAATACTGCCTCTAATTCATTCACTCTAATATTCCTCTGAAGAGTGATTTCAGATCAGTCCCTCAAGATCTAGTTTTAAAGTTAAGAACCAAGATTCTGATATGCTTAATTGGAAGACAAAACAGTTTTAGAAATGATAAGATTTTTTTTTCATGTGTTGGCTTTTAGGAAACATTAATATCAGGCAGGTGAAACAGCATCAACAGCAACATGCATGTCAGATTTATTACATATATAGTATATATCATATCTATATATATTATTTTTTCTTAGAGAAGAGAATGTTGATTTTTGTTTGTTTTTGCAGGGCAATGGGGGTTAAGTGACTTTCCCAGGGTCACACAGCTAGTAAGTGTCAAGTATCTGAGTCTGGATTTGAACTCAGGTACTCCTGAATCCAGGACCAGTACTTTATCTACTACACCACCTAGCTGCCCCCTGAGAGTGTTGATTTTTAAGATCCATGATTCATGGGATTCTTCCTCAACATCCACCCATCCTACAAGGCAGCTAGGTGGCACAGTGGATAGAGCACGGGCTCTGAAGTTGGGAGGATCTGAGTTCAAATCAGATCTAGTTGTGTGACCCTGGTCCGTTCACTTAACCCCAATTGCCTTTTAAAAAATCTGGGGCTATCTCTAGTCATCCTGATGTATACCTTGCCACTGGACCCAGGTGCCTCTGGAGGAGAGAGTAAGGTTATTGACCTCATACATCCCTCTCTCACTTAAATCCATCACAAGTGGATTTCTCACCAATTCACCACAAGTCATGATATCACCCCAATGTCATGGTCCCCTTCAAGAATGAAGGACAAATAACAATCCATTCTACACATTTGAAAACATAGATTTATTAGCTGAAAAGTAGAAATATGACTATGAATCAAGTGACACCTACAAGTCAATGGCCAAGGGGGTCTTCCCAAATATAGTCTCTAGAAAGAGTGCAATCATATTTTCCATTTTCTCCCCTGCTGTACTCTTCCAGTGCCCCAAATCTCCACCTCAGCCTTCACCTCCAAACATACCTTGAGAAACTCTAACATTTCATTTCTTCTGACTCTTCTGCTGCTGCATCCCACACTAGTTCTCACCTTATACACTACCTCTTCTTTTGTTATCATAATTTCATCAAGAATTTGCAAGTATTTAATGGTACTGCCACATATGTCACCTTTAGGTATTTGCCAGAACTTATCTCCATTCCTTGATGAGATGACCTCTTTAATTGATGTTGATTTCACTATCTCAGCTCTTAAGGCACCTGTTACAGGTTGTGCCCTTTTTGAGCTCGACTAGTATTGGGTGATTATAAGCTGTTTTCAGTAAGAATAATAGTAACATGGCATCAGCCAAGATAGAACAGGACTGGAACCAGGACAAGTATCTCAGATTCAGAGCCCAAGTAGAATCCCTGCATTTATTTGATGTATATTGTCATTTATTTTGTTGTTTGCCATTTCACATATAGAAGGTGAATATTTGTATATGACCATGAAATTTGCTCATTCAAAGAGTTAACATTTGTCAACAGAATTCTTTATAAAATAGCTTGCTGTGCTTGAATCATAGGCTGGCCATACTCTTGAAAATTTTGATGAAATTCCCTTTTAAAAATGTTCTAACTCAGTCAAACAGGATTCTTTAATTGTGTTCTTGGCTCTCTATGTTTTTATCTATACAACAGCACAAAATTAGGTTGAGGAAATGGTCTCTGTAGGACATCCATCCACACTTCTAAACCCCCACTATAACTTCATGTATACAGGTCTTCATCATTTAGACATTATATTCTTGTCTTTCTGCCTTTTCTATATTCCATGTTTAGTCCATCCCTTATAATGATGCTCAAGCATTATCTTCCTAATGCACTGCTCAGATCACCTCATAACTCTTTTCAAAAGTATTCAGTGATATTGCTTATAAAATAAAGTATAAAGACAAAGCTAAGGTGCTGGGGAAAGTAGGACAAAGGTCACACAGTGCCTCAGAATTTTTTAGCCAAGGCAGTAGTTGCTTTGCATAGAATAAAACTGAATGTGGCATCTGTCATTCTGGTAACAAGTAAAACACATCAGTGATGACTGGTGAACTGTCGTTTGGATATTTTAGAGAAATAGACATAATCATAAAATTCATTTGGGGGAATAAAAGGTATAGAATCCTCAAGGGTAATAATGGGGAGAAAAGGCAAGAATAAAGGCAAAATAGCATGATCAGATCTCAAAATATATTAAGTAGTGATCATAAAAATTATTTGGTACTGTTAAAAAAAACAGAAAAGTCCATTTGTGGAACAGAATAAACACTATGATATAGAAGCAATTTAAAAGAGTAAACCAGTTTTTGCCAAGCCAAAGAATATAAATTACTGGGGGGAAGGATACTCTCTTTGACAAGAACTGCTGGAAAAACTAGATTTCAGTTTGGCAGAAATCAGGTTTAGACTAACATCTTATAAAATATACCACAATAAACTCAAAATGGATGCACAAGCTGAATATAAAATTGGAAAAGAGTAAGATGAGTTACTTTTCAAAAATGTATTTGGGAAAAGATCCTTAATCAACAAGGGATTGATTGCCTCACCAAAAAAAAAAAAAAAAAGAAACTAAATTACTCATAGTAACACAAATGTAAATTAAAATAAGAGTTATTTTGAATTTGATCTGATTTTTATGTAGTCATTTGTAGTTTTCAATTCTTTAGAAAATTATGTCAGTTAATAAATGTTTATTTAATTGAATAAAATAGAGCAGGTCTGGAAGACAATTCCAGTAACATTGAATTCCTGGTTACTTAAGAGCAAATCATTCTCCTCTCAAATACTTGCTGCCTGTTCTCCTATTTGCGTTTAAAGATTGTTTTTTGTTTCAGAGAGAATCTTAGAGTCCTTCAGTGTGATGCACAATTTCTAATAGGCAATCCAACCTTCCTCCAGCTCTGTTTTGAGCACAGTTCTTTGCTTGTTGACTATTAAAAAACACTTCAATAGAGTAAAATCCTCGTATCCTTTGATGATGTTTGTATTTATAAATGGCACTGGGTTTTAAAGGTTTATATTAATTCCTTATATATCTTGGATACTAGAATTTTCTCAGCTATATTTTATGCAAATATTTCACCTAGTAAAGAGATTTTTAAATTACATCTTCATTAATTTTTTTTGGGGGGGGTTGTGTGGGGCAATGGGGGTTAAGTGACTTGTCCAGGGTCACACAGTTACTAAGTGTCAAGTGTCTGAGGCTGGATTTGAACTCAGGTCCTCCTGACTCCAGGGCTGGTGCTCTATCCACTGCGCCACCTAGCTGCCCCAGGTAATTTAGTTTCACCAAAGAATTTCACACTCAGCAAATTGGGCCAAATATTCTTGATATCATTTCAAAATTGTGTAAGAATTAAATTGTCCCTACTCTTTGAATCAGTGATTTCATTAATGGGAAATAGAAGTCAAAAGCAAAGTTAAATTTACCAAAGTATTCTAGCAAATCCCTTTATGGTAGCAGAGAATTAAAAACAAAGTAGATGCTTATCAATTGGAGAATAGCTGAATAATTATATAACAATGCATTGGAATGTTATTGTACAGTAAAACATGATGACAAGATTGAAAAAAATTTCCCTCACAGCAAGTTTGCTGTACTAGTGTATCACCTGTCTGGTCCCATCCACTCCTTATTTTCTTTCCTCTAGTGAATATGAGAAATTGCTCAAAGTTCTCTTTCTTTCTTTTTATTTATTTTTTAAAAAAATTTTTCAAAGTTCTCTTTGAAGATTCTCTCTGTGACATGGCTCTGGGTTCTTGAGGGACATTCCACCCTAGAAAAGTATAAACTCTGGTAGATCTACCATACTGGAAAGGCTTCCCGTATTGTCCTAGGAAACAAATGCATCCATTTTCTGAGAACCTGAATAGCAAATCAAGGAAAGGCACATTGCTATTCATCTGGCTACCTGGTGAAGATTTCTTTTTGGCTGTGAAAACCCCTGAAACAAAGACAAATTGAAAACAATGGTCTTCTGTCTTGTACACCCACTCTGCTTTTACAGTGACTGTGGTAGAATTATAGGGATCAGTTTAGAAAGTGCTAAGAATCACACAATTTTTAGACAATGAATAACTTCAATTTAATCATTGGTGCTATAAATGTAAAATCTTTGACCAATGACCAATAAGTGGACATAATACTAAATGAGCAGAATCATATCATTCTTAAGATTCTTATTATAAATGAAGTCAGAAGAAAGAATTAATAATAACAATGTAATAATATAACAGTAGCTTTCACGTAGTACTTTGCAGGTTTGCAAAGCATTTTATTTAATTTATTGGGTACTAAAGCCAGTATATGAGGTAAATGCTATCATTATTACAAGGTAGATAAGTGACTTGCCCAATGAAAAATAGCTAGTTAGTTTCTGAAGCAGGATTTTAACTCAGAACTTCCTGACCCTAAGTCTAGCACTCTATTCATTATACCACTTAACTGCCCCAACTACAGATAAATCTTTGAGATGCTATTGGCTAAGTGTTATTGGCTGGGCCTGACTTTATATATCTCTGTCTTCTAACTATTCTTCCTTCTTGTCTGTCATAAATTCACAGAAAGCTTACTCAGGGATCACTCCTAGGTTCATATTTTTTTCTTCTCTGTTAAAAATGTAGTCAGTTTCAGGGGCAGCTAGATGGTGCAGTGGATAGAGCACCGGCCCTGGAGTCAGGAGTACCTGAGTTCAAATCCGGCCTCAGACACTTAACACTTACTAGCTGTGTGACCCTGGGCAAGTCACTTAACCCCAATTCCCTCACTAAAAAACAAAACAAAACAAAAAACATAGTCAGTTTCATTCTTTGTGATGATATTTGATGCTTGCTATCTACCAGCATTTTGTTTGTTTATTTTGGTTTGGATACAAGTAAAATGAGCAGAACCAGGAGAATAGTTTATACAAAAACAAAAATATTGCAAAAATAAACAACTTTAAAAGACTTTTAACTCTCCCCAATTCAATGACTGTGATTGCAGAGGATCAAAAATGAAATATAATACCTACCACCTACCTGACAGAAAGGTGATAGACTCAGGGTGCAGAATAACCTTTGGAAAAGATCAGAGCAGATTTGTTTTGCTTGCTTATGTATATTTATTATGAGGATTTTCTTTTTCTTTTTCCCCCAATGAAATTGAAGTGAGGGGATGGGAATATAGATTTTTGTTTATTTTTTAAAAAGTAGTAAATTTAAAAAAATTTAAATTAAAAAAAGTAGCAGAAGGACATGGCTAAAAAACATTAAATTTAATTATAAGGAGTTCATTGGTGACTTTCAAGAGTAAAACTTCAGTAACAACAGAGGTAGTAGAAGTCATATTTTGTTGCATTAGTTAGAAATTCAGTGGTCAAGAAATGGAGACAGTAGATATACTGGAAGGTTTGACAATTAAAGAAAGTGAGAACTGAGATTGTAGCTACAGGAAGCTCTACTTTGTAGGAGCAGGGAAGCATCCCTTTGTTCTCCTTTTTTAAGTGGCTGTATTGACTTTTAAAGTAATTATATAGATAACTTTAAAGATATTCTTTGACTCACCAAAACATCTTTAATTTAAAATAACATAGGAGAGATTAGGGTAGATCAGTCTGAATTAATGAATACAAAATGAACAAATTCTGAGTTATGGCATATTTTTATTTTGCTTTTTTTTTGGTGGGGCAATGAAGGCTAAGTGAGTTGCCCAGGGTCACACAGCTAGTAAGTGTCAAGTGTCTGACACTGGATTTGAACTCAGGTCCTCCTGAATCCAGGGCCAGTGCTTTATCCAATGCATCACCTAGCTGCCCCAGAGTTATGGCATATTTTTAAAAGAAATATAGTTTCAGTACTTTCAAATTCCCATATCATATGTGTGTACAGTTCATTTCAAGTATTTTGGGAAAAAATACATTAATGATCCTGATAGGAAGGAACATTGTTTTGGGCACATTAGGTAGCAGTCTTAAAAATGAAGATTAGGGGCCAGCTAGATGGCGCAGTGGATAAAGCACCAGCCCTGGATTCAGGAGGACCTGAGTTCAAATCTGGCCTCAGACACTTAACACTTACTAGCTGTGTGACCCTGGGCAAGTCACTTAACCCCCAATGCCTTTCCAAAAAAAAAAAATACATTGGGGGCAGCTAGATGGTGCAGTGGATAGAGCACCGGCCCTGGAGTCAGGAGTACCTGAGTTCAATTCCAGCCTCAGACACTTAACACTTACTAGCTGTGTGACCCTGGGAAAGTCACTTAACCCCAATTGCCTCACAAAAAAAAAAAAAAAGATTGCCTGAAATAAATTAAAATGAGTTCTCACTTCATTATTTAAAAGTCATTGTGAACTTGAACTTTTTACTTTCTTTTCATTTTCTGCCTCAGGAAAATTTAGAAGAAATTTACTTTTCCATATCAAATGTCACTGATGAAGATGCACATTACTTTCCTTAGATTGTATGCAATATCATGTTAAATGTTAATAGTGCTTACTTGACAGAATATTTTGATTACTTTATGAAGACATAGGACTTAGCAGGAAAAATCAAACAAACACCAAAACAATTTTTTTTAAAAAGAAAGCATAAATAATTTATATACATATATATATATAATATATTTGGAAAAGACCATCTATACACACATACATATATACATATACACACACATATGTATGTGTAAATAAAAATCACTTCAGGTCAAAGGCATATCCAGGCTCAGTAAGAAAGAATCCATATACAAAACTTAGCCCCTGTTGAAATGTCTTTGATGATATTTTTGTTTGTTTGTTTTTGTTTTTGTTGTTGTTGTTTTTTAGTAAAGCAATTGGGGTTAAGTGACTTGCCCAGGGTCACACAGCTAGTAAGTGTTAAGTGTCTGAGGCTGGATTTGAACTTAGGTACTCCTGACTCTAGGGCCGGTGTTCTATCCACTGCGCCATCTAGCTGCCCCCTGTTTTTGTTGTTTTTGTTGGAGCTGACATTAAGCCTTTTTATAGAAATGTAGGAAATGAAAATTTCATGAAACTTTATAGGATATATAGAAGACAAGCAACATTGAAATTGGCCAGTTAACATCTTTTTTAACCGTCACAATTCAAGTTTTAAATGTATCTGACACATGGTTAATGCTTAATAAATATATGTTGAGTGGAAATTAATTGAGTTTTGAGAACAGTGAAATTAACATTTTAAGAGAGTTTATGTAAATCAATTCCACTAATGTCTAGTAAGGTACAGGTTGTATCTACACTACCCCACAACCTCTAGGTGAAATGTGGGGGTGGAGTGAGGGGAAGCAATAATCTTTGGAAACCCTAATAAGATATTTGGCATTATTTTGATAAAACATCCAGTTTAAGTTTTTTGTTTGTTTGTTTGTTTGTTTGTTTTTTTGGAGCAATGAGGGTTAAGTGACCTGCCCAGGTTCACACAGCTAGTAAGTGTCAATTGTCTGAGGTCAGATTTGAACCCAGGTCCTCCTGAATCCAGGGCTGGTGCTCTATCCACTGTGCCACCTAGCTGCCCCAGTTTAAGCTTTTAAAACTTTTCTTCTCAATTTTTTGTATATGGTATATTAGGTAAATGCTATCTGCTAGATCATCCTTTCCTAATCAAACTATTCCCCAAATTAATCCTGTACTTTCCTGCATCTATGCTATTTACTTCTATTAACTTAGGAGAGCTTTCTTCCTTTTGTGAATTTTGAACTGCTACATTGCTCCAAGATCACAGTTCAAATGGTCCTTCTTCCATGTAATTATCCTTGGATGCTCCCCACAAAAAGTTATCTCTCCCTCTTCTAAAGACTCATCGTACTTAGTTTCTACCTTAAGAACTGTCTTGTATTATAAGTTATATGTATACACATATGCTTTATCTTTCTCTCTAGAGAGTAAGCTACACAAGGGTATGGGTATGTTTTCCTTATCATTCTTCTTCTCTCAACATAGAATTACTCCCAGACAGTAGATTTCACAATAAGTGTTTACTGAATTGTATTCCAAAGTAAACAAGTGAAATGGAATGAATAATGAAAAATTAGAATCAATCAATCAAGAAGGTACTTAAGAAAAGGCTTTGGAAAAAATATGTTGAGATACCTCTGATATATAAAGAAACCTAGGGGAACTAATTTCTATTTGAGTAGGTTTTTTTCCTGCTTAGATGAAATAATTCTACATTTGTATTACTATCATTCCTCTTTCAAAGTGCTTTAAACTTGACTGGAATCTATCTGGTCTGATGGAAAGGTATATCTAATTGCAAAGTAAAAACAATACAAATTATGAGATTCCAAATAAAACAAAACAAAACAAAATGCTACAACCACAATTTTCACAAATGAAGTACAACACATACATTCCTAAGATCAAAACTAAAATTGGAAAATGAATGGCTACTCTTTTTACCCCAAAACAGACATGTATTCAGATTCCTTCCACTAGTTTCACTGAAGGAATGACACTGAATACAAATTAGTTGAGTATTACCTTTCTCCTCCCTGAATTTATTCTTCATATACATTAGTGTAATGAAAATTATCATCGAATCTTCGAGTTGGGAGGGACTTTTGAGGGGTCATTTGATCCATCATCCCACTTTCAAACAGCTCCACAGTCACTGATCCCCGACAGATGAAACTGATCTTATATTTAAGATTTCCATATTGAAAATGCCTATAGAAGTAATACTTAGTAACACTAACTGCAATAAAAGAATCATGTATAGTGTGACTGAAAGATTACAAATAGAATTGTAATTGGCTTTTCTCTTTAATTACATTATAGATATATGCTGACTTGGATTCAATGTAACAAGTTTCACTGGGCTATGAAATGAAAAATCCCTGCCTGGAGCACAGAGAAATTACAATATCTTGGTATCATTGCTAGTCTGGGCCATTTGTTTTAGAATATGCAACAGAAAAGTCATAGCATTTAGATCAGTTAAAGAAAGATTGAATAGTAAGATTGAAGACCAAATTTTCTACCTATGATATGTACGTGGACATATACAAATATATAATAAATATAACCTACTGTCATCTGTAATATAATGCACTATATAACCTGTATATATCAACATATTTCATTATGACATACAATGGTATATTATCTATTTCTGCATATATGCACACATTTGTGTTTATATTATTTACATATTACATACATGCGTGTGTGTATATTTATGGATAGATAGACGAGAGAGAGAGATAGAGAGAGGTAGATATCACTGTTTTCAATTCTTAAGTTCTGCCTTGTGCCACCACAGCTGAGATCTGAGCTACAGAATTATATGTTGAAAAAGACTTTCATAAGTTATCTGACTCCTTCGGGTTATATAACCAGCATCCTAAACACAATAATATCTTTATAGATCTCTGGAGAAGCCTATTTCTAAGCCCCTTTGGGAATTGATTCCAGTGCTTATTTTGAACAATACCATGAGAATAAGGTTATAGACATGCATCCTCTACTCATCTTTGACGACATCTTAGAATACTTGGGTTTGCTCTAAACAAAAAAATTTATAAAACTTAATACGCTATATACATAGTAGCTATCAGTAGTAGTGGTGATGGTGGTGGTAGCAGTGTTAATAATAATATGAATAAATATCCCTTCAAAAACAATTGTAAAGAGATTATAACGACTTTTGGTAAACCTAGTTTACTCATGGGGAAAGTGAAATTGTAAAATATGATCAAATAATAACACAGTCGTTTTCCAAGATGTCCAGAAAGGGAGCCTCAGATAAGTCTGTAATCCTCTCTTTTATTCCCCTCTAAGTTCTTCATTCATCAACAAGTGCAAAGTTAGGGAAAGGGACAGAGGGAATTTAGGCAGGTTTCCTTTGTTCAGCTCCCAAGAGCTGATTTTAACTGAATAAAATCAACTACTTGCTATGCTTTCCCTGAGCTCCATGTCAGAAACTTGATCTTAATTTATGCAGGTTCTTCCCCTATTTCGAATGAGGATTTGAGTTCTGCCTCAACAATAACTATTTCACATTATCTAAAAAGGTTAGTTTTTCAGTTTATTTTTTCTAAATAACTATAAAACTTATAATACTCCTTCCAAGTTGTATTGTAGAGCCCATAGGTAATGGTTGCTTCAGGTTCAAGGCACTGTATGTGTCTATTCAGAACTATAGTTTATGAACCCCTACCTATGTGCTTACTTTTCTTGGTGGGGCAATGAGGGTTAAGTGACTTGCTCACAGTCACACAGCTAGTAAGTGTCAAGTGTCTGAGGTCAGATTTGAACTCAGGTCCTCCTGAATCCAGGGCCAGTGCTTTATCCACTGCACCACTTAGCTGCCCCTATGTGCTTACTTTTAATAATTAGCCAGAGGACACAACTGGTTCAAAACTAAGGCATTTCATGCATGTCACTGCAGAAAAACTTCTTACTATTACTTTCCTCCTAAAATTGAAACATACTCTTACAGAAATGTGCATAGCATCAGTAGGAAGAATAGATATGTATAGAGAACACATGTGAAAAGGCACATACATAGGGGATGTATTTGATCAGGGCACACACATCAAGTCCAAGATGTCTCTAATGCTGGAAGACCTTTAATGTCTTCTAGTGATGCTATTCTGCAGCTCCCGCCAGGCTTGCTTCCTGTTGGTTTTATACAATCCACTAGGAAGGTTTCATAATCTCTTCAGATTCTACTCTTGTATAATTTGCTGTAGAAAAATCTCCATCAGACGTTACTCTGATGGACACTGTTTTACTGGACTTTCCCCCTCAGAATCTTGGATAGTGAATCCAACTTCCCCAGAAGCAGTTTATCAGCTCCAGGTGCCCTGCTCTTAGAACAAAGAGCAGAGTCCTTCCAGCTAGCTAATGTTCTTAGCCTTAGTCTTTTATTTAGACTTCTCATGTAGGGATCCAAGTTCTTGTTTCAAGGACCAAATCTTAGTATTCCATGAACATCTCAAACCTTTCCAGTTTTCAGTCTCTGCATGCAAGACAGGTAATAGTTATTTGTCTAATAACTACAATGTGGCTCTGGGATTTGGGTTTCCTCAGTTTTCAAACACAAAATCTCTTCCATTTTCCCAAGGGAGACGAGAGGGAAGAGAAAAGGCAAAGGAACAAAGTAGGCCCAGAGCAAAGTCATAGTCTCTATCACTTGCCTAATAACATTCAAAACTATTTTGTATACAAATAAAGCCAACCTAAAACTCAGAGTAGCTTTGGGACATGGTTTTATATCAGCAAGCAATAAACCTAAATTAATTACAACTCCACTAGCTAGAGTTGTTTAAAGACAGACCAAAATTTAATTTGTCAAACTAATTAATAGGATAAGGCAAATACTTAAATTTATTAAGAACAGAGGCCAAAAACAATTCTTTTCATTTAACACTTTAGCAGCAAAATGCGCAATCAAGGCATGTATGTACCAATTACTAGCTATTCTTATCTGTTTCTGTGTCACTCCTGTTTCCCTTTTTTGACTTGGTCTTGCTCCTATGAGCAATGTTATTTGAAAGTAATAACACTACATTTCATTTCAAAGATTCTAAAATCTGGGTTTTCACCAAATCAAAATTACTCAATCTACTCACTTCCATTCTTCTTCATACACGTGGCTTCTGGATCAAGATCAGCAAGATTTGGGGCAACTAGGTGGTGCAGTGGATAAAGCACCAGCCCTGGATTCAGGAATACCTGAGCTCAAATCCCACCCTCAGACACTTGACACTTACTAGCTGTATGACCCTGGGCAATTAACTTAACCCCCATTGCCCTGCAAAAAAAGATCAGCTAGATTTTATTGCATTTTTTATTTATTAAATGGCTTACACCTATAGCACTCTGCTAACTACTGTAGCGAAATACAGAGAAAACTCTGTCCCTGCTCTTAAAAAGCAACATCAAAACATGCAGGTGTGATAACATTTAATACTATATAAAAATAATACGAGAGTTGTTACAAGTCACTCTTCATTTATTTTGCTAAATTCAAAGGCAACTATTAAATGTTTGCCATATGCAAGGCATTGTTCTATGTTTAGATGGTATAAAGGGAGAAAACGACAGGGTTCCTGCTCTTAAGTAACTTTTATCTAATGGAGAATGGAGCACAGTAAAGAGAGAATGAGGCATACATCTATTCAGAGTTTAAACAAATGCAATTTCATTAGTGTGGATCATTCCCTACTAGATGGTCTTTGAGAATTTCTAGTGCTCTCAGATTCATTATAGCATGGCCAACCCAATCATAAGCTTTTTCATACTTCACTATGCAAGTCCCCAGGCAACAGCTATAAGGGGCTGACTCTTGGCCCATAGTTGAAGATTTATCAGTTAAGTAAGACCAACCTGCCATGGCCTCTAAGTACCTAGAATCACCTCCATGTCATAATGACTCATCAGAAGAGGATATGGTATCGAGAAGAGTGGAAACAGAATTGACCTTGAAAACAGGAGAAAGAAGTAAAATGACTTCCACAAACAATTCCACTAGATTTGGAGTTTAGGAAGAGTTTAGATGCAAGATCTTGCCTCAGATACTTGCTAACTATGTGACTCTGAACAAATCATTTCACTTTTCTAAGATTCAGTTTCTTCATCTATAAAAAGGGTTAATAAGAACTATAGCACTTAACTTCACAAGATTACTGTGAAGTTTAAATTATGTAATATGTGTAAAATACTTCTCAAGTATTTAAGCACTGAAGTGCTTTATAAATGTCTATTATTATTTTTCTAAGAGGAAAGAACCAATTTTATCCAGGGAATGTTCTCAAACTTTGAAGTGCTATAGAAATTTCTATTATCATTATTATTATTCCATGAAGAAAGGACCAATTTTAGCTGGAGGAATTAGTGAAGGTTATTTGGAGAATATAATACCTAAACTAAGCCCTGAAGAAAAAAGGGGATTTCAATAGGCATTGATGTTGAGAAAGCTCATTTCAGACATGGGGTATTTTGTGTACAAATAACCAGAGGATGGAGAGGGCAGTATGAAAAATGGGAAAAGTGAGTGGTCAAATTTGATCATAGCATAGAGTGAATAGAGGGGAGTGGGATAAAAATGAAGCTAGAAAGATAGACTAGTGGCAGATTATGGAAGGCATTGTATTCCAAACTAAAACATTTGGTGGGCTTTTTTTTGTCTTTCAGACAATGGAGAACCATTGAAGGCTGAATTGAAAATAAGAAAAACTAGGAGCACAGAGATCAATTAGGAGACTATTACAATAATCTAGGCAGGCAGTATTAAGTACCTGTACTAGAAATTTCTCAATGAGAGTAAAAGAAAGGATAGATGTTTGAGATTGGGCAGAGATAGAATTAATGACTCTCCAATTTATTAGATGTAATGGGAGTTATGGAGGGAGAGAAAAGAAGCAAGGATGACTCCAAGATTTCAAGCTTGGATATCCAAAAGAATGGCGGTACTATAAAGAGAAATAAAGAAGTTGGTATCACTTCCAAATAAGTGTTTGAGTTCCAAATGACTAATAAGTTTAAAAAAAAAAAGAAAGAAAAAAAGTATGTGAATCTAGAAGGGAGAATATCACTGTGGGTTGTAGTAGAGAAAAATATATCCTCAAAGATTGGATATATCATATGATCATTGCAACGGACATGGTTTGGATTAAAAACAAAATGAAATGCTTTGATTAATACCAGGATCATGAGGATAGGGAAAGTCTAGTTTCAGGATCAAGGATGTAGTTAGGGTTTTGCTTGATACTTTCAGTTTAGGTGAACAAAAATCCCCCATTAGTTATGTCATTGGCACATTCTAAGACTGGAAGGAGGAGGAGTAGGCCTGAGTTAGCAGAATTTTGTAATCTTTTCCTAGAGTGAAAGGTGAATAAATCAAGCCCAAGTAAAATTGATGCATGTTCATGAAAGAACTGCAACATTTAAACTAAGAAGGCATCTTTAAAATCAAATGATAATTATACTAAAAAAATAGAAAATGAATATTTAGCACTTGTATTTTGAAGATTAATAATTTTACAGATAAGGAGTTATTAAATATACAATATGGGGAGATATGCCAATAATTCAACTAAACAAACATTTATTTTGCATCTACCATATGTCGGGTTTTGGGGAAACAAAGGCAAAATCAAAACAGACATGTCTCCAAGGAGCTTACATTTTTTTTTAGTGGGGCAATGAGTGTTAAGTGACTTGCCCAGGGTCACACAGCTAGTAAGTGTCAAGTGTCTGAAGCCGGATTTAAACTCAGGTCCTTCTGAATCCAGGGCTGGTGCTTTATCCACTGTGCTACCTAGCTGCCCCTAAGGAGCTTACTTTTACTGGAGAAAAACAACATATTATTCTCTCTCTGTCTCTGTCTCTGTCTCTCTGTCTGTCTCTCCATCTCTCTCTCTGTCTCTCACCTCATCTCTCTCTCTCTGTCTCTGTCTCTTTGTCTCTCCCTCTCCCTCTCTCCCTCCACCCCCTCTCTCTGTATACTTGTCTCTCTGCCTCTTACTAGCCACATATCTCTGTTATACACATATGAAATTTTAATATCTAGACTTGTGATCCTGTAATTTCATTAGCATAGGGAATTTCCAGTGAGAATATCAAAAGATGCACAAAGTAAATATGAAATAATTTCAAATAAGTAAATTCTAAGAAAATATCCATTTACCAAATTCAGCATCCAAAGTGGGGGAAAAAACTCAACTGAGAGTGATTTCAGAGACAAAGACATAGTTCTGATTAACGAGGTGACAAGAAAAGGACAATAGCATTTCCTTTAAAATAGATATAATTGCATCTAGAGTCAGAGAGAGTGCTCCATAAATACCTCCCAAATTCACTCTGAGGTCCAAATCCCATTTTCATTGAGGATTGAGTGACACCTTGATTGTCGCCATCCATCAAACTAAAGAGTAAAAACAATGTATTCTTATGCATTAACAGAAGTACAACAGACTAAACAATGGAGACAATAAGAGAAAGAACAGAGCCAGAAAGAAGGCAGTATCTGGACTCATGTAAATAATAGAGCACAGTAGCTGAATGACCAGAAACTAGATATAGTACATTATAGAGAGAACATCAGAGAAATAGAATATTATTGTTCCCCCTAGAAACGTCAGAAAAGTGAAGAATAACAGACCTCTCCATTTCTTGTCTGCGGTTTATAAAGTTTTCATTTAAATTCTACAGTCAAGTCAATGCAAGAAGAGAAGAGAGTTTTAATCCAGATCCTCTGAAATGGTCAGTCTCATCTCACTAATGAACTACTACAGAAGGCACATGCACAGTGTACTCATGTGTCTGGTATTTATCAGATACAAGAAACCTTTTTACTCTAAGGAAAAGACATTTCACTGTATAATTCTGCAGAAGTAAATTTTAGTCCAAGGTTATATTTAATTCCTGAGATATACTATAAACAGAGTGATGGAGATAATAAGAGCTTCCTCAAACTTTTATATGGAAATTGAATATTAAAAAAAAAAACAGAAAAGCATAAAGAGACATCATCTGGACCAGAAAAAAAGATTTAAATTGTTATAGGATTTGATTTGAAGACATTGAAATGGGGCATAGCTCTCACCTAATTTCCAATGTATTCCATGTAGTTCCACTCTACCTTGTTTGATATTTGGCTACTGCTGCTTGTGACTGGAAAGGATTATTTACCAATCCCTCTATCCTAGATTCACTACAATGCTTGCTCTCATGTATGGATTTGCCTATTTGTGAATGGTCATATAAATCTCTTGCTGCTAGTGCGTCTTTTCCTCTTCTTGTAATTGTTCATTTTTTTCCCTTTCAATTTAAATGCTAACGTATTTGGAGCATGTAAGTGTAACATTGACATTAGTTTGTGGTCTATGACTCCTTTCAGCATAATGTAGGGTCTTTGTTTATTCCTTTGTGTTAGCTGTGGCCTAAATATGGAAAAGTGTTTGGAGTTATTCCAATAGTGAATGTTGTGACCTCAAACATTTGAGGCTGTTGTATCACTTTAGCTTTATTGGGATTCACCATTTTGCTAAAATAAGGATTCTTCTTTTGTAATAAATTTGGTTATATCAAGTCAAGAAAACAAGCATTTATTAAGTGCCTGTTAGGTGCCAGGTATTGTGCTTAGTGGGAGGGAATGCAAATGAAGACAAACAACATCCTCTGCTTTCAAGGACTTACAACTGAATGGATGAAACAACCTGCATATAACTATGTTAACAAGATATGTATATGTGTGTGCATGTATATGTATACATATACACACACTTATCATAGGGAGACAGAGAGATGTGTGTAATTATCTCATTTATTTTGTGTATATATGTGTGTACATTGTGTGTGTGTTCATGTGTATACACACATACATGCATATATGCATAGGATATACTAAAGATAATTACCCATATATAGTTATATATCTATACGCACATATCTATATCTATACACACACGTATATATTTGGGAATAAACCAAAGATCATCACAAAAGGAAAGAAAATTAAATAAAAACAAGTGATCACAGCCAAAGGACATATTACATATTTAAAAGGGTTTTTTAAAAAATACATAAAATGTTGCAAGGTTTATGTCAATAAATTTAATTAATTCTTATAGTTTTGTTCTTCCCTATTTTCCCCCTTAGTATCTACAAACAAGTGAATAAAAGACTGACAGGAAAATAGAACTTCTCTGTAATTCAATTGAAGGTGAACTTCAGTTTTTACCACCTTTTAAAAATGTATGGAAAAGAAGCTAATAAGTAAAACAAGAGCAGAAAGAAAAAATATTGAAACTGTTTTTGAAAGCATCTTTCATTTTTAGTTGTTTGTTGTCCATTGGGGTTAAGATGAGGCATCTCTCTCATTGACATTCACCTAGTTTCTGGCATTTGGGAAATTAAACAGTACTTTCAATGATTCTACTCTGCTCACCATGACTAAAGGCCATGTCTTTAACAGTAATATTGTCCTAGTAATATTATATGATTGCAAATTATGGAACATTATAAGTCAGACAAATTAAAAGTATTAGTAATCCAATGGAAAAATGGAAAGATACATGGAGGCTACAGTATATTACCAATAATGATGGGTACTAAATGTGTGTGGTGGGGAGAATCCATAGAGGATAGAGATTACTAGAAAGGAGGTGAAGAAATGAGGAATTGTCCAGACTAATGCCAGGCTGCCTAAATGGTCTGTTTTCAGTCTCTTCCCATCCCAATCAGTCATTAATAATATTGCTACATTGCTCAAAAATCCTCCTTTTGCTTCCTATTGCTTACTAAATACAATTCAACCCCTTTAGCCTGATTTTCAAGTCTGACCACAACCTTTCTTTCCAGCTACATTTCACACTATTCCTATTTGCATACCCAGACTTGTCCACACACCATTCCTTGAACATATTCCAGTTCTTGCCTCTTATATATTCACTTCTTCTTGAATGTTCTCAGCCTCTACCTCCATCTGCTGAAATCCTGAATTCTTCAACCTAGACTAGGTATCACTACTTTTAAGATGGAGGACCCAATTTCCCAAATTGCAATAAGTCTTTCCTTCCTTGGGATTCATAACCATAATTTTCTTACCTTTCTGACACAATGTTTCTATTTTGTGTACTTTTTTCTCTTTCACTAAGTTATTTGTATATTAAAGACAACCCACTTGCTATATCTCTCTGAGAGTTTTTAACCACATAGTTTGGGATTGATGATAAATATTTGTAGAATTTGAACAAAATGACAGAGCTACAAGTGTCCCAGTCATAGAGAGATGAAGATAGAAGACACAGCTCTGACCCACATTCTCAAGTGATTGGCTAAGAAGTCCACCCCCATTGAGATCTGTGGCTTTTACTGCATGAGCAGAAAATGACTTGTTCTTTGGGGGCCTAGACTCCTATTTGGTATGGTTAACCAACCCATGTATCCGTTAGGATAATTGAAGTCAGAGAAGTTGCATGCAGTGAATCTGGAGGTTGGTAAGTAGGAAATTCTTAGATTTAGGGGCACATGTAGCCTTTCATGTACAAAGTTCTCATTTTAACCCACCTCAGGCTACCCAGCTTTACTGATTTATAGTTAATTAGGAATGAGATTTTCATTGAAAATTCCAATACTTATATGCTTTTTTGTATGCATTTCAGAACATGTTGGCTGGAGCAAATAATTGTAACAGCACTCAAGAAATGAATGAATACCACAGGGAACAGCTTCAACCCCACCCCCACCCCCTGCCCCTGACAACCTGTAAGTAAATCCCGCTGTGCTCCCTGTTCACAGAAATATCATTCTGACATCACTCGTGATCACCAAAAGATTTCTTTTTCTATCATTTAACAAAATCCCAGTACCATTTCCTCACCTTTTTTTCTAAACAAAATCTCAAAAGCTCATATTAATTTCTGTAATTCACTGTTTTGTTACTTGCTATTTTGCTGTAAAATTGAATTCTTTAGACCACCTAGTCATAGGTGTGTGTGTGTGTGTGTGTGTGTGTGTGTGAGATAGAGAGAGAGAGAGAGAGAGAGAGAGAGAGAGAGAGAGAGAGAGAGAGAGAGAGAGAGAGAGAGAGACTTTATAAGAAGCATTTCTTAGATGGGCATTTGGGAGAAGCAGTAAACCTATATAAGTGATAGCAAAAAAAGAGAATCCTATATAATATTCAAGAGAGGAACCATTGTGCTCCATTGTACTTTCAAAATACATTATGTCATTAAGATGCTTAATAAAAATGACATTTTTATGAAACGGATCCCTTTTCATGCTGATTTGGTGAATCAGGACAAATGCTGAAGACCTACTTACAGACACACAACAAAGCAGTTGGTAGTGGTCAGTATAGTAAAGCTCACTCCAGCACTCTATGCATGTCACTAAAGATGGCATGGCAAAAATAATGGCAAATTTTTACTACTGACTAGCAAACGAGTATCCCCAAACTGCAGAAGAACAGAAGAACAATGGAAATATTTAGCTGGTCAGGAGTAGATCTGCTGTTAAGAAATAACAACAAGGGAAAGAGATACAGGAAGAAATGTAGTCTTTGTAAAACCAACAAAAAAATCAATATAAATTTATTTTTAAAATTATTCCTAACAGTATTCAGATATAAGGTTATACACATATACATACATACAGAGATCATTAGCTGAATATATAGCATTTTCTACCTGACAATTTTTTCCATAACACCCACAGATGTGTGTGTGTATATATATGTTTTATGTGTGTATATGTATACATGTACATATATACATGTGTATATGTGTGTGTTTATATACATTTACACACATACATGACTCAAATTCCTTCCCTACTTCACAAGAGAGTTGTAAGGATTAAATGAGGTACACAAGAGTTTACAAATTTTAAGATACTATATATAAATTATTATATAAAATATGATACTATATATACTATATGATAGTTCACTATCATAATTATTAGTAGCATCCTCCATCCTTGACTACTGAAATCCTGATTTGGTAAAAGCTAGTGTTTCAGGGTCTCCCAGACCCATTGTTGTTAATTTAAGAGAGTTTTTAGTGATGCCTTCCTTTACTGTCTGTTTGTTTTTTCTTCATTCAACCAAAATGTTCGGGCGGGCACTTTAATTCTTCGTAAGATCTGTTGTTTCTTCATTGTGAATATTACCTCCACCGATATAAATTACAGTTCTCCTGAGCCCTAGGAGAAAATATGTGCAAGTTGATGCAAGAAAAGAAAATCATTACCCTAGCAACCAGCTTTTATAATAGTGGATCTTTTCAAACTTTTCCAGATTAGTCCTCAGATGATAGAAACAGCCCAACACAAAGACCATTCCCTAAGACTTTCAAGCTAAATAAAACATGTTTTACAAGCAAGGCCTTAAAGTCACCTCCACGCAACAATGCAGCATCAGAGGCAGACTATAGTGGGATATATCTTCCTTTGTGTATGTGTATAAAGTCAATATGAAACAGGGTTATATGTATAAATGTTTAATCTACAAGGAATATTAGTAGTTCACATATACTATCTCCATGCTCGTATAACGATTCATTAAAGATGACATCCCTGTATTGTAGAGAAGAATAGGGATCGCCTTTTGACTGACTCAGGATAAGTTGTACTAGTTACAGAATCTTATTTTCCTGACTAATAATGTAATAACCTGGCTTTCTACCTTTCATTTTTATATTAAATAAAGAAATGAAGGAAACATAAAATAACTTAATCTGCTTCTATGAACTATGCAATATTAACATTTTACTTTTAAGAAAAAATTATCCTTATAAAAGTTCATTTTACTTTTCATATTGAAGTGTAATACTTGTCCAAAGAACTATGGATTAACATATAAGTATAGGAAATTAACTGGGTAAGTATTGACATCTACTTGAAGACATAAATAAAGTAATTGGTTTCATAATATACCAAAATGCAACAATTTTTTATTTCACGAAACAAATAGTAATCTTACCCTAAAGTGCTTATGAAAAACATAAGCAAAGAAAACTGTCTTGATAATTTCAGTTGGTGAGATAAGGCTTACTAAAGAGAAATTCTATGGAAAACTTGAAAAGAATCTCCAAACCAAGTTACCATACATGTTTATAGTTAGTAATTTCAATGGAAAGGGGAAGAAAACAAAAATATGTAGAAAAACATTTTAGTATTAAGAAATAAAAGATGTCAAAGGCTATTTAAAAATCTTCACATCTTAATATCATGAATACTTTCCTCTAACAACAACAACAAAAAATCTTCCATGAATTTCCCAACCTTTACCAACCCCTGCTGCCTAGAATTCAGCCTGTCCGAAATAACCCAGAGCTCAAACTTCCACTTCCTGGGACTCTAGGTTTCTGAATGGTGGTCACCTTATTTTTCCTGGACCTAGCCTATCAAAGGACATTACTGGGGGCAGCTAGATGGTGCAGTGGATAGAGCACTGGTCCTGGAGTCAGGAGTACCTGAGTTCACATCCGGCCTCAGACACTTAACACTTACTAGCTGTGTGACCCTGGGCAAGTCACTTAACCCCAATTGCCTCACTAAAAAAAAACAAAACAAAAAACAAGAAGGAAAATACTGTTTGATTTTGTTTGTGTCCTCAAATCATTGGAAATGCTTTTTTTATTCACTCACTCATTCATTCATTCTTTCATAAGAGGAGATAAGATCATTTGATAGCTGTAACACAAGACTCGTTATCAATATCATTTGAGATATAAACAGGGTGAACTAAGCTCACCAAAGATATTTTTCACTGCCATGGAAAATATTTTCTAGAGATTCCAAATGGAAAAAGGATCCTCTTTATATGATGAAAGCCTCCAGATGTTCTTATTTCTAAGTAGCATTGTATTGATTCCATCAAGCAACAGAATACTATAGGAATTTGACAATGAGATACACACCCACTCAGAAGAGATTGGTCTGCTGATCCAATCCAAACAGGGAGAAAAATAGAAAATGCTTGTTTGCTAGACTGGTTAGTCCTACATTCATACCATCTCTCATGTACATCTTTTCTCCACAACGAACCTAATTCATAACCTCATTTTCTTTGCCTGGATTCCTGCCTCCAATTTGGTCTAACTTTCTTGAGTCTTTCTCTAATTCAAAAGCATAAAGCATTGGTCTGATCATCCCATCCCCCTTCTCATAAAGTTTATTTTCTCCATATTGCCTCTAGGATCAAATATGAATGCCTCTGGTATTTAAATGTCTTCTCCATGATCCCCTTTTGACTTTCCCAATTTTTTACACATTACCACCCTTCATGTATTCGACAATGCGTCCATACTAAATACATGCAGTTGCTCACACTCCTCTCCATGCATTTGCACTAGCTATCCTCCATGCCTGCAAGGATTCCCTACCTCACTTTTGCCTCTTAAAATCCCTGGCTTCCTTTAAAATTCAACTCAAATGTAATCTCCTGAAATGGACCCATTTTTGGTCTTCTACCCCAGATGCTGATGCTTCCTTCTTCAAGGTTGTGTTGTATTTAATTTTTAAATATTTGTACATACCTGCCTATGAACATGTCTTCTCCATTAAAACATACCTTCTTTGGGAGCAGGAACTATTTTTGTCTTTTTATCTTCAGCACTTAACACTATGCCTGACATGTAGTAAGCACTTTAAAAACCATGTATCGATTAATTCATTTGGATGTGAAGCCCATTGATGTGATCCATCAGCATGTTGAACTGATGTTGCAAATGGGCATTGAACTGGGCCTAGAATTAAATGAGAAGGAGAAAACAGATGGGATTACATTTGGGAAAATGCATGAGAAAACATTTTGAAAAGGGGGAAGGGGTGAGAGAGAGGAAAAATAAAAGGGAAAAAGGAAGGGAAAGGAGTGAAGGAGAAGGAAAGGGAAAGAATTTTTTCTCTTTATCAGCAAATTCTCCTGATGCAAATGTATCTACTAATGATGAAATACCACAATTTCCAAAGACTCAAAATACAGAATTCCCCAAAAGGTAACATAAAGATGTATTGTGAATATAAAAAGACTAGAGATATATTCTTATTCATGGAAATGATGACATAAGGATCATCAGGAAATGTTTGATTAGAAAGGGAAGTCAGCCAGTCACAGAACAAGAGCAAAGGAAAACACGTGGACATTTCTAATGTTGCAGTGGTAACCATAGAATGATAAAAGACCCAGAAGAAGGCCTCTAGCACATTGGATAGATATTCCCAACATCTTGGAGCTTTTTTCCCAGGTCTTTTAACATTCAATGATACTAACAACTGTCCATGTCATTTCTCATTTTGCATGACCTGCCCAACCTTGATTCCTGACTATCTTTTATACAGCTTCTGTGCAATTCATCATTTATAACATAATACAGTCTGCCTAGTCTACTCACCACTTCCCTCCCCTTTGGATTTTTTATCATTTGCAATTGGAATTCTTTGAGATTGATGGTATTCCACAATATGTAGCCATACACCAGCATTGGAAGAATGTATTTTTTAAAAGATAGGGTTTTTGTTATGTTTTGTTCTTTTGGATTGTTGTATAGAGGGTTATACATTTTTTTAAAAAAGTTTTATCAATGCCTTTTATTTTCTTATACCATTCGTGTTTCAATAAACCTTTCTCCATGTAATCCTACCTTATAACAATGAAAAACAGTTAAGTAAAACTGGCCCACATAGGACCTGCCTCTGACAGCATAAACTACATTCTGCATCTATAGTTCCTACCTACCTAATTAGAGGAGCAAAATATGTTTTATCTTCAGTTCCCTAGGACAAAGGTTCATAATGCATTACCTTTCTTGGTTCTCCTTTGTTAATTATAAGTCAATTCAAGCAAGTCTTCCCATGTAATACCAAATCCTTATCCTTATCATTTCTAAGAAAACAATAATATTCCATTCATTTAGCATACTTTGTTCAGCCATTCCACCACCTGTTTTGTCTCTAGTTTATTTGTTGGTTTCCTTATCTTTGCTATCACAAACGTGTTATTAGGAATATTTTATTATCAGTTGGACCTTCCTATCTTTGACCTTTTTGATTTATGTGCTCAGTAGTAGGGTTTCCAGGACAAAGGGATTGAAGAGTTTAGCGACTTTTCTTGGATAATTCAAAAATGGTCCAGAAATGTTGAGTCAATTTACAACTTCGCCAATAAGGTCAGGTAGTGTCATTTCCAAAATCTAATCTAATCTTTATCTTTTTCCCCCTCTTTAATTCTGGCCCCAGCTCGTTAAGCATCTGATGTATCCATCTAACATTTGTGTGCTGATGGGCTGCCTCCATGATCTGAATGTGTTTCACCACATGGTCAATAAGCTTTCTTTTTCCTGTTTATTTTTTCCATTTGAACTGGATTGTTAGGTCAAAGATATAGGCTTTGTTCTGAGGTCCCTGCAGCATTATCGGGTTTAATTCAATGACCACAATATAAACTTCATCTATAAGTAAGAACATCTATCAGAAATCCCTGGTCCATTCAGACTCTGTTTGGAATATCTTAATAATAGCTGACATTTATATAATGTTTACCATGTGCCAGACACTGTCCTAAGAGCTTTACAAATATTATCTCTTTTGATCCTCACAACTATGGGAGGTAGGTGCTATCAACCCCATTTTATAAATGATAAAATGGAGGCAAACAAAGATTAGGTGACGTGCCCAGGATGACACAGCTATTAAGTGTCTAAGGTCAAATTTGAACTCAGGTCTTCCTGGATCCAGGACCAGTGCTCTATCCACTGCATTACGTACCTGCCATGGCATTATAAGTGCAATCTCCCTAGTTCACATTTCATGTGATATAAATTTGTTCAACAGCTTTTTCTGTAATTATATGATTCAAGGAATCTTAGATGATTTTAACATATGCACAAGAGACATTTTGTTGGAGAATAGACTTTAGGTTTGGTTCTGTGTTATAATAAGTCAAATTCTTTTTAAAAAAACAACAATAAGCATAATAGGCTTTTGTATTCTCTCCAACTTCCAATCAGTTTTGCCACATTGGAGATAAGATCTACTATGAAAATCATTTGTGAAAGCTCACTGCTTCCTTTTTAGTTTTTTCATGAAGGGCACTTATATTTATGCATGTCTAGATCATAAATATATTATAGACATAATAAAGTAAGACTATGTATTACTACTTATCAAGTACCTAAATACTTTAGTGCAGGGCTTCTTAAACCTTTTTCACTTGCAATCCCCTTTTACTGGAGAAATTTTTACACTACCCCAGATATATAGGTATATAAAATAGGTATATATAGCCTTTTACTGTTACCAAATTTTTCATGACCCCCCCCACATTCAGTGACATGATCCCATATAGGGTCATGACCCACACTTTAAGAAGTTAGGGTTTAGTGAATATGGTGCTAGACTTGGTGTGAGGAAAGCCTGACTTCCAATCCTTCCTGAAGCACTTATTATTTTTATGGCTTTGGACAAATCACATAAACACTCTCTGCCTCAGTTTCCTCATCTGTAAAATGTGATTAGACTCAATGACCTAAGATCACTTTTAACTTTAAATCTATGATCCTATAATTTCTTATTGTTGTCATTTTGGGGTAATTATAGACTACTTCTGATTTTTTCCAGTTATTAATATCTTTACTTCTTTCAGGAATATCCAAAATCTCTCTTCTAAAGCTTTCAAAATTATACTGTCTGTAGGATATTTTCTTTTTGCGTGTATTTGGTCTGATTCAATTGTTCTTTCTGACTTTATTAGAAATGTCACTCTATGCAAATTAAAACAACTCTGAGGTATCACCTCACACCTAACAGAGTGGCAAATATAACAAAAAAGGAAAATATTGGACATTAGAGGTGATGTGGGAAAGCTAACACACTAATCCAGTGTTGGTGGAGTTGTGAAAAGATCCAGCCATTCTGGAGATCAATTTGGAACTATGCCCAAAGGGCTATAGAACTGTGCATACCCTTTTATCCAGTAATACCACTGCTAGGCTGATATCCGAAGGATATCCCCCAAAAGAGAAAAAGACCTGTTTGTATAAAAATATTTATAGCAACTCTTTTTGTGGTGGCTAAGAATTCAAAATGAAAGTAATGCCCATCAATTGGGGACTGGCTAAACAAGCTGTGGTATATGATTGTGATGGAATATTATTGTGCTATAAAGAAATGACAAGCAGGATGACTTCAGAAAGGCCTGGAAAGACATGTATGAAATGATGTATTGTGAAGTGAGCAGAATCAAGAGAACATTGTACACAGAGACAACAATATTGTTTGATGAAGAATTGTGAATGACTTGACTATTCTCAACAATACAATGACCCAAGACAATCCCAAAGGACTATTGATGAAACATACTACCGACCTCCAAAGAAAGAACTGATATTGGGAACAGACTAAAGCATGCTTTTTTTACTTTCTTTCATTTTTTTCTTTTAATCAAGTTTTCTCATACAAAATGACAAATATGGTAATGTTTTACATAATCATACATGTATAACCCATATCTGATTGTCCTCAGGGAGGGAAAGAGGGATAAAAATGGAACCCAAAACTATAAATAAAAATGTTTATTATTTTAAAAAAAGAAATGTCATTCTACTTCCTCATGTAGATATGAATAAGAACTCAAATGTCATAGTTACATTGTCATCATTCATGGAAAATAGTTCATATACATGCTAACAAATCTATTTAATTTTTTTATCTGTTCTCTTTCCAATTTCCTCTACAAATGCTTTAGGGGTATCTAAATACCTAAATTTTTATATACTTCCCCCCTATACTATACTTCATTATTTTGTGAGATGATATATTTTATAGTCTTTATAATTTATTATGTCCCACCCTCCTCAGTGACATTCTAAATAAAATGTGACCCTTGGCAGCCATGTCTCTCATAGTGGAATGGAGACTAAATCTTTGGTGGTTGAGTTGGTTTCTAGGTCCTTTTACCTCATGATTGCTGTAATTGTTTTAACATCAAATAAATATAAGAAATTATGATCATTTGTAGCAGGTCTTTTTACTCATTGATTTTATTTGTTCATGTTAATAGTTTAATTAACTCAGGTTTGATCTGTTGTAATTGAATATACCACTCCTTGTCTTCACAATTCCAGTTTTCTGTTGGACTTATCTTTTGCTCTAACAAATTCTTAGTCTGACCTCACACAGACAAATGATTCAGAAATTACTCCTCTATCAGCAACTGAATGTTTCTCGTCTGTTAATTTACTTTTTTGTAAGGTTTATTTTAGTGATCACCAACTTTTCTACCTTCAAATTCATAATAATCAGATATGAGGTTTCTGAGTACTCTCTAAGCATTGTCCTTTTCCATTTTTTTAGTACCAATCTCTATTTTCCAAAATAATTTTTCCTAGTTCCTCTATTTCCTACGTTTGCATTGTATCAAAGTATGTGTCATATTTGTTTGAAAGATCTTGTCAGATCTCCATATCATTTATCTACCCCTTCATCTCTCAAACAAACGTTGACTTTTTTATACTGGGAATGCCAATATTGATTTAGACTTGTTTCTATATTAATATGGACTAAGAATCCAAGCTTAGAAAATAAGTGATTTCTAGCATACCCATACCCCTTCATTTTTTCACTATGACAACAGAAGTAGAATGGGGCTAAACAAGACTGAGGGCCATTTTTTAAAACTGTCAAAGGAATCATCATATAATAGACAAGCTACTGGTGATAAGTCTATGGCTAGCCAGGCTGGTCCCTGTACCATACACTCAATCTTGTCTTGAGCACCATATTTGGAACTTCTCTACTTTGGTAAAACCTACATACACTTGTTTTTCCCTAGCATAGACCATGCCACAATGAGATATCAGATAAAATGATAGTAGTGAATATAATTTTATTAAAATGCTTCTTAAATCTATTTGTTAATTCATATGTTTTGTTTACTCATGTACACAAGCCTATTCATGTTCTGGAAAGGAACTATTGTCAACTGTAATTCTGAGACAGTCATTGCAAATTTGAACAAAAAAAATCCACAAGAAGCAACAACAGCAACAATAATGAACGTTAAAGTCTACATTTGTAAAACTTTAAGTTTGTAAAGAACTTTATATACATTATCTACTTTAATCCCTACCACAACACACTGAGGTGTGTCATATTTGTATTTTGTGTGTGTGTGTGTGTGAGGCATTTGGGGTTAAGTGACTTGCCCAGGGTCACACAGCTAGTAAGTGTTAAGTGTCTAAGGCGGGATTTGAACTCAGGTCCTCCTGAATGCAGGGCCGGTGCTCTATCCACTGCACCACCTAGCTGCCCCCACATTTGTAGTTTATCATTTATTTTGCATATGAGGAACCTGAGGGTCATGTGTCCTATCAAAAATCATGCAGTGAGTGGAAGAGCCAAGGCTCAAAGCCAAATTTTCTGGCTTTAAGTTCAGTGGTTTTCCCACTAAATCATGGTGGTAAGAACTAAAAGAAAATTAATTCTATGAATCAAATTCTTTTTTGACAGGTAATATGAAAAATCTACTTGGTTGTTACTTTGTGGACTGATGATTAATGTTAATAGCAACTTATAACGTAGATCATCGGAAACCAACACTTAGAATCAGTAAACAACTCAGAGGCCATTTAGTGCATCTTCAACAAGTGGTCAGTCATGTTCTAGGTAAAGATCTTCAGGAAGGGGGAATTGGATCATAACCCAAATCAATCCTCTCTCCTTTCACTACAGCTATAAATATTTATTTATTTATTTTGATGAGGCAATTGGGGTTAAGTGATTTGCCCAGGGTCACACAGCTTGTGTCAAGTGTCTGAGTCTGGATTTGAACTCAGGTCCTCCTGACTCCAGGGCCAGTACTCTATCCACTGCACCCCCTAGCTGGCCCTATAGCTATAAATGTTAAGCAATTTTGTCTTACGTTGAGCCAAAATCTGCCGATCTGTCATGTCTTCACATTTATTTTCTCTCTCACAGAAGCACATTCCTTCACCCTCCAGCCCTCTCTAGCCAAGAGTTTTCTTTTCTATGCCAAACACCATCAGTTCATTCAAGTGATAATTGAAGGGCTTATTAGCCAATAATGTTTTCCACTTCTACTTCACCAGTTTCTTTAGGTCCTGCTTATATCTTTAACCTCTTATGAAAATTTTAACCTTTGATGATTCCACTTCGTTCTTTTTTGCTCCATAGGTTTTAATTTCTCGATTTATTCTTTCCTTAATAATATATTTACCATTTTTTGCTTATTTGTTTTTCTCTTGTTTAACAGTGTTTGTAAATTAGTATTTTGCTATCATATGGATTTAGCTTCTTTTTTTGTTGTTTTTGTACAACTATCTGAAATGCAGAGTACTTCATTTTGAGTATTTTGCTTTTCAGAATATATTATTCCATTCCTTTCTCTGTTTCTTATGGCTCTAGAGTTATCTTGTGCTATTTGAATTTATATTCCTTTATATTTGAAGATAATGCTAAAGTCTGCTTGTAAAATTTGTTATATTTCATCTGAAATTGTTAAACTTTACCACTCTATTAGAGTTTCAAACATGTCTTTAATTTTTCCCACCTAGAGCCTGACTGTAGATTCTTTTGATTGGTGTTTCTGTAAAGATTTCTTGTATTATTCCCTGCATTACTGTGTTCATGGCTTGGGTTTTTTGTTTTGTTTTGTTTGTTTTGTTTTTGTTTTGTTTGTTTTGTCATGACGTCCTGGGATACCTATAATATCTAGATTATCTCAATCTTCAAGGTCAGTTACTTAGACATATATAACTTTTTTTTTTTTTTTTTTTTTTTTTTTTTTAGTGAGGCAATTGGGGTTAAGTGACTTGCCCATGGTCACACAGCTAGTAAGTGTTAAGTGTCTGAGGCCGGATTTGAACTCAGGTACTCCTGACTCCAGGGCCAGTGCTCTATCCACTGTGCCATCTAGCTGCCCCCATATATAACTTTTTAAAAAATTGTTGCCTTTTGCCTCCCTTCTTCCATATTTTCCTTTACTTCAATATTTTTGTATTCCTTATCTGTTAATTTCTCAGTCGCTTCTTTGGAGAGACTTTTAATTACACATTACTTTTTTCAGTCTATTAACTAAAATTCTGTAAGTTCTGACCAATATTCATTACTAATTTCTTTTATGGATTTTGCTTCCCCTTTAAATTATTCTGGAATTTCTCCTTAATGTACCATGTTCTCTTAGGAGCTTACAAAATCCTGTATTTTATCAGGCATTGTTTTACTGTCTTTTGTCTTAAACGATTTGTTAAGAAAATATTAGATTCTCTTTGAGGATTTACTACTCATTGTTCCTTTCTTTGTATTGAATACTGATAATTTGGTTTTCCTTATCATTTAAAAAATACAATAACTAATGGTTTATATTTTTGTATTTTAAAATAGCTCCTCATTTTATTTTTTCTTTCAATTATGCTTTTGTTTAAAGTTTTATTAATCTCTTCTTTGATTTTCAAAATTATATTAATTTTTTTGATTTCTCTGGTTTTTATTTTAGTTATATGACCAGTTTATTGATTTGTTCTTTCTTTAGTAGATAAAAGTATTTAGATATATACATTTTTACTAAGAAATACTTAAATGCATTTACTGATCCATGTTCAGTTAAAGATATTTTTAATATTACTGTTATTTTACATTTGTTTGTGAGGTTTTTGTGTTCTTATACATGGCTAATTTTTATAAAGATGACAATCATAGCTGAAAATTATATAGTTCCCCACTATCATACTTTTAGTTTCTATTTCTCTCTGTAATTTGTTGGCTTTTTCTTTAAGTATTTAGAAGTTATGCCATTCAGTGTCTAAATGTTTGATATTAATTCATTGTCTATGGCTCCTTTCAGCATAGTAGTTTTCCCATTTATCTCTTCTAATCAAATTGATTTTTCCTAATGCCTTGTTTTTATTTTTTATTTTATTATTATTATTATTGTGGGGCAATGAGGGTTAAGTGACTTGCCCAAGGTCACACAGCTAGTAAGTGTCAAGTGTCTGAGACCAAATTTGAATTCAGGTCTTCCTGAATCCAGGACCAGTGCTTTATCCACTGTGCTACCTAGCTGCCCCCAATGCCTTATTTGTGATCATAATTTTTATGCCAACTTTTTTAGTTCACTTGAAATATAAAATTTCCCTTGATCCTTTATTTTAACTCTGTGTCCACTTTTATGTTTCATGTATGTTTCTTTAAACCTACATTGCTCAACCAATCTAGTAATCCAATCAAGAAAGGAAATGGTATTGAGTTGACATGACCTTTAGTGGATGAAACCATGCTGGTTCTTTTTAGATACTACTTCTGTGTTCACCAACTATCCAGTTTGCAGACTCTATTCTTTTCTCTTTTTTTTCAATATTAGGATAATATTTGCCCTTTACCACTACTATAGTGCTTTTCCTGTTCTCAACAGTCTTTTAAGATCACTGGCAATGAGTCAGCAGTCATAGTTGCCGATTCTTTCAGTATCCTGGGATGTATTTCACCTGATACAGAGTGAAATAATCAGAGCCAAAAGAACAATGCATACACTACAACAAAGTAAATGAAAAGATAACTAAAAGGAAGTCAGTGATGGCATTTGAGAAAAGATAATGAAACATATCTACCTGCTCTTTGGAGAGAGCCAGGATACTATTAGAGCAGAATGCCTGGTGGTATTAACTCATCAAAGGCAGCGACATGCTCTCTTATGATTTCCCGAACTTGGACCATCTTAATTTTACTTTACTTAGCAGGAGCATCTAGAGAACCTCAGTGTCAAAAAGAAATCTTTCTTCTCTTTGGACCTTGTCTGGGACAATCTCTGTTACCCTGAAGAATACCTGTCCTGAGCCTTCCTGATTAATGTCTCTCTTGATATTGATGTTCATTGATTTTTTTTAAATAGTGTTCATGGTTCCATCCACTGTAGAATGTTCTATAATAATCTCATGTATGGGATATACCTCAAATGAGGAAAACCTTTAACTGTACATTTTATTCTTCTAAGTAAACTTTTTACAATATGACAATTTGAAAGAACTATAATGTATCTGAAAATGTATAGAACATTCTGCTTTATTATCATCCTGTCTCTCTGCCAAGAGGAGGCAGGCATGATTCACTAGCTGTTTTCCTCGTCTATTGTTAGTTTCCTGTTAGTTATCATTTCATTTCTTTGCAAAAGTGAAAAGTTTTGGTCTAAACTTAATTTCTGCCAAATTGATTCTTAATTTTCCTATCAACTCTTAGAAAAAAAAAATGGGTTGGGGAAGGGAGTGGTAATCTTTTCCTTAGAAGTTTTTGTTCTTGGGCCTATAAAAAAATGATCTATTTTCAGTTACTTCTGCTTCGTGGTTACCTAATCCATTCTACTGATCATAATTTCTTTTTTTAACCATTATCAAATAGCTTGGACTATTACTAATTTATAAGACAGTTAGACTTCTGGTGATGTTATAGCCCTTTGATTCATACTTCTTTCATAATTTTCCTTGGTATTCTATAACTTTTTATTCTTCCAAATGAAATTTTAATTTTTGTCTGTAATGCTTAAAAGTATTGCCTTGGTAGTTAGATTGTTATAACACAACATCTGTAAATATAGTAATATTGTAATTTTTATTATGGTGGCATGGCCCAATAATAAATACTGAATGTCCTGGCAATTATTTGTTTTCCTTCTCTTTTTCTAGATCTATTATAAAATTCATGAGGTTTTTGTTTCTTATGATATGATTAATGATATTAATTCCTTTCCTAATGTTGAACCATCCTTGCATCCTTGGTATGATTCCAATTTGGTCATAATGAATTATTTTATGGATATAATGGTGTGGTCTCCTTCCAAGGTTTTTATATAATGTTGGGTTTTTGCATTAATATCATTAATGAAATTGAACTGCACTTTTCTTTATTTGTTTTATTTCTCCATTGTTTGTATACCAAGACTATATTTGTCTTAAGAATTTTGTAGAATTCTGGTTGTTTTGTTTTTAAGATTGTAGCACAGAATAGAATTACCTTATAAATCCATGCTCTTTCTATTACTTCCCCTCTCCCTCTAGTCCTTCCCTCTAAGAATACCCTCCATCTGCTCTTTTTTTTTTTTTTTTTAGTGAGGCAATTGGGGTTAAGTGACTTGCCCAGGGTCACACAGCTAGTAAGTGTTAAGTGTCTGAGGCTGGATTTGAACTCAGGTACTCCTGACTCCAAGGCTGGTGCTCTATCCACTGCGCCATCTAGCTGCCCCCATCTGCTCTTTACATATCTTGTATGCATGTAATACAAATTGTGTATTTTATCTTTTGTAATCACTTCTCTTTTGTGTTTGGTTAAAAATCCATTACATAATCATAAAGTGGAAAAATACCTGATTTTTCTTTCTTCTAAAATTTTTTATGTTATAATCTAAAATATTCAGGTACTTTATCAACTGTGGTACATGGTGGTACATGATGTGAATATGGTATATGGTATAAAATATTGGTCTAAACTCAATTTCTGCCAGAATATTTTCCAGTTTTCCAAGTAATTGTTGTCCAATAAGGAATTCTTCCCCAGATAATTTATATTGTCAAGTTTATCATACACTCTATTATTAAGTTTAGTTAGTTTTGTTTTTCTTGTCTAGTTTGCTCTATTTTTAACATGTACTTTTAAGAAACGGTTTGAGGATTACTGTCTTATAATATAATTTGAAGTCTGGAAGTGCCAAGAGCAGCTAGGTAACACACTGGATTATAGCACAGGACCTAGAGTCAGGAAGACCTGAGTTCAAATCCAGATTTCAGATACTTACTAGCTGTGTGACCATGTTTGCCTCAGTTTCCTCATATGTAAAATGAGCTGAAGAAAGAAATGGCAAAGCACTCCAATATCTTTGCCAAGAAAATCCCAAATGCTGTCACAAAGAGTCAGATATGACTGAAACACAACTGAACAGTGCCCCTTGATTTCTACTTATTTTCATTGTTTCTCTTAATATACTAAAGCTTTTGTTCTTTGAAGTAAATTTTAAAAAATTTTACCTATTTCTATAAGGTAGTCCTCACATGTACGTAAATATATATTCCCAAATATGAATATTCATGTTATATATATATATATATATCATAGATACATTCATATGTATATACCTACACATATATGTAATGTTGTCTGAGTAACATAATGAATTGACTACTGGAGTTGGACAGACCTGAATTCAAATCCTGCATCAGACATTTAATACCTGCATTATCATGGGCTAGTAATTTACCCTCTCTTAGCTTTGGTTATAATAACCCTTAGTTCACAGGGTATTTGTGAGGATCAAATGAGATTATATACATAAACCATTTTGCAAAATTTAAGGTGCTATCTAAATGTTAGCTGCTGTTATTGTATATTCATTAAAATCAAGTTAGATTAATGCCTAACCTATTCAACACTGGGGAAACTATTGGTATAGTTAATCTTTTGAGGGAAGGGGAACAACCTGTGATTTAACTGGGCCAGTGGACTTTGATTTTTAAAGCAAAAATTATAAGTCCTAAAAGCATCATTAATTTGTTATCACTATTGTTAATAGAGTTTCATTTTGAAAAAAAATGTTATACCTTACATTTTACATGCCCATTACATGGTGGAATAAGCAATATTCAAGCAGCATAATATTTGACTTTTTTAAAAGTCTCAAAGTAGAATTAAAATAGATTAAATTACAATTGATTGGTTATAATTATCTAGAAAAGACACTTGCCATTGTTTTATACAATTATAAGCAGAAATTTACCAAATTTGAAATTGTTTTAATAGTTGAAAAGAGATTATAATGTACTTCTATTTCCAAAACTAATTGGAGGTTAACTACACAGCTAATCAAATTCTGATTTTTGACAGCACATTTAATAAGCATATTTTAATGAAGGTATTTTAGAAAAGAGATTATGGACCTGCCAGATTTTGATGATAGCTAAGACATGTTTGGGACTAGTCAGGAAGTATTGAAAGTGTGAACAAGCTACCTCCTTTTTTTTTTTTTTTGCTAGAATTAGGTCAAAATTAATTTACAGGAATGAATGACCAGGGGTGTAATTTCAGGTTTAATGGAGTCTATGTGAAATATAATGCTGCTTTAGAGTTAGTGAGAGTTCCTGCATTATCTTGTACTTGATTATTCCATCAAAGAAGCCTTTGATTATGAGAACTGCATAGAAAAATTCTCAGGAGCACCAAATCTGGGTACCAAATTGATAACAAAAATTATTTAAATGACTTGTGATAATGCTATCGAATCAACACTATACTATTACTCTACTTAGTAGGAAATAAAATTCTGTCCTTTGGCATCTTTTCCAACCCCTTCAGCAAAGGGCAGGAAAAACTTTAAATGTGTTTGGTGTGTTTATATGTTTTAAAATCTTACATTAGAAATAAAGACAGTCCTCTTAATAACAAGATATTTGTAAAGCACTTCGCACCGTGCCTGGCACATAATAGCCTCTTAATAAATGTTTGTTGCCTTCCCTTTTCTCCCTCCCCTTTATATGAACTTCCTCTAAGGCACAGGCTAGTTTACAAGCTGGGAAACAGTGCCACTGTGCCTTGTTTTGTATGGAGAGTTTAGTCCAGTAAGATAGGAGGACCATCATATGGCAGTCTAACAGACCTAAAGACAGAGTTAGGAGATAGCACTTGAAGGGAGGCAATCTCCTGAGAAAGACTGACAGCTGTCATCTAGGCTTTGAGTTCAGTTTTTGGCTTTGAGTCCTAAGCCAGAATGAGACAACTAGTTGGTGCAGTGTCTAAAGCACTGAGCCTGGAGTCAGGAAGACCTGAGTTCAAATCCAACTTCACTTGCTAGCTATGTGATACTAGGAAAATCACTTAACCCTGTTTGCCTCAGTTTCCTCATCTGTAAAATGAGCTGGATAAGGAAATGACAAACCACTCCAGTATCTTTGCCAAGAAAATTCCAAATGATGTCACAAAGAATTGGACACTATTGAGCAACAAGCAGGAACAGAGAAAAAATGGTATTATACTGTGTCAAAACTTAAGTGAGGGGTGAACAGTACCACTTACAAAGATAGGCAATTAGCTAATTAGGAAACATTTAACAAATTTCTTGGTTATCTTTAGTATCAACTATATCTTCAGGTAAAACCTATGATAATGCCTAATTGTGAATCCTTCTAGTTTTCAGGGATGGAGGATGAAATAGATGCAGGTTCACAAGCCCACATTAAATTAGATGGAGGGGGATTCAGAGTATTTAGATGATAGAAAGCACATAAAAATGCATCAGTTTTGGGGGCTGCTAGGTAGCACAATGGATAAAGCACCAGCCCTGGATTCAGGAGGACCTGAGTTCAAATCTGGACCTAGGCACTTAACACTAGCTGTGTGACCCTGGGCAAGTCACTTAACTCTCATTGCCCCACCAAAAAAATGCATAAATTTTCATTTGGATATTTCTTACTTCTCATAGATTTATATGTAAAGAATATCTATACTGATATTTTTATGATAGCTACTTTTTTGGAAGTCACTTTCCAAAAAAGTTGTGTTTGGAAGTGTATAACTTAAAGGATACAATGGAGAGAACTGTGAACATAAATGCCATTTTTCCTACTTTGCAAATCCCAAATTATCTCATGGTGACTATTTGAATTGCAGATATATGCCCCATGAAAATGCATTCAAATTCTTTATTGGTGTGCTATAAGGAATTTGACTCAGACATACTGACTGAAAGTTCCAAGTTCTCCTCCTAGGTTAATAAATTGCCTATTCCATCTCAAAAAAGGGCTCATATGGGGGGGGGGGAAGCTAGGTGGCACAGTGGATAAAGCATTGGCCCTGGATTCAGGAGGACCTGAGTTCAAATCCAACCCCAGACACTTGACACTTACTAGCTGTGTGACCCTAGGCAAGTCACTTAACCCTCATTGCCCCGCAAAAAAAGGGGGGGGATCATGTTTTCTTCATCTACTCTTATTTTATACATATCACTTGTTGTAGATTATTCGTTCCTACCCAGATATGGGTTAGCCTTGGTGATCTCTGCTTTCATCTAATTCTAAGACCATGCGATGATATATGATTTATAAAGAAAATGCTAGACTCATGACTCCTCCTTCTAGTAAAAGAGTCTGGACTTCTCTCAGATTGTTAAAGGATTCCAGAAAATATTTGAGCTAATTTAAAGGAATTCAATTTGGCACAGAGTAACCCCAGGGTCTCCTGGGATCTAAACAACCAGATTAAAATGAGTCTCATTTATCTGGAAACCCTTGAAAGTCCAAGTATATGCCCCTCTGGCATACACCAGGCTACTTTTCTTCTACATTGTTAAGCAAACTCTTGCTATTAGTGTTTTGAATATATGACTATAATACCTACAATCAATATTTAACTACAATTATGGAAGAAATAAAAGAGAAGATAGGAAAATTTTAAAATAAGTTGTGGTAAAAAAATTGGCTTACTATAAATAGATAACTTTTTTCAGGCTTATATGAATTAATTGCATGATGATGTATAATGCATGCATAATATACAATATGAATCAATGAATTATTATTTATTATTATTATTACCTATTATTATCCTAACATAAACATTGAGGATACAAATGAAAAGGTGAGATGGTGCCCTCTCTCAAGGATTTCACATTATAATTGGGGGAGATGATACATAAAGGAAGTTTCAGCTTTGGAGTGAATAGAAAAGCCTGGTTGTCCTTATGGTATAATGAAAGAACAAATGAAAAGGCCCAGGGAAGCATTAGGATACAAGAGTAGATCAGGTAACAGTGGGCAAGAGCCTGGAGAGTGTAGCAGAAGAGCAGCTGGCAAGCCCACTGAATTAGAAGATAGAATAGTCTGCCAAATGGTAACACCCAGTGGTTCTCCATTTTACCAGAGAGATTATAGTTAGTGATGCCCTGTTCATCCAAATAATATGACGACTGTGTCCACTCACAGAGTTCATGTAGTTATAGAGAGAGAATTGGAGGGGCATAGTCCACAACTGAGTATTACTGGCATAGGGCCTATAAGTTCCTTCCTGAAAGGATAGAAACGAAGTGTGTAAACATTCATCTAAAAGAAAGAAGGGGGAAGAAAGAATTGACCAGAAGTTTGGAGGTGGGAGATAGGGAGAAACAGCTCTGCAACATCAGCTCCTCTGGGTCTTCCAACTTTTCAAGCTGATGTGAAACTTGAACTTTGAGCCTTAGAATACCAGATGAGGATTTAAGAGGCTTTTTTTCTTTCCCATGACTTTTCCACTAGGTTACTCTGTGTCCTCAATCAGGTCGCATAACATTCCTTGCAGACATTTTTCATATATGCAGAGTAAGAATGCAAAATCCACCCTACCTAGGTTTATTGTGAAAATTTTGGTTAATTCTGTTAGCTCCCTCATTAAATACATTTTTTCTGCTCAGTACTATCCATTTTCAGACCGGTAGCATTCAATACTATCTCTTTCTAACCTGTCTACTCTATCATCCTTGCCACTTAGACTATACCACTCTAAGTATGAACCCTATTTCCCCCTTATACTTCAAGCTGTACTCGTTAACTTCCCACCAAATAAGTTCTCTCTCTTTCTAGGTTCCCTCTGTCTAGGTCTACTGTACCCTTGGGAATCATCCTTTTATTTTTCCACAAATAAAACTTTCTTAGATGCCTGAATTTTCCTATGTGTTCCTTGGAATTCCTTGAATTAATGAATTCTCATTAATAAAGGTAGTGTTTTCATTTTTCCCCAACCAATGCTTCATAGGCATCTTGCATCTCCCAATCTCTCCTCCTGAGTGTTCCCTCACTCTGGTATAGGACTGGCTCTGATTATGTTGCCCTACATCGTAAACCCTCATCCTGTTAGCCTTGCTTATTAGATTAGTTCTAACTTCTTCAAGTCTTTCCAAAATCTTGTCTAAACCTATATTTCCAGCCTCATATCAATACTCCTAAATGCTTTTCATGCTGGACTATGTCAGTAGCTGTACATGCTTTGCATTTTCCTAAATCTCTCCAGTATTGCTCATGACATTCTTATGTCAGTAATGCTCTCACTCAATCTTTCTACCTTTTGAAATTCTACTCATCCTTCAAGGCCAAACTAAAATGCTACCTCCTCCATGAAGTTTTCCCTGATTTCCCCAGCTGGAAATTATCTTTATCACCTCATAATTCTCAGGTCTTCTTCCCATGTACCTCTTTTGTCAGGTTATTTCATTGCTTTTTAGTATATTATTTGTTATGTGTTTTTATTTTACAAAGGTAGGCTGGAGCCCACTCATGAAAGCCAATTATTAAATTTACCTTGGAAATTGCTACAAGTTTGGTCCTGATTTATTGTTTTGTTGATTGTTTAGACTTAAGAAAGTGATGGAGAAAATGTTAATGATGCAATGAGTCAATTTTAGAGAGCCAGTTGTTAAACATTTATCAGCATACCCTTGTGTATATCCTATTTCCCATTCCTAAATTATAAATTTCCTGGAGGTGAGATCATATCTTATTGATTTTTGCATGTCCCTTAATAACTTGAATACTATTTTATGCTAAACAATAAGTACTTGTTCAATTGCTGAAAGTGCTTTAAAAAAGAAAGATATTATTAGTATGAGAGATACAAGAACACTAAGAATAACAGGGAAAAAGAATGGTTTCAGTAGTCAGTACTGTAATTTGTTTCTGGTCAGCAGCTTTAAACCATGCTTCCTCCACTCAACCAATCATTCCTACTTCCTCCCCACTTAAATTTGGACTTTGCTCTGGGAAATGGCCTGAGCTCCAATAGTTAAGGTTTCAATTTATCTTGACCAAAACCAAGCCTCTACCTCATGAGTCACTAGCTCTAACCTATGCTACCTTGATCATACCATCCCAACCTCACCCCCTTTCCAGCTCCCCCTTTATGTGTTCTCCTTCAGGATGAAAATGTAAGCTTCTTGAAGACAGGCACTATCTTGCTTGTTTTTATTTGCATCACAGCACTTAGCACATATGTTTATCAATGCTTTATCAATGCTCAATCCATCTATCCACCTACTTTTCAGCTGATTTGTACTTAATATCTTTTTTTTTCTCCCAATGATTTCTAAATTCTGTGGTTCAAATGGAAATGCTCAAACTTATTCAGTTACACAGGCTTCTTAAAATATGATAGTATTCCATGTCAATAATATTTGATTTTTTAAAAATAATAAACATTTTTATTTATAGTTTTGGGTTCCAATGTTTATTCCTCTTTCCCTCTCTCCCCTCCCTCCTCAATGAGGCAGCAAACAATCAGATATGGGTTATACACTGTATGATTATGTAAAACATTACCATATTTTTCATTTTGTACAAGAAAACTTGATTAAAAGAAAAAAATTAAAGGAAGTGAAAAAATAGCATGCTTCAGTCTGTTCCATCAATATCAGTTATTTCTCTGGAGGTGGATAGTATACTTCATCAACAATCCTTTGGGATTGTCTTGGATCATTGTATTGTCGAGAATAGTCAAGTCATTCACAATTCTTCATCAAACAATATTGCTGTCTCTATGCACAATATTCTCTTGGTTCTGCTCACTTCACAATACATCATTTCATACATGTCTTTCCGGGCCTTTCTAAAGTCATTCTGCTTATCCTTTCTTATAGTACGATAATATTCAAAAAACATTTTATAGAGCTAGAAAAAATAACAAAATTCAATAATATTTTAAAGAGAGGATACTGCCTATGTGGGTAGGCTTCATTAAAAAATAGATAATTTAAAACAAAAGGAAGCAAAGTTCTGTGTTCTACAATGACTAATGATGATTTCAGCAGCTGGTTCTAGAAATAAATGACATTAGCCAAATGTTTAAATGAAGAAAGAAAACTTGAACCCTCCTGCCCATTGCTAATTTTAGCTGGTTTCCCACCATCTTTTCTTCATCTCACCAGAAATCAAACCTTGTAAAATCCTGCACAAAATTTTGAAATAAAACCACTGAACCCCAGGTTGGAGACAGCAATAACTAATGATAAAATCCCGTATATTTCTCTTCAGCTTCCATTCAATAACAAGTATTTATTAACTACTATGTGTCAGGTGCTGTACTAAGTCATACGGATACAGTCTCCTTCCTCAAGGAGCCTACATTCTTTTTTTTTTTTTTTGTGAGACAATTGGGGTTAAGTGACTTGCCCAGGGTCACATAGCTAGTAAGTGTTAAGTGTCTGAGGCCGGATGTGAACCGAACTCAGGTCCTCCTGACTCCAGGGCCGGTGCTCTATCCACTGCGCCACCTAGCTGCCCCTTAGGAGCCTACATTCTAATAGGGGTAGGTAAGAGACAAACAAGTGTTGTATGTACAGAATAAATGGAAGGTAATCCCAGAGAGGAGCCACTAGGAGTGGGAGTACTGCATCTTAATTTACCTCAGCCTGGGAAGAAATAATCATACTATAATAACAATAATAATGAAAATAGGGACAGCTAGGTGGTGCAGTGGAGTACTGGCCCTGGATTCAGGAGGACCTGAGTTCAAATCCACCCTCAGACACAACACTTACTAGCTGTGTGACCCTGAGCAAGTCACTCAACCCCAATTGCCCCGAAAAAAATAATAATAATGATAATAGGAATAATAGTTGTGTTTGCAAAGTGTTTTACAAATATTAACTCATTTTATCCTCACAACAACCAAAGGGGTAACTGCTGTTACTTAGAAATCGGTATATAAATAAACAAAAAATAATCAAAGAAAAGATTCTTTAGGGACAAAAGATGGATTCTTCAGCTATCTACTCCCCTTTAGTCCATGGATATCCCTTGTTTTAGAAACTCAGCCTGTATTAAGTGGCAAACTGTGAAGACAGGAAAATCTCAGATCAAACCCTATCTGTGATACATTTTAACTATGTCACCAAGGGCAAGTCACTTAACCACCAGCATCCTACACAACTCTCTCAGACTAAGTTCAGATTTGTATGCATCAGTGGAAAGAGGTTCTACACCAGGATAAAGATTAAAGGTATGAATCAAAAAAGAAAAATACTTTATAATACTTTTATATATAATATTCTTTCCTTTTTATCATACTCTTTTAAAAAGACTGTATTGTGTGTGTTTTTCCCCTTTCTTGAGGAATGTAATTGCTTTTCTCCCTTTCTGACTGATATCTCAAACTTCTTAAAATAAGAAAACCCTTCAGTTTATGTTTCCTCTGTATCCTAAAGTATAATAAGAGGATAAAAGGTGTTTGCATTCTTTGGAAGGAATTAGAAAACAAATAATGTAGAAATAGCCTTACAAATATTATGAAAAGAAAGAAGTAGATATAGTATTATTTCAGGGGGTAATAAGATTTCTTGTTTTAACTACAAAATTACTCAAAAGACTCCAGTAGAACCAAAAGGGGAAAAAAAATCTGTAACATAAAAAATGATGGCCAAATAAAAGCATATAGAAAGAAAACAACATTTTTTGGTGGGGGAAAAAAAAAACCTGAGGATCCTCACAAAATCCTTTGTTCATGGATCTAAAATGGTAAGAAATCTTAGAGGTATGTTAACCCAATCTCCTCATTTTGCTGTTGATGTTCAGGTGTTTCAGTCCTGTCCAACTCTGTGACCCCATTTGGGATTTTCTTGGCAAAGATACTGGAGTGGTTTTCCATTTTCTTCTCCAGCTCATTTTACAGATGAGGAAACTGAGGCAAACAGGGTTGAGTGACTCTCTCAGGGTCACAGAGCTAAGGTTGGATTTGAACTCAGGTCTTCATGACTCTAGGCTTGGTGCTCTACCCACTGAGCCACTTCTGAATCCCAGAGAGGTTAACTGACTTGCCCAAGGTGCCACGGGTAATAAGTTGGCTGAATTTAAAATTGGACCCAGATCTTCTGACTTCAAATCCATCATTCTTTTCTACCATGCCACACTGCTTCCCCATACCCTGAGCAAGATAACAGAATGAAACTTTTTGTAGTACCTGGTACAATGTCTCACACACAGTAGGCATTTTGAAAGTTCTCACTGATATAAACAAATCATCAAAATCTTTTTTATGTAATAATATTCTTAATTGACTTTTAAAAATTACTTAAAGAACCAACAAGCACTCAATAAACTTCTACTATGTGTAAATCAATGTATTAGCCTCTGAGGATACAAAACTAAAACCCAAAATTGTCCTTGACATCATGGAATTCATATCCTACTCCTTCTTGTGAGAAATAATTATTAATAACCAATACCTTGAGGAACCAGTGATTTCCCCTTCTTTCTTACTCCTTTTTCTCCCACCCCACCCCCACCCCCACCCTCCCTACCCAAGGTTTAAATTCTTCTTGAAAGTAAGATTCATCTGGGTCAAACCTGACCCAAGCTTACAAAGGAGTTTTGAGTGGAGACAGATTCTTTTGTTTACATAGCTTAAGGACCTTTACTGATGAGATTGGCCTGCACAACCATAACTAGATGGAAACTATTTTGCTCTGATAAGCTTGGGTTGGGGGTGGGAGGGTCCTTACATTCTTTCTCTGTCATTCTCACAAAAGGTTGAATGACCTGAGTCCCTATCCCAGAACACACCTCCAAATCATATCAACCAATTGAATTTGATTGCTATTGCTACAGTTAGAAGAATATATAAACTGTGACCCCACCACCATTAGGAATCTTTGGTTTGAGAGAGATAGCCAAATGACCATCCTTTTATTAATAATCTTCCCACCTATTAATAAAATTATTAAATTACCCAGAAACTATGTCTCTCATATTTTAAATCATCACACTCTCCTGTTCTAGATGTATTTCCACTTTTCCAGAACCTTTGGATACAGGGGACTATGTGGCTATAATATAATCATTTTTAAAATCTCTTTTTTGGTTTTGGAATTGAAATCTTACATAAACACAAGTGCCCAATGCAAAGATTTTTCTACTAATGAACCCTATTGCTCACTGCATCTTCACAAAATATATTCATGTCCTCAGTGCCCAATTTCCTGGCTGACGTGACATAAAAAAACCAATCGTAACAGTAAGCTAGCCAAGGAAAGCAAATGTGGAAGGTCAGTCAGCACGGGGCACTCAGTGGCATTTTGTCTATAGGAAGTTCTCTCCATCCTGTGCCACTGATTCCAATCATAGACTGTGTATTAGTCTGCATACCATTCCACCATCTGACCAAAATAAAAGGTGGAACTGTTAGAACAAAGGAAACACATGGGTGTGCCTTGGACTGACATAGTCAAGAGTAAAAACAGATAAGGGGAGGAGATAGTTCATAGGAATTACTTATTTTTTAAAAAGCCCATTTGAATGAACAAAAATAAGGATGGTTTTAGCTAAAAAAGCTGAAATCGAAACCATGGGTGGTACTTTCAAGTGGAAAACTAAATAAGCAATGTTAATATTCACATGTTGCTAAAAGAGAAATAAAACTCATCAGGACTCTGCAAAATTCCCCCTTTTTTCCTGAAATGAAGAACATTACTGTCAATGCCACCAAGCACCAAAAGAAACATAGATGTTACAATTTTAAATGATTTGACTCTTAGAATTTCCACTAAAGAGAAACTGAATGCAAAGAGGAATATCATAGAATAGAGGAAAGAACAACATTATAGCCTGGTTCAAACTCCTGCTCTACTACCTCTGGAGCATTATTTATCTTAATTAACAGATTTTTTTCCTATATTCAGACTTGTCCAAAAATGTATGTTTCATTCTGCATCTTGAATCCATTCCTTTCTGTCAAGAATTAGGTAGCATGCTTCACCATCTGTCCTCTGTCCTGGGTGATCATTGCACTGATTAGCATTCTTAAATCTTCCAAGGATTTTTTCTTTACAATGTTCTGGTATAAATCATTCTCTTGGTTCTGCTTACTTCACTCTGCATCAGTTTATACAAGTCTCCTAGGTTACTCAATTTGACCAATATTTATGAATCACCTACATTGTCCAGGGTGTGCTGGTAAATATTTAACAACCCACTCTCCAGGGAGAAAAGAGATACCCAGTGTCTACTTTTTAGGTTTAATCTATATTATTAACATTTTCTCTGGCACTTTCTTAAGTCTAGACAATCACTAAAATGATAAATCAAGCCCTGGTGTGTAGTGTATTGATTTCAACCTGAAAATTAAACAATCAGATTTAAGAAGCTTGTTTGAGCTAGTTGATTCCCCTGAATGTGCTAGACTTTGGGATTCAGAGATTCCTTGTTCTCAAGGGACTATTGATATTCTACTGAGCAAACCCCTAGTTCTTAGTTTTCATATAAAATGATGGAGTTAGACTAGATCATAGATTTAGAGCATTGGGATGTTAAAGGCCATCTATTCCAACACACTGGTTTTACAGATGAGGAAATTGAGGCCCAGGAAGTGACTTGTCCAAACTGACCCAAGTAATAAGGAACAGGTGGGATTTGAACCCACATCCTCCAACTTTAGATCCTGTACTCATTCCACTAGCCCTCATTTATCCCATGATGTCAAGGGCTCATTCCAACTCTAAATCTATAATCCTATGAAAAGGATTTTTTGCCTTTGATTAGTTAAAGTGACTCTAAGAGGTGTGTCATTATATTTCCAAGACTCCTTTTCTTTTCATTCGAAGTTTGAGCCAAATATTTTGAAAGGCTTTACCGATTTAGAAATAGAAATGAATTATCTCTCACCTGCTTTACTGGCTATTCTTAACTCCAGGGCCCTGCCTTCCTTTAGAGTCGACTGCTCCCTTGGCATGTGCACACACTTGAGCAAATAGGAAATATAATGAGAAACATGCTTTCTCATGGTGTTTCTAATTGGAAATAACACAAGGAAAAAAAGACTTTATCACATTATTCCCAAATGGAAATTCTCTCATAAAGCATGTTTCTCATAATGTTTCCTATTTGCTTTAATAGGTGGGCACTCAGCAAGGAGCCCTTTGGCTGTGTATTGTTAGAGTGAAGGGCAACTCAGTAATCTAACTTGGTAACCACAGCTACAGAGAAAACACTAAATACATACTGATCAGAAGGATAAAATAATGAAGTGCTTCGGTAGCATAGTGAGTTAATGCATTAGCTGCCCTTCTCTAGAGAAGCAGGTTCACACCTGGGTTATGCTGCACAGCAAGATGGCTTCGGTAGTGGTAGGTCCCAGTGGACATTAGTTCATGTCAAAAAGCAACCCTGTGTTGTCAGAGCTATATAGGAACTCTGCACATTGTTAGCCTAGTTATAGCCAGTTCTTAGGAGATGAGAAAGGATCAACTTCTTAAAGAGTTCTGCTGCCTGATCATGACAAATAATTTAATGCAAATGCTCACTTTTGGAAATTCAAATTGCTTTAGATTAAAAGTAAATATATCTAAAAATTGTGACTTCTTTTTAAGAGGGAAAAATCATAGTTTAAAAGTGTTTAGAGGCATGTTTTATCATTAGATGGAAAAATGAGATTATCATCTCATCTTCTTTGTTCCTTAACTACTAAATCTAATAGCCATTGTTGTTGCTGCTTACATGGTTCAGTCACATCTGACTCTTCAAGACCCCATTTGGGGTTTTCTTGGCAAAGAGATTGGAGTGGTTTTCCATTTGCTTCTCCATTAGCCATCAGAGTTAGAGTGTTTATGCTACTTGAAATCTTGGAGACTTTTAACATCTTTGTCAACCACCTTCACTTCCCTCCTCCTCCTCCCCTCATTTCCATGATAATGCTCTCTTTTGGTTTTCCCCATACCTTTCTGATCACTCCTTCTCAGTGTCATTTTGTTAGACCATCATTCAACTTCCAGTTCAACATGGCTGCCTCCCATGTCCCTGTCCTGGACCCTCCTCTCTTCCCTCACCCTACAAACTGTAATATCATCAGTGCCATGGATTAAATTGTTATCTCTATGCAAATTTTTCTCCTTATCTATATACTCAGTCCTAATATCTTCCCTGAAAGCCACTTCCCCATCAACTGCTTACTGTACATCTAATTGTTCTGGACTTTTCACAAACTCAACCTGTCAAAAATGGTACTGGTTAACATTCCACTGCAAACTTTCCATTCCTAAAAACTTTCGTATTTTGGTTGAGGGCACCACCTTTCCAGTCATGCAAGTTCACAACATCGGAGCCATTATGGACTACTTCCAACCCATCATTCCCCATATCCAATCAGTTATCAAGTGTTATTGGTTCTACCTCTCCACTCACAGTTATAATCCTAATTCAGTGTCTCATCATCTGTCACCCAGGCTATTGAAAAACTCTCAATTAGGCTTCCTACTTCCATTTTCTCCTATCTCCAATTCTTTCACACAGCTACCAAAGTCATATCCATAGGGCACAGGTCTAGACATGTTGCAACCTTACTAAAAAAAAAAAAAGCCCAAAACCCTTCAAATGTTCTTTATTGCCTCTGGGGCAAAATAGAAATTCCTTACCTTGGCATTTAAATCCCCTCACATTTTGGCTCCCATCTGCTTCTCCATACTTATTTCATACTATTTCTTTTCATTTCCACTATGTACAAGCTAGACTGGTCTACCAGCTATTACCCAAATTTACTGTTCTATCTCACATTGCCATACCTTTGTGCAGGCTGAACCTCAAAGTCTGAAACACTCTCCACCCTCATCTCCATCTCTTAGAATCCTTGGCCTCCTTAAAGACTAAGCACAGCAGCCATATCCTATAACAAAAAGACCAGAACTCAATGGAAAATTTTATATAAATGATCTAGAAGAAATATAAAGAAAACATTAGAGACTAATTATTCATTAAGCCTTTTATGAGTATGCCAACGAATACTGCTTTTTTCCTTCCCAATTTACATTGTATTTATTTGTCTGTATCCATGGCATCCTCCCAGTGAATATAAGTTCCATAAAGGCAGGAGATTTTTAAAAAATGTTATCTTTGAATTAATATCCCCTGTCATAATGTAGTCATTAATAAGTGTTTGTTGAATAGAATTTCATTTCTTCTCAAAGCACTTTCCATGTTCTTATTTATTAACCTTGTTGTCTCTCTGAATCTCTGTCTCTCTGTGTCTCTTCATCCCTGTCTTTCTCACTCCCTATTTCTCTTTCTCTATCTCTCTATGTCTCTGTCTCTGTCTCTCCCTCTCTGTCACTCTCTGTCTCTTTCTCCCTCTCTTTCTCTCCTCTACCCCCCCCACCCCATTTGTGTGGACTTTCTTGCTCTATCACTCCTAATAGATTGGAATATTCTTAAGAGCTTTTCCTTTATTTTTTGAATCTTTCCCATGGGCTGGCATAGTGTGTTGCATCATAGTGAAGCACTTAATAAATATCTCTTTCATGAATAAAAGGACCAATGAATAAAACAAAAATTTTAAGTTACTAAGTTGACATTATAGAATTTTATTTGGATTTTTACAGCACCATAGGGTTTCAGTTATGAACCTCAGTGACTGTCTGTCTAGTGGCTGTCCAACCAAGAGATTCTAAATAAGAATCCCTTGTGTGACATAAGTGACATGTGGTCTTATCCTGACGACTTCCTATTGGGGGAGGACCCAATATGTCCCAGGATACCCCATCCCATTTTTAGGTAACCAGTTACTAGGAAGTTTTTCCTTAAATTACATCTTAATTCATCTCTTTTCAGCTTTCCATCCATCCCTCCTACCTCTACTGTTATTGCAATTGCCAGACAAAAACAATAAATATGTTCAATGAAGGGTTTTCAAACTACTAAATTGCAAAAAAACAAAAACAAAAACAAACAAAAAACCCCATAACTTTATATTAGAAAAAAAACTATAGAGCAACTCTGAATTGGTAGGAATAGATGAGAAAAAGAGGAGATATTATGTAATTATCTTTAATTGTTAAAATTATTTTGGTCTTTTAACTAGCACCAACCAAAGTAAACCATCACTCATTCCAAAATGTGAACTATAATTTCCATTGGAATACTTGTAAATGATGTTTTCAACAGTGAGATTATCAAATGAAATTCATTTGGACATAATGCAAGCAAGAGGAGTCAAGTTTAACAACTATCTTTCCCTTTTTGCTCACTTAGAACTATCTTCTTTTCCAGGCAATACATTTTGCTCCACGAACAGTTCCCAACAGAGGGGTTTTCAAGGAGCAGGGGGAGGATTTATCTAGCACCATTGAGGTCAGAAGCAATCAGTGCATACAGATATAAAAACACAAAGTGGCACTTTTCTACAGATCAGGTGGACACAGCCTGTTCATTCCCTCTGCAAAGCCAACTATGTTTGTTTATTCTGGAAAGAAGCTGATTGTTGATGTATCATAAACCAAGTAATTTTCCCTCATAGCACAGTAAAGTTACCCTGAACTTGTCCATTATCTTTCATCTCCTTCTGTTTTCTTTGGTGAGATATATTTACAGATGGTGAATATAAAGCAAGTTACATTTCAAAGAACAGTACCCACTCTTAGGTGTCTGACCTACATTTTATATCTTTTCAACTGTAGCTTGTTTTGCCAGTTAGAAACTTTCCATTGTAGATTCCTACAATTGAGTTTCTTTCAATCCTTTGCACAGACCAAGCAAAGATACTAATGACTTAAAATCATGGTTTATGCAATTCCATATAATTTAGCACATGAAACAAATTTCTTCTTCTTGTGCCCTGTGTCCAAGATTAATTTCATCCTGAAAAGGTAGTAGAATGAAAGGTGCTTTCAACCAATCAGCCAGTGACTTCTCACTATTATCCTATTTATACTGGTTCATTACTTTGTATTTAATGTGAAATTACAATGATTCGCTCATAAGTGTAGTTTCCTTGGACCTAATTAGACACTGAAGAATTATTAAACACTTGACAGGGTATTGTATATTTGATCTCAATATTGAATTCTCATTAATATTAATGCACACATATTGTGAACATAACATGTCCGTCTGATGGAGAATTTACATGACATCAGTTTTAAAGGGCTTTTGGATGCCTGTTTACTTCTAAGTATTTGGGCATATACACATTTTACATTAAATAAAGCCTTTATAATCAGACTCCAGCCTATATTTCTAAACTCATAGACCATTCATCATTCACGCTATATTCCAGCCAAATTTGTTCTACATGAAATTCCATTTTCCATCTCTGAGACCGTACCATTTCCTGAAATACTCACCCTCCTCACCTATGCTTTAAGAATCCCTGGCCTAGGGGGCAGCTAGGTGGCACAGCGGATAAAGCACTGGCCCGGCCCTGGATTCAGGAGGACCTGAGTTCAAATATGGCCTCAGACACTTAACTCTTACTAGCTATGTGACCCTGGGCAAGTCACTTAACCCTCATTGCCCTGCAAAAAAAACAAAAACAAAAACAAAAACAAAAAACCAACAACAACAACAAAAAAGAATCCCTGGCCTTCCTCAAAGTATAACTAGTCTGCTTTCTTTTCCAAGAGGTGTTTCTTGATTCTTGCACCCACACACACAATTATTCATGTTCTCTCCCCCTGAAATTTATTTGTATTTACTTGATATATATTTTATATATAGTTATGTGTATACTTGTTCTCTTTCCTCCATTAAGCTGAAAGCTTCTTGAATGCAGGCATTGTTTTATTTTGCCTTTATTTCCCCAGCACCTAGCTAGAATGTTATTGAAATAAATATTAAATTACTCTGTTGAAGTAAGGGAGAATTCCAAATGAGCACTGTAGCAAGAATCATGCAAAATGAATTCTCACAGCAACTCTGATGCTATCTAGCTTAATCTCTCTATTCCTCAATTTCCTCTTTGATAAAATGAGGGGATAGTACTGGCTGATCTCTTGAATGCTGTCCCTTACAGGTACAAAATTCTGTAAGTTAGAAGATCCCCTCCCTTTCCCCCCCACAAAGTCTTAGCTTAGAACTAAGTATTATATCACTTATATATTTACTTCAGAAGAAATATTTTACATTGAATTTATATGACTGATCTTGTGATTCTTATTTATTAAAACTGAAAATTTCTGACAAAGATGAGTAAGGTAACATAAAATAATTCATAAACATTAAGAGTATATATGGGGAGGGGCAGCTAAGTGGTGCAGTGGATAGAGCACCGGCCCTGGAGTCAGGAAGGCCTGAATTCAAATCCAGCCTCAAACACTTAACACTTACTAGTTGTGTGACCCTGGGCAAGTCAGTTAACCCCAATTGCCTCACCAAAAAAAAAAAAGGGAGAGAGAGTATATATGATAATTTGGGGAAGGAGAGAAAAAAGACAACTAGATGCATCATGGACAGAGTTGTTTATTTGATAGATAGATAGATAGATATAGAGATATGTATGTGTGTGTATACACACATAAATCTTACCTGTATATATAATATATATACACACATAACATAATGCAATGTAATATATATATAATACATATATATAATGTATAATAAAATAAATTATAGCCAATATTATAATTGTAATATATGTATATGTGAATATATACATATAATTTATATGTATATTTTTATTAAGTCATTCAGTTATGTCTGACTCTTCATGACTCTGTGGAAAATATCATACCAATGCTGTCCATGGGGTTTTCTTGGCAAAGATTCCAAAGTGGTTTGCCATTTCTTTCTCCATATGAATCTATATGTATATATACATACAAATATATATATATAGAATATATACAGCTCTATGCCTATAATGCATCTAGTTATGCAAAGATTACATATATGTAGATAATACAGATTATATACATAGAAATATAAATCATCTCTATGCATATATTTATAATCTATTCTTAATATATTATATTAACTCTATATATAGCTTATCTTCCTATCATTACACACACACACACACATATATATTTGTGGAGATTATTTATGTGTGTATATGTTTATGTGTATATAAAACCATTCTAAAGGAGAGGAGGGTGGGTATTGAAGGAAAAGATACAAGTACAGAGAGGGAAAATGAAATTTCTTGTAGAATAAATAGGTTGGTTTGGCTGGAATATAGAGTAAATGATGGGCAGCAATGTGATATCATTTTGGAAATATAGATTGGAGGTTGATTATAAGCAATATTATGTATAATGTATATATAACACATAATATTCTATATATTATAAACAATATGTAATATGTTGTATCTTATAAGCCATGTGTATGTATGTGTATACATATACACACATTATATATACACATATATGTGTGTGTAAACACACACACACACACACAGATATCAGCTATAGTTGCCATTAATTAGAAACAACTAAGAGGTCTGTTGATGAATATCTAAGTTAACTATACTATATCTGTATAAAAGAATATGACAGGACTATTACAATTATAAATATGGTAAATATGAAATATAAATAAATTTAGAATAACATATAAAGTGCTACGTCTCAAAGTAGAACCAGAAGAATATATATACTGACTTCTGGGGGAAGGGGATGGAAGAAGAAAGGACTGGGATCTGTGATTGAATTGTTCTGGAGAACTGGAATGTGGAAATCCCTTCTAGCAATGTGGATTGTCACCTTTTCTGCCACTGACAATATTTAGAGAGTTGCAGGAGATTCGGGGTGTTAAGTAACTTGTCCAAAGTCAAGTAGCTGGGATATGTCAGAGACAGTATTTGAATCCATTTCCCTCTGACTCCCAAGTCCAACTTTCCATCCATTTTGCCTTGTTGCCCCTAGCTAACAACCTGTATACAAAGCCAGTGGATACAGAAGTAGAGAAATGATTAAACCAACAAACAGAAGAGCTTACATAGGGAGTAGCTACTAAGCTAATGTGGGCATGACATATATAGCAGCTGATTTTTTTATGTGAATAGTTCTAAAGTGTATTATTTAGTTTTTCTGTTTAAAGTTAAGGGCAGAACAAATTATTTTACAATAAAATAATAAAATATTGAGTGAATCTTCATCAAGTTTAGGGAGTTAAGCATCTCTAAACCTTTTGTGTTTTATGTGCTATTATATGAGAAAGCTCAACCTTATAGTTCTAACTACTGTATCACTTGAGTAAAATACAATGGAAAAACTAGCAAAGATAGTGCTTTGTTGTACTATCTTTTACATCTGTTATAGAGAATCTCTGAGGAGGAAAAAAAAAAAAGATACCCTAACATACTCTAGCCAAGGCTTCTCCAGAGCAATGCTATGTGACTGGAATGCTTTCTGTACACTTCCTCATTTTGGCAGACAGTGTTCTATAGTGTCAGGAATACCCCTTTTCAAGTCCCACCTCTGAAAGAGATTAGTTATGTGACCTTGGGCAAGTCACCTAAACTGTTGTGGCCCCAGTCAATTCTTTATGACTGTTATTGTTGTTCAGTCATTTCAGTCCTGACTCTTCATGGCCCCTTTTGAGGTTTTCTTGACAATGATACTGAAATCGTTTTCCATTTCCTTCCCTAACTCATTCTACAAATGAGGAAACTGAGACAAACAGTGTTTAGCTACTTGCCCAGGGTCACATGGCTGAGGCTAGATTTGAACTCAAGTCTTCCTGACTCCAGGTCCCACACTCTATCCACAGCACCACCTAGATGCCCCTATATAACTATGTTATAGGTAAGTGACTAGACTGCATGCAGAGGAGTGTCCACACCTGGAGTTCCCTAAATCAATGAAATCGGATTTAATTCATGTCTCCCTATACCCCACTTCCGCCAACAAAGCCCACCCCCGAAACCAAAAACTAACAACATTTTAAAGCATAGAAATGATATAGAGTCACCATGTGTCTAGTGTAAGGAAATAGAAATGTTTAGCCAGGCTTCTAACTAGCTTCAGCAGCACCACCAGCAGGGCATAATGTCCAACTGAATGGATTTTCTAGTTTAAACATGTTTATAAGCTTCTTGGATTTATTAGATTTTGAAAAAGATTATTAGTAGAAGCAAAATAAATGTTAACTTTCTACAATCTAATATGTAATCATATACAAATGTAGCATAATAAACTGTTTTTTATTGCAATTTCATCATCTGAATGGAAATTATGGTGTTAGTACTTTGGAGAGATAGTTATATCTGCATGCAGAGAGGAAGAGTTCGCATAATGGTTTGTAAGGCATATCAAATTTATTCTGTGAGGTAGATAAAGGTCTTTTAAAGGTCTTACTCCACTTGTGGAATGAATTTCTTATCATCTATGAATTCTATGTGTAACACATTTTTTTTTCCTTAAGATGTGGTTTGTTTTCCAAGAGAAGACAGAGTGGCTAAAAAATTCCACTTCTATACAATAGAAAATCCTTTAATTAAAGACAAAATCACACCTGGCATGACTAGGAGCATTAAAAAACAATATCGTGTACATGATACAAAAGGATCATGTAGGACAATTTATCCAAATAAGGCCATACTTCACAAAAGAAATACATTATGAATACTGAAAGGTGAGCAGAATGAAAACAAAAGGCATATTTAGAAGAAAAAGATGTCTTGTTTTCTGGAACACGTTTAATAAATTGTTCATCAAAGTCTTCCTCTTCCAAACTTGTAGTTAATATTTGATCTTTTCATTGGAATTGCTTATCTCATAGTTGATCTCTCTATTTTTACATGAATACTCTAATGGATCTGTGATCTCACTGATTTATTTATTCCCTCCAAAGACAGAGTTTACAATTCATCCTTGCACCTGCTCATCCTTTTCCATTCCTATGTGTCCCTCCTCTACATTCACCATAGGAGGTCCACAAAATGTACTGATACCTTCCTTCAAAAGAACATAGCATAGTTGACTGAATTATGGGAAGCAGAGAACAAATTAATGAAATATTTTACACATATTCTATTCATTTGTTTATTCATTTATCCTGCCACATATGTTCCTCATGTGTATATATATGTATCCATACATAACAGTCTATTTCCCATCTTCATGGCTTTTTACAGAATAGCCCTCGTGTCTGGAATCATCAAGAACAGTGGGAAGACATGATTAGTACCATGGTCCACAGTTCAAAAGGGTGGCTTAGGTTGTAAGGGTATGGGATTGTAAACTCCTGAATTTGAGTGCTTCCTTTAAATTTGTTCTGAACACCTTTTAGATGTTGACCTATGACCTTGACATGAATCTCAATTTCATTTAAAACAGTGGAAAGAGAACTGGCTCTGAATTGGAATACCTAGGTTCAAATCCTGCCTCTGATGTTTAGTTGTGTGACCTTGGGCAAGTCACCTAACCTCAAGGAGCCTCAGTTCTATTCCTTGTAAGAGAGGAGTTTGGACTAGATGGCCTCTGATGTTCCTATTAGCTCTAAATCCATGATGTAGTCTAACCTCATCATTTTACACCTATTCTTTGTCCTTCATTCTCAAAGAGGACCAAGACATTGGGGGGGGGTCATATCATGACTTGCAGTGAATTGGATATGAGGGAGGGAGGGCTGTGCAAGGTCACCAACCTCACTCTCTCCTCCAGAGTCATCTGGGTCCAATGGCAAGATATACATCAGGATGACTGGAGATGTCCCTGGATGCAGTGGGAGACCTGGGACTTTTAAAGCTAAGATCTTTTACAGGTGAGGCAATGCCCATTCAGTGATTAAGGCTAAGTAAGAAATGAGGCTAAAAAATGGCCTCTTTAACCTAGTCAAAAAAAAAAAATCAGTCTGGGAGGGGAAGACCCTCAGGGTTTCTGTCCAAAAGGCCAAACAACCGCTAAATGAGGCTTGGGCTGGGACCTATTGTTGAATCAATGAGAGCCACAATTATTTGGATTTAAGGAGTTGGTCTTTAGAATCTAGGAAACTAAGAACTACTCCATAAAGCAGACTTTTTCCCTTCCCCTTCCCCTTTCCTTTCCTTTCCCCTTCCCTTCCCCTTCCTTTCTCTTCCCTTCCATTTCCCCTTTCCCTTTCTCTTTCTCGCTCCTCTTCTCACACATAGGTATTTGACATTGACTGCACCATTTAAAGCCATTAAGATTAATGTGACTTTGAAACCATGTTGTTGAGGCTTGGGATATTGACATTTAAAGGATCTTCTTAAAGACTTGGGAAACAGCTAGAAACAGATTAAGAAAACAGGAGGTTATTTACAGCAAGAAAGACTTCTATGGAACTGAAGTGGATAGAAGGTTAGATCTGGAGTCAGGGAGACCTGACTTCAAATCTGAAGCCAGGCATTCACTAGCTTTGTGATCTTATGCAAGTCTGTCTCAGTTTCCTTATCTGTAAAATGGAGATAATGGCAGGTGACTCTGGGCAAATTACTTTACCTTTATATACCTCCAGCAACTCCCTAGGATTTCTCTACTAAATCAGAGATGGGTGTGTTTGCAGGCTACATTAATGGAGATGAGTTTCCTAGGCAGATGAAATCAGGACTCTCTTGAGCATTGGTATAAGGACATTATGCTGTTTGGGAGGAGTAACACATTTGTATGGGTTAATTTATTTCCTTAAATGTTAGCAAGCCATTATCCCCAAGCAGGAAGTATAGTCTCACAGAATCAGGTAAGAGGACCATGGTACTAGTCACTTTAAAAAAAAAAAAGAGTGAATACCTAATATCAACATATTTGAGTTCAAAGGTTTACAAATGTGTCAATCATGGGATAATAATATTAGTAGCAGTCATTATAACATTAATAACTAGAATTCATATAATGTTTTAAGTTTTTCAAAGCATTTTACATGCCATCTTATTTAATCTTCCTAACAATCCTATAAGGAAGGTGATCTTAGTATCCTCTTTTTAAAGATGGTCAAACTGAGGCTAGGACAGGTTAGGTGAGGTAGATAGCCTCATTATCCCTATTTTATAGAGGAGGAAACTGAGAATAGGAAAGATTAAGGGATTTGCCCAGGATCACACAGCTAGTCAGTGACTGAGGCTAGATTCAAACTCTAGTATTCCTGACTCCTTGTCTAGCATTTTATCCACTCTATGACACCTAACTGCTGTTTGTTGTTGTTAAGTCATTTCAGTCCTCTCTGACTCTTCATGACCCCATTTGGGATTTTCTTGGCAAAGATACTGGAGTGGTTTAACATTTCCTTCCCCAGCTCACTTTATGCTTGAGGAAACTGAGGCAAACAGGGCTAAGTGATTTGCTGAGAGCCACAGTTACTAAGTATCTTAGGCCAGGTTTGAACTCAGGTCTCTGACTCCGGGCCTGATGCTCTATCCTCTATGCCATGAAACGGCCCCTGCTACAAATAAAACCTCTGAGATGCTAATGGTTAAGTAGTGTTTCTAATACCATAATAAAATTGGGATCAGTGTTTCCACTGATCTAGAACTGTAAGCTGGCTATGAAAAACATGTCACCCTCACAATCTTTATGTTTGCTTTCCCCACTTAGTTTTATTCTACAAAAATAAAAATTCTGACCTCCAAAATAAAGTGAGGAAGAATTACTTTGTGTGGCCTTCAGCTCTGATTTAGGGTTGTTTGATTTGATTGTCACTTGCCCCAGAACTTTTAGAACTTCTGTTGTGTCCTCATTATCAACAAGGTTTTTGAGCACTGGGGCTTTGCCTTATATTTTGTTCCTTAGAAATATTCTGGCCCATCAGAAATGACCATCAGGATCTTTATTTTTATGCTTTGATATGCCTCCTTGTGAAGAAAGTCTTTACTGTCTATTGCAATAAAAGACAACCTTAGATCCTTGGCATGTAAGTCAAACTTTTAACCTTAAAAATATCTTGCTCAAAATCACGGTTGACATACCCCGTCTCTAAAATTATTGGCTCCAGCTTTGTAACTTTGGTCCCAGCAGTCTCCACACTGGTGGGGTAGGGTGTTGCCACTGCCAACTCCTTTATTTGCCTCTCCAAAGAGAACCTCTGAGCCATCCCTCCTTTTTTTCCTGCAAATTCTTTATGATTTTGGTTTCATTTATGTTGTTGTTGTTCAGGCGTTTTTCATTCGTGTCTGACTGTCCGTGACCCCATTTGGGGTTTTCTTGGCAATGATACTATAGTGGTTTGCCATTTCCTTCTCCAGCTCATTTTATGAGGAAACTGAGGCAAATAAGGTGAAGTGACTTGCCCAGGGTCACACACAGCTAGTGTCTGAGGCTGGCTCTGAACTCAGGTCTTCTGACTCCAGGCTCTGCACTCTATCCACTGTGCCACCTAGCTGCCCTGATTTCATTTATAGTGATTCTGTAAATAAGGATGTTTCAGTTCTTCTAAGAGTGAATCAATTCAGTTGCTGAACAAAGAGTCATGAATCATGTGACAGAGTCATGGGTTGGAGAACCTTGATTCAAATCTTGCCTCTTACTTATTAGGTATGTGACTATGGGCAATGAATCCATAAACATTTATTAAGTGCTTACTATATTCCAGGAACTGTGCTAAGTTCTGGGGATACAAAAAGAGGTAAAAGATAGTCCCTGTCCTCAAGGATCTTACAGTCTAAAGGGAGGGAAACAACATGCAAACAAAAATGAAAAAGCAAGCTAGATACAGGATAAATAGGAAATAATTATCTGAGGGAAGGCACTGGAATTAATACGGTTGTGAAAAGTTTCCTGTAGAAGGTGGGATTTTAGTTAGGACTTACAGGAAGTCAGGGAGGTCACCAGAGTATAAGAGGAAGAGCATTCCAGGAATGACTGGGGATGTGTGGGGGCAGGGGGAAGGGGGGAGGGGGGAAGGGACAGCCTGAGATGCCTAGAGTCAAAAGATGTAGTATCCTTTTCATGGAATATCCAGGAAGACTGGAAAGGTAGGAGGAAGCTTGGTAATGAAGGGCTTTGAATCCCAGGCAGGGCATTTAGTATTTGATCCCAGAGGCCATAGGAAGTTCCTATAGTTTATTGAGTGGGGTGAGGCATGGCCCAAGTGACATGATCAGACTTGTGTTTCAGGAAAATCACTTTAGTGGATGAATGGAGGATGGATTGGAGTGGAGAGAGACTTGAGGCAGGCAGACCCATTAGCAGCTATTGTAATATTCTTTGGTGAGGTGATAAGTGTCTGCAGCAGGGTGAGGGCAGTGTCAGAGGATAGAAAGGTATGCATCTGAGATTTTATAAAGAGGAAATCAACAGGTCTTGGCAACAACTTGGATATGGGCGGTGAGAGATACTGAGGAGTTCAGGACAATTCCTAGGTTGTGAGTCTCAGGGACTGGGAGGGTGTTGTTGTCCTCTATAGTAATAGGGAAGGTGGAGACAGGGGAAAAAGAATTTAGGGGGAAAGGTAACAAGTTCTGTTTTGGACATATTTTAGGATGTCTGCTACATACACTTTGGAATGTCTGAAAGGCAATTGTTGATGTGAGATTGGAGGTCAGCAGGGACCTGAAGCAGAACGGTTAGATTTGAGAATTGTCAACATAATGATAATAATTAAATTCATTGGAGCTGATGAGATCACCATGTAAAGTGGTATAGAAGAAGAAGAAGAGAAAAGGGCCCAGGACAGATCCTGAGGGACATGGTGAGAGGGTATGATGTGAAGGAGGAACCAGCAAAGCAGACAGAGAAGGAGCGATCAGATAAGGAGGAGAATCAGGAGAGAATGGTGTCCTAAAAACCTAGAGAGAAGAGAGGATCAAGGAGGAGAGTGATCAACAGTGCCCAAGGTTGCAGGGAGATTAAAGAGAATATGAGAATTGAGAAAAGGCCCTTGAATTTGGCGACTAAGATCATTAGTGACTTTGGAGAAAGCAATTCCAGAGGAATGATAAGGTTGGAAACCAGATTGTAAGGGATTGTGAAGAGAATGAGAAGAGATAAAGTAGACACACTTATTATACAAGGCTTTTTTGAGGATTTTAGCTACAAAGGACAGAAGAGATATAAGATAATAGTGAGGATGGAAAAATCAAGCGAGAGTTTTTTCAGGATAGGGGAGACATGGACTTGTCTGTAAACAGTAGGGAATGAGCAATAGAGAGGAAGAGATTGAAAATGAGTCTTAGAGCGAGAATGGCAGAGGGAGCAATCTATTGGAGGAGATGGAATGGAATGGGACTGCTTGAAAAAGTGGAAGGATTAGTCACCTCTTTATATGAGACAAGGATGAGGGAAGAAAAGTGGCTGAAGGCCACTGCGTGGAGGAATAGCTCCTGGAAGGTGAGTGGCTGGAAGAGTGATTTGGGTATCAGCTGTGTGACCTCTCAGTATCAATTTCTTCATCTATAAAATGAAAGATGATCTGATGACCACTAAGTTCCCTTCTGGCTCTGTATCTGTTATCTTACCCCTAGAAAATGAATGAGTTACTAAGTGGAAATTATGTTATTAAGTGGTTAGTTACTGTGTTCAAAGAATTGTGCAAAGCCCTGGTGATACAAGTGGAAAAGTAGTAGACAGTCTCTGCTCTCAAAGACCTCATATTCTAATAGGGGAAGATGACACATTTAATAATAATAATAACTAACATTTGTATAGCACCTTCTATGTGCTAGGCACTGTGCCAAGCATTTTACAAACATTATTTCATTGGATCTTCACAACAAGCCTGGGAGGTAAGTGCTATTATTATCTCTCTTTTCTAGTTGAGGAAACTGAAGCAACAGAAGTTAAGCAGCTTGCCCAAAGATCACGTAGCTAATAAACATCTGAGGCCAAATTCGAACTCTTCCTAACTCTGGGCCCACTCCTCTATCTACTACAGCAGCCAGCTGCCTCATTTGTAGGATGGTTTAGCTATAGGTTGCATAGAAAGGCCCACTGGTCTGTAGGGCACTGAATGTTGTATGGCCTGGTGTTCCAGAGAATGCAGCTTCAAGGTAAATAGCAATGTCCAAGGTCAGCAGAGCATCCTGGAGGCATAGGGGTCCAAACGGCAATTGATCCAGTTTGATTGGAGTATAGAAGGGAGATAGCTGATATTCAAACACATCTTCCATGTTATTTCTTTTCTTTTCTTTCTTTTTTTTTGCAGGTCAATGAGGGTTAAGGGACTTGCCCAGGGTCACACACCTAGTAAGTGTCAAGTGTCTAAGGCCGGATTTGAACTCAGGTCCTCCTGAATCCAGGGCAGGTGCTTTATCTACTGAGCCACCTAGCTGCCCCAGTACACTGCTATTTTTAAAGTTCTTGGGTATGGGGTCCTGGGTGGCTGCCCATCAGAGATTAGGTTGGGAGGGTAGGGGCCTGGGGGAGTGAAAGGTGTCAACAGCACTGTTCCTATTGCCTCTTAGTATCTCAATTCTTTTGCTCAATTACCTTGCCTGGTGATTGGTGGTAATGCTAGGATTTGAAACACAGTTGACATTTGCAATGAGGACAGCACTTAGCTGGTCAATCAATCAACAATAATTTATTAAATGCCTGCTATGTATATATTAGGAATTGGGGTTACAAAGACAAAGAATGGGATAATCACTGTTCACAAGATGTTTAATGGGGTGCAATAGTGTTTAGGAAATAAATATAAAAAATAGTAACTACACATACAAAAACACAGGAGAGATATTCATCCCCTAACTTCCTAGAGATCAGGAAAGGCTGCATGTAGAAAGTGGGGATTCAGCAGTATCAGAAGGAAAAGAATAATGTAAGGAGGGAGTATACTCCAATCATGGGGGATGCCAATGCAAGATTATGGAGGCAGGAGATAGAGGGTTATGTGGAAGGAAAAGCAGTGGGCCAGTTTGGCTGGGTCATTGTGGGTAATAATGTATAAGGCAGCTGGAAAGATAGGTTGGGAGCCAGGTTGTGAAGACAAGTCAAATCAGTGACCATTTACTAAGCACCTACTATGTGCCAGATACAATGAGGATATGCAAAGCCATAGAGATACAAAGAACCCTCACATAGAAGTACTCTCAAAGAACTCACAGTCTAACAAGAGAGACAATACACAAATGACTATGTTCAATCAAGATATATACATTGTTGGGGCAGCTAGGTGGCATAGTGGATAAAGCACCAGCCCTGGATTCAGGAGGACCTGAGTTCAAATTCGACCTCAGACACTTGACACTTACTAGCTGTGTGACCCTGGGCAAGTCACTTAACCCCCATTGCCCTGCTCCCCCCAAAAAGATATATACATTGTTGATATTCTCAGAAGGAGAGCATGAAGATTAAGACAGATTTCTCTTTTTTTGCAAACCTCAGACTTTTGCTGAGATTTGAAAAAAGTTGAAGATGGAGGTGAGAAAGGAGAGTGTCCCAGGCATGGAGAGACAGCCAGTGAAACTAGAAGTCAAGAAAAAGAGATTGTGGCTAGACAAGTAGATCTAAAAATCATTAGCATAGAGATGATAAACACATAGAACCTTCTCCCCCACCAGCCACCATGCTCTGGCAGTTTTATCTACTCCCACCCCTGTGTTGGGGAAAAAAAAGACAAAAGCTTACTTTGGCTGGGATGGCAACACAGCAGTTCTATGCTCCATAACAGATCTCAGACAAAGGACTGAGGAATAGAAGAGCAGGAGCCAGTGTGTGTGGCACTCCACTAGACCTCTAGGAAAGGAGACTGGCATTTAGCTGGGATCAGGTCAGTCTCACAAGAAGTTACTCAAACAGAGACCATGGCCAGTGAAACATGAATCCCTCAGAGGAGGAGGAGGCTGAGAAAGCTCTGAGGTGTAGCCCCTGAGGCAGTTGCAATCAGAAGGGAGGAATAAGAAAGTAAGTCATAAGGAAATACAAGGAGAATGAAATTAGCAATGATCTCAAGAGGAAGAAAACTCAGTTAAATGCCTTGAGTTTAAGCAGATAATCCAACAATGAAGATATTAATAATGAAAGTGAATGTGGTATCTAGGTTAGTTAACTGAATTCAAACAACTATGAATAAATATTGTAATACAAAGGAAAATTAATTGACACCTAATGAGGCAGCAGATCCCATGGATTTCCAAGATAGCATGGAATTACTACAGAATATTCTTGAATCATTTAAAAGAGAGATAAGGATGTTAAAAGCAGAATTTATAGCCTGCACAGTAGAAATAATCAGCAGAATAAAAAAAAAAACAAATTTTAATCCCTGGAGGCAAATCTCATTAATTACAAAAATAGAGCAACAGACTCAAAATTCAAATACACAGAAGTAATAAAGGATAATCTGGAAAAGTGAAAGCAACAAGCAATAACTTTAAAATAAAACATGATCTCCATACAAGCAAAATTTATTGATTTGAAAGATAAGATGCACAGGGACAATTTAAGGATTATAGCTCTCCCAGAAGAACATGGTAAGTCCAAACCCATTAGCAACATAATGCAAGAAAGAAAACTGCCCGGAACTTCTGAACTCAGAAAACAAATGGCCAATGGGCAAGGTGTGATGAATAGACTGTTAAGCACTGAGGAATGAGTTTAGGTAAGTTTTTATTGTCCATATGTGGGACTTTATCCTCAAGATAAAGTAGTCTTAGGGTCAAGCAGTTTACAGCTAAAAACTGATACCTGGAGTGTGATGGAATGGCTGTCCAAATATGCTTCTTCCTTAGCAGGCACAGGTGAGACAACAACTGAAAAAAAATTGTAGGAGACCAGAGAGGGAAAACATTATATTTTATCTTGTAGTCAATAGATAGCCAACAGAGTTTGTTAAAAAAAAGGGGGGGGGGGGAAGTAATGCAGTCAAATAATATGTTTTAAAGATCGCTTTCAGTAGCTTTATGGATAGCACTTTTTTCTGGAGTTCAGGCTTAAACTGAGTGCTTTCATTTAATTTAGGTAAAATATTCGTCAAGGGTCATCATAACAAGAAATTGATTTTGGTTGTAGGGGAACTCCTGCTGTGGGAATTTCCTCTACCAATACTATTACCAATGAAGATCAGTATCTGCCCCACAACTTCCATTCCTAACAAGTTACTCAGGATACTGAGAGGTTATGTGACTTGCTTAAAGTCACACAGCCAATATGTATCAGAAGTAGACTTAGCCTAGGTCTTCCTGACTGAATTTCCTATCCATTATGCCAGAGCTGCTGGCATCTATGTATTCATCTATGTATCTACATAGCTATCTAATCATCTATCATGTATTTATATGTATCTATTGATCATCTCTATCATCTATCCATCAAAGTATCTTTCTTTATCTATCTATTGATCATGTCTATCTAATAATCCATCGTGTATCTATATGCGTCTATTGATCATATTTATCTATCATTTATCATCTATATGTGTGTATCTGTCATCTATCCATGTATGTAGCTAGTTATCTCTCATTTTTCTATATATGTATATCTGGCAATTATGATCAGAAAAGGAATGGGCTATTCATATATCAGGGATATAATGGATAGGCAGGCCAAGTATTGCATTGATATCCCACAGCATATTAAAATCTCTAGCACAAGGCCTCCAATGTATCAGGTGCTTCCTGTATAGAAGATTTATGGAAAGACATATGTATGAATTGGACAGGATAAGAAGGCATGGATAGCTGTGATCTAGATTGGTGGTGAGGGTATCTGTACTTCTAAGGTGAGAGATCCTTTGGGTCAATTCTTCAGTCAGTGAACTAGCATTTGTCCAGCCCCTACATTGTGCCAAGTACTGTACTAAGTACTGGGGATACAAAGGACGAAAAAATCATCCATACTCTCAAGTTGCTCACAGCTTTGAGGCATTAAAGTCCATATAAAGCTATGAGCGCTGGGTTCATTAGGCCACAATACACCATAATTTTATCTGAAATGATGCACCTGCTACTATTTTGATTCTTTCCAGCCCCTATATCCTCCTTGAGGGCAAGAACTGTTTTGTTTTCTTTTGATTTTCATCTAGAACAGAGCTTTGCAACAAATAAATTTCTGTTGAATTGGATTGCTTAATAAATATCGAGAGGCAACATAGCATAATAGTCAAGAAGACCTGGGTTCAAGTCCTGACTGTAACATACATACTTGGCTGTATACCCCTGACAAGCCACTTAAACTCTCAGTCCCTCCACTCAACCACCTACTCTCAGAAACACTGGTAAGGCTAGAAGTTGCAGAACTTTTGTTGATCTGAGTTGGTAGAGGGAATTCCCCCACATCAATTCTGTATTATGAAAAGATCACTAGGTCTCCTGTCAAAGGACCTAAGTTTAAATACCTCCTCTGATGCTTATTACCTATGTGACCTTGAGGAAATCACTTAATATCTCTACACCTTGCCTTTCTTTATCTATAAAAAGAGAGGACTGAACCAAATGTCCTCAGGGGTCTCTTCTAGCTCCAGATCTATGATCCTTATGAAATCACAAGTCTGGGGTGGGGGGGAGGGCAGGAAAGAATGCTTATTGAATTGAACTGAACTCTTTGATATGCCACTCAGTGTCTGTAAATAATTCTGAGGTTTGGGGTCTCTTTCAATAATATCTGTGACATATGAGATCCAGGAATGTGTCTAGGTTCCAAATGGGGCATAGCAAAACAGTGCTAACACATTTTCCTCACATAGTCAATACTATGCATAGAGAGTAACAGTCATTCTGGAACTTGGATTTCAGGGAAGAGACACATCATCGTGATGCTAAATTCTAATGGGAGCCTGACTAGGCATTCTCAGTAATGCTAGAAACCAAGAGGCACGTGGAATTTCATTCGGAGTTACATGTGCTGTGTTTTGACCTTCAGACATATGGAAAGTCATGCTTTATATTTATAAACCAAATTTATGGCTCCTGTAATAAAATTCTCTCATCCTGAATTGTCTTGCTTTCTTCCTTACCTATAAAAGAAGACAGTGATTGTGTCTTTAAAAGTCTATTCATAATGGCAAAGATAGAGATTTATTTGGAAGATGAAATTAAAGTGTCCAGCTACAGCAAGATCTTCCTTCATCTGCAACATGTTTTGCAGTCTCCTGACATGGTGGCCTGGAGAGCAGGCTCTGACCTTAGGAATTAGAAGCTCATGAGTTTATGTGGAACTGGCTGAACTACCTAGCTTTACTTGATAGAGAAACTCAGCCATGGATAGCCCAATGTTCTGAAATCCCACTGTCTATGGAACTAGCAAAGCTAAGGTCATTTGCAAAAAAAAACAAAAACAAAAAAAAAAAACCCATGTTTCTCCTTGGTTTCTTCAGTTACTTTTAAACTGCTTTTGGTGTGCTAAAGGCATCTGGTGGTCTTTACCATTCGCCTATCTGCACTATGTTCCAGACAAACTATATGATCACCATCTCCTCTACATGTCCTGTTCATGAAGCCTCATTCTTTGGATCTTGCCAGTAAGGTCCCTGGGCCTAGAATCCATCCTCGACCCATCCCCAGCTCTCTCTCTTTTTTTTTTTTGGTAAGGAAATTGGGGTTAAGTGACTTGCCCAGGGTCACACAGCTAGTAAGTATCAAGGGTCTGAAGCCAGATTTGAACTCAGGTCCACCTGAATCCAGGGCCGGTGCTCTATCCACTGCACCACCTACCTGTCCCACCCCCCATCTCTTTTTATTGGAATCCTATCTCTCCTTTGACATCCTGTGCAGGAAATCCCATTTTATGATGCTTATTTTCCTCATGTCACTTTACCTCTCAGTGGGAAAAGGAAAAGAAGTAAGCATTTATATGATGCCTTCTCTATGCCAGGTACAACACTAACATTTATTATTTCATGTGATACTCACAGCAACCCTGGAGGTATGTGTTATTATTATCCCCATTTTACAGTTGAGGAAACTGAGGCAGGAAGAGGTTAAGTGACTCTCCCAGGGTCATGCAACTAGTATGTATTTATGATCAATTTCAAACTCAGGTCTTCCTAACCCCAGCCCCAGTGCTCTATCCAGCGCACTACCAGCTGCTTCTTTACCTTATATTCCTCATTTATAAAACGAGGAAGCAGAACTACATGGCCTCAAAGGTCTTTCTAGCTCTTTACACTGGATATATAGGATACTTTGATCCTGTGAAGGAGCTTGATTTAATAGCCTCTGAGAAGAGTTATAATTCTTAAGTCTATGATCCTATGGGAATGTATATAAAATGTATTATATAAATGCCAGCTCTTATTGTGAATTAAAAATAAGACAAATTACCTGGAGTAGTCACATATTGACTTAAATTGCACATTTTGGTATAGACCAGTGATGTCAAAATCAAATGGAAATAGGGGCCACTCACACACATATTGATTTAGTTTTAAAGTGTAATGTCATCATCCATGTATATTGTATTTTTATTTATTTCATTAAATGCTTCCCAAATACATTTTAATCTGTTTGGGGCTGCACTCGGTAGTAATGCTGGCAGCATGCAGCCTGCCAAGTGTTTGATATCCCTTATATAGCAAACTGAGATCAGAGACTTTCCTGAGATCAAGTGTTGATGGGGGCGCTAAGCAGCTGAAAGATGGGACCTAGGAGAATAAGGAGCATGAGCAAATGTGGTGAAGACACAGAAGCCTAAACTCTCGATTTCATAGTTCTGACTCTGGCCAGCCTGATTTCTAGACATCAGTACTAACTGCTGGTCATATGGGTTATAAGGAAATATACACCTTTGACTGATACAAGATGTTACAGGAAGACCACTGGTCAGATGGGAAGGTGCTCTTCCCAAGTGGTGCTAGATTAGAATGGTATGTTCAACTAATACATAATGTGGCATAAGAATAATAGCTAGTATTTATATGACACTTCAACATTATTGTTATTAACAACAATAATCATTTGAAGTTAAAGTTATTATTATTTTTTAAAAATTTTTTTAGTGAGTCAATTGGGGTTAAGTGACTTGCCCAGGGTCACACAGCTAGTAAGTGTTAAGTGTCTGAGGCAGGATTTGAACTCAGGTTCTCCTGACTCCAGGGCTGGTGCTCTATCCACTGCACCACCTAGCTGCCCCAGTTAAAGTTATTATTGACCACTTGTTCTTAGCTTGGACTCCAAATAAGCCATGATGTTTTTCCCTTGCCCTTTGTCCTTTCTCCCCTCTATTAAATTTTTTCCAAAACCCATTCTTTCTGGGAATCAACCTTGTCATGTCCCAGAAAGCCCTTTGTCACTTATTTAAGAATAATAAACCAGTCATGGTACCATATACCTATAATCTCAACTATCTAGGAGGCTGATGCTAATGAATCTTCTTGAGCTTGGGAGTTCTGAGCTTCCCTAGATATGTTGAACTGAATTGAGTTTCCATTAAGATGGTGAGCCCTTGGGACCAGGGAACTACCGGATTGAGTAAGGAAGCATGAACTGGTCCAGATTGGAATAGAGCAGGTCAAAGCTCTTATGAAAATCAGTATTGGGATTGGGTCCAGGCGTAATCTTTGTATTTTCAGCCTGCTCAAAATAGGGAGACCCAATCTTTAAAAAACAAGATGGTGATGATGATGATGAATAAAATGAGGCAAACACAAAAACAAATCTTAGTTAACCATAACACAATTCATGTTATCCTTTTTATCTTTTCTCTGAAAACATTTTGTCCAAAACAGTTTAACTTACTTTGAAATTTAGACATTCTCATCTTAGTGTGATTTATTTCTCACTATAATACAAAGTAACATTCATCATCATTTACAAGTACAGGTATGTGCCCTTTTATCCCAGAATAAAAATACTCTCTCTTGAAAGTTGGAGAGTCAGAATGAACCTCAGAGGTCATCTAGCATGACCTGTTGCCCTGTAACTGAACAAGAATTCTCTCTACAACATCTCTGACAAGTGGGAATGGGGAAGAATCACAGCTCTGGCAAAAGGCCTATGAGGTCAGCTATCTGGTCCAGCTACTTCATTTTACAAGAGTAATGTGAACCCCAGAGAGGCTAAGTAATTCCTTTAATATCATGTAACTGGTTAGGTTTCCATGTAACATGGTTATCATGTAAAAAGGTCTAGGTTTCCTGATGCCCATTTTAGTCCTTTTTTCCTCTATACCATGCAAATGTTAAGGATCTTTGATTTCACCAATGTTAGAAATTTCTGATGTGAGAACTCCTTCTACCAGTGTAGATGGCCACACATCCCTAACATAGTAGGTATCAGATGACAGATAAGTTATAGGGTGTTTCCTGAGACACATAAGGGAAGTGACTTGCTCTTGGCTACACAGTAATTATTAGTGGTGGGATCTGGAGCCAAGTCTTCCTGACTCCAAACCCAAAACTCTATCCACTCTACAATATGGCCGCCATCCTTCAAATCATGCTTCCTCTGTAACTCAATGACTGTGTTATTCAATGTCAAGATAACAATTTATTTTTTTTCTCAATTTCTAGTTTAATGTAGAGTAGATGATTTCCCCGTTGCCATTTGCAGTCATTCAATGGCCAAAATAAATAATTTACACTTTTAAATTTACAAAGCATTTTCCTCTAAATTCAATGAGATAGTCAGTACATGTATTATTAACCCCATTTTATTATCAAGTAAACTAAGGCTCATTCACATGAAGGGATAACTTGTTTATGATGACAATTTAGTCATAAAGATGGAAAGTGTTAGAGTAGGAATTTGAACCCACATCTACCTGAATGCTGGTCTTGTGTGCTGACCATTCAGACTCACCAATACATACTATTCCCAGCACAAAACATAGAACTTCACTTATTGACATCGTCAATATATCCATCAACACTCCATAATTAGCATCATATTCTAAAAGGCCCATCTAGACCCTTGAAATGCTATAACGAAACTAGAGAAAGAAGTTTTTGTGTGAATGTGATTTGCAAATAGTAGACACTGAATATTTGTCTGCTGTAGCAAATTTTAAAAAGTGATTTTATTATAATATCCTCTCAGACAATAAGCATTTATTAAGCACCTACTGTGTGTCAGACACCAGACTAGATGCTAGGGACACAAAAACAAAAACTAAACGGTACTTGACATCACTGAGTTTACGTTCCTTTGGAAATATCTACATATTTTGGTAAATACAAAACATATGCACTGTAAACACAAAGTATTGGGGACATTATCCTAAGGGACATGGTTAGGAAAGGTTTCATGTAGCATGAAGCAGTGGTAGTAATAGCTTTCCAGCTCTTACTGATACAAACACATGGAGTTACAGAAGTAATTCATAATATCGGCCACTTAGGACCCTAGATATGATGTAAGATTTGGATTCAATTTTGGTTCTGCCACTTACTAGTTATATAACCTTTGGTACATCGTTTAACCTCCGTTCATTTCTTATTCCCCATTTGTAAAATAATTATAGAGATATTTAAATAAGAAGGCTCCATTTTTATTATATGTTTATTAAGCACATACCCCCACAATATGCATGTTTATATATTATATGAATGGACTACTATACCAGTAATTACAAACATTTGAAGATCACGCAAAAAGAAATTTTTAAAAGGATGAAATAATAGGGAGCCACTGCAGTTTACTGGGTTGAGGGAGCTATGTCAGCAGACTTTAGGAAAATCACTTTGACAACTGGATAGAAGATGGATTGGAGAGGAAAGAGACAAGGCAAGGAGACTAATTAGGATGTTAGCACAACAACCCAGGTAATAACTGATGAGGACCTGAACAAAAGTGGTAGCTCTGTGAGTAAAGAAGAGGGGGCAGATTTGAGTGAGATTGTTGATGGGCCACTGACTGAACATGTGGGGTGATTGAGAAAAGCAGCTGAAGATGAATAGTAAATCAAAGATCCTTAACATTTGCATGGTATAGAGGGAAAAGGAATGAAATGGGCATCAGGAAAACCTAGACCTTGTTCCATGATAACCATGTTACAGGGAAACCTAACCAGTTACATGATATTAAAGGAGTCAGCCTCTCTGGGGTTCACATCACTCTTGTAAAATAAAGGAGCTGGACCAGATACCTGAAGGTCATTGCTATTATCATCATGATTATACAGGTGAGGAAATTGAAGCAGATGGAGGTTAAATGATCTGCCCAGGGTGATACAGCTAGTAACATCCAAGACTGGATTTGAACTCAGGTCTTCCTGACTCTATGTCTAGTACTCCATCCACCAGGCCACCCAACTGCTATAATGTACTAAAATCTGTGACAAAGATTACAACTTCCAGCCCCTAAGCCTAGTCTCCCTGGGCAGACTGAGGCATATCTTTTTTTTTTTTTTTTGTGAGGCAATTGGGGTTAAGTGACTTGCCCAGGGTCACACAGCTAGTAAGTATTAAGTGTCTGAGGCTGGATTTGAACTCAGGTCCTCCTGACTTCAGGGCCAGTGCTCTATGCACTGCGCCACCTAGCTGCCCCAGACTGAGGCATATCTAAAACAGAAAAAAAAAAGGAGTGGGGAAGATGGATGTTGCTCTTATAGTTGCAGGCCACAAGCAAAGCATCTGCCCTCCAAAGGATGCCTCCTACAACCATTAAGTGATCTGGGAGGAAGGGGTGAGTATATTGGAGGTTGGAGCAAAGAATTTTCCCAGTGGTACCTGCTGAGTTGTCATTGTTGGTACCTAGAAAGTCCTTGAGCTATAACTACCCCAAGGGCCCAATACCTGATATTACCTTCTCTCATACCTCACTACCAAAACCCTCATAGTTTTCATTATTAGACAATGCCTATATTAAAGATGGGGTGTGTAGAGATAATAAGAAATAACATTAGAATCTAACACCAGGTAGATAATGTTTAGTCTTTATTTTTTCTCATATTTGTGACTATCTAAAGGCCTCTTCATTTCTTATCATTTCCCTTGTAGAAGGAGCTTTGTTTAACTGATACTGATACTGATAAATCTCATCAAACTCTGGGAACAAAGGACTATTAGCAAAAGTATGCTAAATTTTAGCAAACGTCAGAGAACTGAATTTGAGGAACATTGCACAAAATTATTTCTGGGATACATTTTCTAGGAGTGGAAGGATTTAATTGCCTTGCTTTCATTGTCAAAAAAAAAAAAAAGAAAAAAGAAAGAAAGAAAAGAAAGAAAACAATACCTACAAACCTGCATGAGGCAATGTCTACAGATAAGTTTACAATGTAGGAAAGAGGAAAGAAAAACTGGAAATATTTTCTAAAGACTTTTTTTCTTTTAATTGTGTAACCTATAGTAGTTCCAAAGAAGAAATTGTGAAGATAATATCCCTTTTTCAAACAGAAATATATATGAATTATCTGATACTTTTCCATTATTGTTTTATTTAAATCACATTCAATTTAGTGGTAGATTGCAACTAGAGCTTTGTATTTTAATTAAGTATTATTAAGTTCACATATAATGAAATTGGCAGATGCTCTCTGTTTGGGGGAGAGTGATTAGGAGTTAAAGCAACAGAGAAAAGGAATGAGGAATCAAACACAAAATGAGATATAAAAGCATCATATGACATCTATTATTAATCCATTGTTTTTCTAATACTGCACTTATAAACCAGAGTACCAGCATTAAAGCAAAACTAATATAAATGAGTGGATTCAATTCCTTTTATAAGAAATGTGGTTTGGGGGTGATTTTTTAATGAAAGAAGCTTTTAAAAAATTCTAAATATGAAATAATGCCACCTTTACAAAATTATTTCAATTTTCTGGTTTTTAAAAATCCTTTGGGTGCTGTTTTTAAAATATGGTGTCTGTTCTCTTTATTCACTTCCATTATAAAAAGGGACATATCCTCAAATGTCAGTAAAACAAAATAGAGCACTATCAATTTTTATTTAATAATGTAGATTACATTTAATTTTACTGGTAGAAATGCTATAAAAGTTGACTACATTGAGAAAGAACAGCTTCACCTTACATACTTTACATAAGTGGAATATGTAGCATAGACAATTGTATTAAAATGTTTAGGGCATTTGTTTGCAATACTGTTTATAAACTCCTCACTCCTTTCAGTAGTTAGAGGACTAGATATAAGAATGACCTTTGATTTGGGGCTGCATTTAGAATTCCTATTAACATGTGATTTGGTAGCCCATGTAGGATGTACCTATACACAAAAGCAAAATGTGTCCCCTTACAGATGAAGAGAAACAGGAGGTTTATTAGCAAGATGAGAAGTTACCATCCTGCAGTGGAAAGAGTGAAAGCTTTGGGGTCAGAAGGTTCAAATCTTGACTCTTTTTTTGTTAATACTTGTGTGATCTTAGGAAAATCACTTAAGTCAATGACAACACTGACCTCCCTGGCCCCCACTGTCTGAAGGCCAGTTGTGTCACATCTCCCTCCTCCCTCCAAAGTTCTCTTACACTGTTAAGGAGGATTGGAAGGTGTCTAGCCTCTCTGCAAATGGCTCCAGCCCCCACTGATTCCTCCAATTATAGGGGTGGGTCCCCTGTACCTCAGTTCTGTTTAAGCACTGATCATCTGGTAAAGTAGAGAGAATGCGGGACCTGGAGTCAGGAAGACTCATTTTCCCGAGTTCAAATCTAGCTTCAGACACTTACTAGCTGTGTGACCCTGGGCAAGTCAATTAATTCTGCCTCAGTTTCCTCATCTGTAAAATGATCTGGAGAAGGAAATGACAAACCACTCAAGTATCTTTGCCACGAAAATCACAAATGGGGTCATGAAGAGTCAGACATGACTCAAATGACTGAACAACAACAACAAATTAGGTGAGCTTTTACAAAGGAGTATTTACTTCAAAAGGCAGACTCACAAATATAAAGACTTAGTCCCCAACACATGAGGCTTAATTCTCTTTCCCACCTTGTATTATCTCAGTCTCTGATGAGAGAAAGGCAATTATATTTGTAGCTTAGTTTGGTTTCTATAGAGCAGAATCTTAGTTAGAAATCCAAAACTCTACTCAGCTGAAATCTCAGGCACCATGGCTTCTCAGGGCTTCCCTGCCTCACTGACAGACCCATAATGCCCGGTCTAGAATCCTGGCCATAAGGTCGCCAAAACTCAAACTCCCAGGTACATGAGGATCATTTCTGTTACCTGATACATAAGGACAAATGAATCAGAACAGAAACAAACATGCCCAGGCCTACTTCTCAGGGGTGGGGTAAAAGCTAAGGCAGTCCTTCCCTTTCATCAGTTCAATTCGTGGTTCTTTGCTGTGGGTGAACTGTATTCTTCACCCTCTGGATGAAGCAAAAAAAGAGCACCTAGTTAAAAGTGAAAGACTGAAAGGGAGTGACTGTCTCCATCTGGCCAGTTTTAAAGACTCAGCCTCTCTGGCAACACAGCTAATCAAAGGAGGCTACACCCATCCACATGGTAGGAGATTCAGAGCACCTTTGTGTTAAGTGATCTGGATATGCTCTAAAGGCCCCTTCACACAATACAGTCCAGTCAAGTTAAGAAGCATTTATTAAGGGGGCAGCTATGTGGCACAGTGGATAGAGCATTGGCCCTGGAGTCAGGAGGACCTGAGTTCAAATGTGGCCTCAGACACTTGACACTTACTAGCTGTGTGATCTTGGGCAAGTCACTTAACCCTCATTGCCCAACCAAAAGAAAAAAAGAAAAAAAAAGCATTTATTAAGCTATTACTTTGTGCCAGTCACTGTGCTAAGTGCCAGGAATTTAAATACAAAGAAAAGAAAAGCTGGCCTTTGCCTTCAAGGAGTTTACACTAATGAGGAAAAATAACACATAAAAGGGATCTGAATGGGAGGGGAATTGGGAGAAAGGCTGGAGAGGCATAAGTGGAGATGGGGGAGGAATCACAACATGACTAGCCTCAAGAGTTTTCCTTAAAATGGAGGGTCTGATTGGAACCAACCAATCAAAGGAAGGGACCTGAGAGGTGGCAAGAACTTTCGGTGTGAGAAGTCTAGGGACTTTGCAGTGAAATTCCAGGTTGAGGTATAAAAGAGAATGTTTAGAAAGTCGGAAGTGAAACTAGGAGAGGAATGAAGACATGACTGACCTGGCATTTTTCTTAAAATGGAGGTCCTGAGAGGAACTACCCAATCAGAGGAAAGAGTCCAAGCAGTGGAGAAGCCCAGTGGTAGAATGAATTTCCAGGTTGAAGAGACCTTGGTATCTCAAAGAACTAAATGACCTCCAAGGTGATCTACAACAGAAGCTGTATAGCTGGTATAGTTTTTTTCTCCTGCTTCCAGCCTGTCTTAATTACTCCCATTTTCTATTCCTTAGTGTATCTCACCATGTCCAGCCTCTTAGTCTGAGCTTGCTTTTCTAATCCTTTTCTCCTCTTCCTCCCCCTCAAAAAACAAAACAAATACTAGTATAGAATTGATATAATAATTTATATTTTAATTAAAAGTAAATTGCAATAAAGAATTAACTCTTACAGACATTTTGAAATTTTATCTTTCTATCTCTAATTGTGAAAAAAGGTCTTTTTTCCATTAAAGGAATTAAAACTATGTCAAGTAATGAGGAGCAGTTTTTTGGGGGGAGGGAGGGAGCCATATTTTTCCTTATTCCTAAAATCATAATACATTCACTGGCCCTGAAAGGAAATATACCTTCTTTGTTTTATTACACCTAGGGAAGTTGAGTCAGGATAAATATTTGAGTGTGTGTTCCCTGCCCCTCTTTGCTCACCCCTAATGTCTCCTCCTGAAGTTCCAGTTTTGTATCGCTTCTGAGTTTACTCTTCTATTTCCCACTTGAACCAATAGGTTGGGTCCCCAGAGGTGGCAGATTATTGCTCCCCTCAGGGCTCTAGGGATGATACTGTGGAACTATGGCTTCCAATATCATTGCTCAGAAACCTGCAGCCTTACATTGATGAACAAGTTGATATCAATTAGACTTTACAAAGAAATATTTATAGAGAGGGTATAGCAAGAAAAGTAATTACAAAACATTGCCCAAACCAAGAATTCAAAAGATACTGTACTCCCCCCAATCCCACCCCCCCAATTTCTGTTGCTGTTGTCTTTGCCAAGAAAACCCCAACCAGGGTCATGGAAAATCAGATATGACTGAAACAACCCAACAACAACAACAACAACAAAGATTTGCTCAAATCTGAAAGAGGAGCATTAAAATCTCCTATGATTATTATTGTTATTGTTCATCTTTTTTCTAATTCTAATTTGCTTTTATGATTTAAATTTTGTGACATCTTATTTCTGAATTTTTTGATTGAGATACCAAAATATTAATCTATCAAATCTATGGATCTCTGAAGGAGAAAAATCCCACATCTAAAACTATAAAGCATATCATAGCTGGATTTCAAAATGTCAATAACAAGCAAGAAATTTTGCAAGTAGCCAGGGAAAAAGAACTTCAGCAATAAAGGAATAGCAATTCAAACAAACCTGGATTACTCCAGAGTGAAGAAAAATCAAAGAAAAGAATGGGATGGAAGCTCAAGTTGCAACCCACAATTACACATACTGCAAAGGTGAGCCTTTTAATCAACACAAAAGATAGAATTTCAATGAGAGAGATATTTCAGCCATCACTAAGGGGGGGAAATGGAGAGGAGAATTTTTCACTTGCAAACACCTCAAATTTATAATGAAAAGATTAAATAATGAAATTAGTTCTCTTATATGTATATATTTTTCTTTAAAGAAAAAATAAGTAAAGAAATTGACCTTGGAAGTAAAAGAAAGAACAAAGAGGGAGTACAAACATATATAGGATCTAAAGGGTGAAAGAGTTGAAGGAAATTTAAAGAATCAAGAGTAAGAAAGAAAAGTTGAACTAATACTCCATGGGCTAAATTTCATGAACCCCATAAGTGAATCAATATCTTTTGTGGAGAGTATCATAGTGGGAAGTGGTGTGAATAGAACTAAGATGCCAAGGGGAGCTAGAGATGGACCCTTAGTGAGTCCACAGCTGAACAAAGAAGGCATGGTAATTTATTCGGTCTTTTGACAAGATTGAAGTTCGGAGAATAGGTTAAAAGCAATAAAGAGGGGGTTCTGGGAAGGAAGAAACAGAAGGTGAATCTCTTTCCTGAAAAAGAAAAGGTGCCCCAAAAAGTATACTTCCATGAAGCTTGGGGAGGAGGGTTATGTCTACTGTAAGAGACAGGACCAGGGTAAATGGGAATAGGAAGTGGTTGGGGAAAGAGTCTTTGAAAATACACTAAGATCAGACAAAAATAAAAGTGTAGGTAACTAGTTTTTGACCAATTTTTCCTTATGTCTTTCATCTAATTTGTCTTATGGAGGGCCAGATTGTGGCTTGTGTCCTCTGACATCCCAAGTAATTCCCTGTCCTGGCCAATTTTGTCATTTTGCTTCTTCTCCCTGGTTCCATCTCCTAACCTTTTCTGTGTCTTCCAAGAAAGAACTTGGGAAATCTCACTAAGCCTTTAAGAGGAACCCTAACCAGAGGCTTTATGAAGCCTGAGAAGTTCCCAGTTTATGTCCCCTGAGGTGGCTTTAACTATTTATTTGTTTGTTTGTTTGTTTGTTTGTTTGTTTGTTTATTTTTGTGGGGGCAATGAGGGTTAAGTGACTTGCCCAGGGTCACATAGTTAATAAGTGACAAGTGTCTGAGGATGGATTTGAACTCATGTCCTCCTGAATCCAGGGCCAGTGCTTTATCCACTGTGCCATCTAGCTGCCCCCTAGCTTCCCCCTAGCTTTAACTATTAAGTGACATCTTGTTATATTAACTCACAGCCTGACATAACAAACAGAGCACTAAATTTGGAGTTTAGGAGACCTAAGTTTAAGTACTACCTAACCAGTTGCTAACTCTGTGACCTTGAAGAAGTCACTTAATTGCACATATACATAAACATATGCACATCTATTAATATATATATGCACATATAACATGATATATATAATTTATATATAAATAAGTTTATATATAATTTATATATGAAGAAAACTAGTCAAGGTAATACAATTAATATAGATGAATAATTAATTAACTAACAAAATAAAAGTCAGACTTTAGGAAGGGAGATTATTTGGGGCTGTAGTATTCAGAAGATGAAGAATGAAGAAGGTACAAAAAAGTTGTGTCATCTGATCTGGCCTTATAACCAATAAGACCTGGGTTCAGGTTCTGTCTTTGATACATACTTGGCTATGTCACCCCTGGGCAAGTTAGTGCCAGAGGTAACAAACACTTGTATGGAACCCACAACAATTCCATGTTCTGTATATTGAACCAGATTAAAATATAAAAATTGGGAAATTTCTAATAAAATAAATAAAAATATAATGAAATATAGATAACTTTAATATGTGATTTTCTTTTTCTTTTCTTTTTTTTTTTTTTTTTAGTGAGGCAACTGGGGTTAAGTGACTTGCCCCCAGTCACACAGCTAGTAAGTGTCAAGTGCCTGAGGTCACATTTGAACTCAGGTACTCCTGACTCCAGGGCCAGTGCTCTTATCCACTGCGCCACCTAGCTGCCCCAATATGTGATTTTCTAAGTCAATACGTGGCCTGAAGAAATGCTTATATATATGGTTTAGTGGTCTATTTGCTGAGTTTGACACCACTGTTCTAGGCAACTAAGACTAGAAATTACACAGCCGGTGACAATTTTGCATTGACGGAGGGAATTTCCTAGCCAAGAGTTCCGTACAAAAAACAAAATCATGGGTTCTATGCCTAACTCTCTATAGAAATACATATTTAGGGTATATAAACTGCGCTAAGACTTTTGGGACACCCTCTATTAAAAAAAATCATTGACATAGGTTTGGTCTTTAATTTTTTTAATAGTTGATTACTGCCAATATGTTTCTGGGTAAGTATACAAGCAAAGCCAATTGCAGATTTTTCACATAACACATTCAGGAGTTTGTTTAGGAATTTTTTTTTAACAGTCTTCCTCCTCTCTTTGTTCAATTATACCTTTTTCTTTTGATGCCTTTCATTTCATTCTATCTTTATATTTTTCACTCTTTATGAACATTAAGAGAAAGAGGCTTTATGTTTCATGTCTAGTAGAATGTTTATGAAAAGAAAGCTTTATCTAACTCCCTAATAATTTGGTATAATTCTTAGGGGAAAAAAAGTTTGCTAGCATTAAGTTGTGTGGAATAATAGCAGACATGTAGCAATAAGAAAAAGTGTGGGAGAATGGGAAGAATGTTGGAATTAGGATTAAAAAAAATCTGGGGGGCAGCTAGGTGGCACAGTGGATAAAGCACTGGCCCTGTATTCAGGAGGACATGACTTCAAATCTGGCTTCAGACACTTGACACTTACTAGCTGTGTGACCCTGGACAAGTCACTTAACCCTCATTGCCCTGTCCCCCCCCCAAAAAAAAAAAATCTGGTCTAGAGTCCTCCCCTCTGACACCAGCTATGTGACCCTGAGCAAAGTGCCATCTCTCTGAGCCTCAGTATCTTAGTCTGTAAAGTGGAGCGAGTAAGAAATCCATCACCTACCTCAGAGCTGTTATGAGGCAGATGCTTTGGAAACAGCAAATGAGACATAACTATCCCCATATTCCCTGCAATGTAAAACACAGCATCATCAACAGTCAGCCCTCAATGAATACCCATCATTTAATTGATTGATGTTGTTGATGGTTATAAGCCTTTTGTCTGGGAGCTTAGTTCTCCCAACTACTCCTACTTTTCCATTGCTGCAGCAGCAATTCCCAGAGTCCTTCCCACTCCCGCACGCTATCATGATGTCCTCTTCTCTGGACCTAACCCCTTGGTGCCGCAAAACCACATTTGGCAACCGTTGCAACACCAGGCTGTGTGGATCTCCCCGTGTTCTCCAACTCCTTGGCAGCTGGACCCACTATGTTCCCTGATTGTTCTTATCCCCACACCCTCCCTTTTCAAGTTGCCTGGAAGAAAGTGGTGATATTTAACAGCACGAAGACAGTTCTTATTCAGATCAGATTCTCTCCCTGCCTCCACCACCACCACCACCCCCATCCTAGGAAGCAGGAATAATATTGGGTAGTTTATTTAGTTCAGCTTAACAGCTAGACAGTAAATGTCAGTGTTGGCCTGATGTCAGCTCCTGTGCTCAGCCATAGCTCCTCTGAAGCTTTTCCCTGAAGCGCGTATTTCATGGCCTTAGCCCACCTGCTGTCATTGCACACTGCTGGATTCCCTCGATACCGGGGAAATTGTCAGTTCCACTCTCACTTTCACATGTGGAATCAGAGCATGCAGATTAGAAGGAGTGGCACCAGGTGTGAACAAGAATTGGAAGAGCTGGTCATGAGCCTGCCACAGGGGAGTGGCTGGGGTGGTGGCTGACAGAAAGCTCCCGGTCAACAGGTCTCCAGTGGTAGGGCAGTCACATCAACTCTGTTCCCACTGGATGACTGGTGGCTAAATGGAAATTCTTGGAGTGCTGGTGATGCCACATAAGTAGCTCTGTTTCACTCTATGTGGGCAAAAGCCTGTTTTTAATAATAGGTGCCTAATAGTAAGAAAAGCCTATGAGAGAAGGAGGTGTCAGGAGACTTGGATTAAAATCCTGGATCTAACACGCTAGCTGTGTGACCCTGGGCAAGTCATCACACTTTTCTGAGGGTTTTCTTGTCTATAAGATGGAGATAATAATACCTGTATTACATACCTCATGGGGTTGTTCTGCAAAAATATGTTTTGTAAACTTGAAAGTTCTCTAATTTGTAAAAGTAAAATATTATTTGCCACTTGCCTCTTACACATACGAGCTGTATGAGCCTGGCAGGCAAGTCACTTAACTTCTCAATTTTCTAGGCATCTTTCTAAGAATATAATCTAAAGAGAAGATGCCAACCTGGATCAGTAGAGAATTTCCCTTCTGGGAGTCCTCATATCAATGAAATGCACACAGGTCCGGTCCCTACTCCTATCCCTATCATCTCATTTCAAAGATTTATCTGACACCTGCCCTCTAAGGCAGCTGCGGCACTCACTCATGTTGTTTAATGAGGAGAGCATAAGCAGAATATAAACATACATATAGCTATATGTATATGTCTATACATATACAAACACATATATGTGCATATATACACATATATATTGTTCACTTTTAAGATTCTGCTAAGTAATCTCTTTCAAGTTTGACCAGGACATCAATTAAGCCATTTCATCAAGTGTACACTGAGGTTGAGTTTATACAATGTATAACATCTGGCTTAAGGGAAAAGTAAAACCCTCTCATTTATGTAGCACTTGAAGGCTTGCAAAATGTTTCCTCATAACACCCTGTGAAGTTGTTGGATAATACAAATATCATCGTCCCCATTTTAAGGATAAATAAACTTAGGTGCCAAGAAGTCAGGGACTTTGCCTGTGCTTTCATAGCTACAGTAGAAAGCATATGAAGCAGGAATCTAACCCCAAATTTTTGACTGCATATCCAATGTTCTGTTCACTGGACCATACTGCCTTACATATAGGCATAGTTAATGGATGACTATCATCAGATAATTTCAAGGGCAAAAAGAAGAAATTCATGTCCCTCACCAACTTACTGAGGATTGAATGTCTTAAGGAAGGGTTCATAGTCTTTCATTCTACAATTATAAATAAGACTTCAAATAGAAACATGAATGAAATCAGTAACATATTGATTATGGCAGATTCCACCATGCTGGAAACACCTTGAGAATAGTCTTGTGAAAAGATTTAATCCATTGTCAAAGGGCTATCTTAATCAACAGGAGATAGTACATTATTTGATGAATTATTTGGCTATATAAAACCCATTTGCAAGGGATATGGGGGAAGGGGGAACAGGAGACTGTACCTATGATGGAAACTCTCAGTAAGGAAACCACCTCTACCAGTGCCAATTGGCAACTGTTCTACAACTCACTATCTTAACTCTCTGATGGAAATTAGAGGTTAAGTTATCTTCCCATGATCATATAGCCAGTGTATATCACTGAAACCCAGGGAACAAGTGAATGGCCCCCAGGCCAGTTTTCATCAAACTCCTTCTTCTTCTTCACTGATGGTGGCAGAGGGCCAGAAAGGAATCCGGGAATATTAAAAATCAGTGAGCTTAACTGACAATACTATAAATGGGACATCCTTGTCCAATGAAAGATCAATTAGTTGTTGGCATACTGGTGGAAAAAAGAAGGTTGCAGTTAAACTGAAGAGTAGATCAATGGGTTCTCCTTGAAGAGCTGATTTAACTTGCATCTAAATACTATTGGATTTATAGTCAGAAGCCATGGATTCAAATCCTTCTTCAAACATTCAATAGCTTTTGGTTTGTAAGCATATCACATTAGCTTTCAAAGATTGTTTTCTTATTTGAAAAATAGTATTAATCATGTCTGTGCTCTCTAACTCATGGTGTTATTGTGAAACTTAAATGAGATCATGCACATAAAACACATTGTAGAGTTTAAAATATTAAATAATTGTCAATATATTCTTATTTTTAGCTATTTTAAGAAACACCATTTCATGGAACACTTCCTTAGTTTGACTTATAGTGCTCACAGAAAGCAAAAGGGCCACCAGGACTATAATTTCAGGTCATGTGTCAGCTACTATTTTTACATTTTTTATTATTTATTTTAAACACTATTTTCTTTTAAAATTTTGAGTTCTGAATTCTCTCCCTCACTCCTACCCACTGAGAAGGCAAGCAATATGATATAAATTATACATGTGAAATCACGCAAAACTTCCATATTAGCCATATTTCCAAAAAAGCAAGAAAAAATAAAGTTAAAAAATTATACTTCAATTTGTACTCACAGTTCATCAGTTCTCTCTCTGGAGGTGGATAGCATTTTTTCATCATCAGTCCTTTGGAATTGTCTTGGATCACTGTATTAATCAGAGTAACAAAGTCTTTCACAGTTGATCATCATTACAATAATGTTGTTACTATGCACAATGACCTCCGGGTTCTTCTCACTTCACTTTATATCAGTTCATATAGGTCTTCCTATGTTTTTTTGAAACCATCCCCCTTTTCATTTCTTTTAACATAATAGTATTACATTACAATCATCTACCACAACTTGTTCAGCCATTCCCCAATTGATGAACATACCCTTCAGGTCTAATTCTTTACTACCACAGAAAGAGCTTCTATGAATATTTTGTACATATAGGCATTTTTTCCTTTTTATTTGATCTATTTGGGATCCAGACCCAGTAGTGGTATTTCTGGGTCAAAGGATATGCAGTTTTATAGCCCTTTGGGTGTAGTTCTAAATTGTTCTCCAGAATAGCTGGACCAATTCACTACTCCACAAACAATTTATTAGCATACCTATTTTTCCTCAACCCCTCTACCATGTGTCATTTCTGATAGTTGTGAGGTGGGACCTCAAAGTTGTTTTACTTTGCCTTTCTCTAATCAATAGTGATTTAGAAGATTTTTCACACATGATTAAAAATAGCTTTGATTTCTTCTGAAAACTGCCTGTATAGGGGCAGCTAGGTGGTGCAGTGGATAGAGCACCAGCCCTGGATTCAGGAGGACCTGAGTTCAAATCTGGCCTCAGACCCTTGACATTTACTAGCTGTGTGGCCCTGGGCAAGTCACTTAACCCCAATTGCCTCACCAAAAAAAAAACCAAAACAAAACAAAAAAACAAACCCCAAAATCCTTCCTATTTATATCTTTTGACCATTTATCAATTGGAGGAACGTCTCTTATTTTTATAAATTTGGCTCAGTTCAATACTAAGTATATATCTGAGAAATGGGGCCTTTATCAGACAAACTTACTTTAAAACTTTTTGATATTACTTCATTACTTTTAGCAAAATGTAGTTTCCCTGATTATCTCTTTTAATTAGGTCTATTTTTGCTTTAGCTTTGTCCAAGATCATGATTGCTACCTTTTAAAACATGATTTTGATTATTATTGCTGCCTTTTTTAGTTTAGCTGAAGTATATTAGATTATGTTCTAGCCCTTTATTTAGATTCTGTGTATATCCTGTTTTAAATGAATCTCTTTTAAATAACATATTGGATTCTGGTTTCTAATCCATTCTGTTATTTGATTCCATTTTATGGGTGAGCTCATTCAGTCACATTTACAGTTATGATTACTGTGTTTTTCTCTCCATCCCATTTTCTTTTTTCTTCTTCTCTCTTTTTATCCTGCCCCTCCTCAAAAGTATATTTTGCTTCTAACTATTGCTTCCCTTAATCAGTCTTCTTTTTTAACATCCTTACCCCTTCTCTTATTCCCTTCTCCATCTATTTCGCTATTGGATAAATTATATTTCTATACATAACTGAATGTGTGTGTTTTCTTCCCTCTTTGAACCAATTCCAATGAGAGTATTTACCTCCCTCCATTTCCCCCTTCACTGTAAAAGCTCTCCCTTGCATGCCTCTTTTATGTGAGAAGAGTTTCCCCCATTCTATTTTTCCCTTCCCTCTTCTCCCAATGCATGCCACTTTCTCACCCCTGCATTTTTTCTGGTGATCATTCCAACATAATTGGCTTGCTCCAATAGCCTCTATCTATTTAAACTCCTTTTAACTGGCCTAATAATGATAAAGTTCTTTGGAGTTACATGTATCATCTTCTCACATATGATTACTTTGTCATGTTTACTTTTTTGATGCTTCTCTTGAATCTTGTGTTTAAATGTCAAAATTTCTATTCAGCTCAGGTCTTTTCATCAGGAATGTTTGAAGTCCTCTATTTCATTAAATATCCATTTCCTACCCCTAAAGGATTATATTCAGTTTTGCTGAATAGATTATTCTTGATTATACTCCTAGCTCCTTTGCCTTCCAGAATATCATATTCCAAACTCTCTGCTCCTTTAATATGGTAACCACTAAATCTTGTATGGTCCTGATTGTGGCTCCACAATATTTTAATCGTTTCTTGGCTCCTTGAAGTATTTTCTTTTTGCTTGGGGAGGTCTGGAATTTGACTATAATATTCATGGAAGTTTTAATCTTGGGATCTCTTTCAGGGTATGATCAGTGGATTCTTTTGCTTTCTATTTAACCCTCTAGATCTAAGACATCAGGACAGTTTTCCTTGATGATTTTTAAAAAATATGATATATAGGTAATTTCTTTGATCATGACTTTGAAATAATCCAATAATTCTTTTTTGTTTGTTTGTTTTTTGTTTTTTGCAGGGCAATGGGGGTTAATTGATTTGCCCAGGGTCATACAGCTAGTAAGTGTCTAGTGTCTGAGGCTGAATTTGAACTCAGGTACTCCTGAATCCAGGGCCAGTGCTTTATCCACTGTGCCACCTAGCTGCTCCTCCAATAATTCTTAAGGTATATCTCTTTCATCTATTTTCCAGGTGAGTTGTTTTTCCAGTAGTTCACATTTTCTTCTATTTTGTCATTCTTTTGACTTTTATTGTTTCTTGATATCTCATGGAGTGATTAGCATCTATTTGTCCAATTCTAATTTTTAAGGATTATTTTTCTTTGGTGACATTTTTTATTTCTTTTTCCATTTGTCTAATTCTATTCTTGAATGAGTTATTTTCTTCAGTTAAATTTTGTGTCACTTTTAGGTCAATTCTGTTTTTTAAGGTGTTATATTTCCTTCAGTATTTTTTGTCTCTCTTTTACCAAGCTGTTAATTCTCTCCTCATAATTGTCATCCATTACTCTCATTTCTTTCCCCAATTTTTTTCTCTACCACTCTTATTTTTTCTTTAACTCTTACAGAAATTCTTGTTAGGCTTCAGTCCAATTAGCATTTTTCTTGGAGGCTTTTTAGTAGATGTTTTAACATTGTTGTCTTCTGAGCTTATGTCTTGATCTTTCCTGCCACCATGGTAGCTTTTTATGGTCAAATTCTTTGTTGTTGTTGTCGTTATTTGCTTGTTTTTCCAGACTATTTCTTGACTTTGAACTTTATGTTAAAGTTAGACTCTTTTCACCTGGGTCCAGGAAGTCTCTCTCCCAAGCTTCAAGCTATTTCATGATGCTGTTTTCAGAGCTAGTTCTGGGAGTCTGCAAGTTTTTGGTGCTTCCAAGGTGGTGTGATCCTCTAAGAGGTATGGTCCCTGTTCTCCTTGTCTGTGCTCTGGTTATTACCCAGGAAGGGTACCTGCTCCCCTGCATGCAGTGAAATGACTTCCCCAAAGTCATATAGTTAGTTAGTGATTCAGATAAGACTAAGATCCAGGTTTCCAGACTTTCAATCAAGAGACATTCTAGCCTGGCTCTTTTCAGAGAGGTTCAGTTCTATTTTCAAATACAACTTTCCCTCTGGTTAATTTACCCAGTAATATGATCAAAAGAAGCAATAATATGAAGTCTCTTCCCATTATGCCAAAATTTAAATAAATCACATTAATTATTCCCCCCCCAAAAGAATATATTAAATGCTTCTTTAAATTGTTTTGTTGTTTTAGTGGGCTATAGCCTCAGTTTCACGTTTTTTCAAGTTATTTTCAATAGAAAAATAATCACACATTTAAAAAATTTTAAGAGAAATTTGGTTAGCCAAGAAATTTTAGGGAAAGGAAGATTGATCCTATTTGAGAGCTAAGCAGTTATGTATTATGTGGCACCAGCATTTCTGTTTTATACAAAGCTCCACATTCTTACTTGTAGCTAAATTTAGGCAACATTCTATAGCTATAGCTCTTGTCTGCCTATTACACATAATTCCAACAAGATGCTGCCTTAACTTTCTCTCTTATTTGACTAAATGCCCAATTTTTAAATCTTTAGGAAGGTCATGTATTTTGGCTCTTCACAAAATACCCACATGACAATAATCTGAGCTGCTCCAAATTATAGTCTGTTGATCCTGTACTCCCTAATAGCTCCCATGGAGCAAATTATTTTATAGTGTGTTTAACTAACTACCTCACATATGGAGAAAGACCAAATGTCAAAGTTCCTCATAAAAATGCTCCTACAAAAATAATGAAGATATAGGAAACTGTGATTATAAACAAAGTAAGCAAACTTTTTGAAATTTATTCCCCCCCTTTCCAAAGGATACCCAAAGGCATAGTCATCTACATTACATATTAACAACCTGATAAACATTAATGCTAAATAAAGAGACCCTTTTAAAGTAAATATGTATGAAGCCCCAAACTTTTTTTTTATTTTTCTTGGCACTTCTACTTTGAGTATGGTTAAAAGGCACTTTAAAAAAAAATTTGTAATATATAGGCCTGGCTTTTTTTTAAGACAAACTATAAATTCTAGGTTATAAAAGTGTATAATAGAAATAGCCATTGCTATGTGAGTATAGCTGAATCAGAATGGACTGAAACATTTCTTTTGTTCAGTTTGCGGTGATTTGTTTCTGTAATCATGCTAAAAAAAAAAAATGAAAGGAGAAGCCTGAATATACCTGTGAAGAGGAATCCTTCTCTCTACAGGTTTATGTACCTGAGAAGAAATATTACTTATCCTTGCTTAAGAGTCTAACACACACACACACACACACACATACCTCCTTTGTTTCTGTGAGCCCAATTAGGTAAATAGAGTCCAATTCTGGATATCCACCAAGGAACCTTGTGTATTTTGGACAGCAATATAGAGTTTTCCAGCCAGATGCTTTGTCAGGCACCAGGGACTGTGGATAACAGTTTCCACCAGGGATTTTCCTTGTATCCCCTACACTTAGCACAGTGCCTGGCACATAGTAGGCATTTAATAAGTGGTTATTTACTGACTATTTCAGGGAGAGTGATTTTCCTCTGATCTGAGGAGATCAGGAAATAGAGTAGAATTTTCTTGGGGACATTCAATGAGTAAAAAAAAAATCGAATCCAAATGTAACTTCTTTAGTTAGCTCTCAAAAAAGGTTTTCCTGAACTAAACATATATAATATTCTCATTTTTTCCTAAATATGTTTTATGAAAACTGCTGTGATGGTAGAATATAATTATTGTTAAAGTAAATATTCAAATAATTATTTGATTAAATATTGTAGAGTTAAAATTAATACTTTTGAACTCTAGAAAAATCCATATTACAATACATTGCACATTTGTTGGGTATTCCCTCCACCAAATTATTGCCTCTATAACTTAGCAGATGGTCTTTTAGAGTTATTTAGCCAAAAAAAATTGATTAGCTTAGCTGGATTCCACTTATACAGCCTTAGTTATTTCTCCTCCTCCTTCTCCTCTTCCTCCTCCTCATTCTTCTTCTTCTTCTTCTTCCTCTTCTTCTCCTTCTCCTCCTCTTTCTTCTTCTCCTCCTCCTCTTCTTACTTCTCCTTCCTCCTCCTCTTCTTCCATCATCATCACCACCACCACTACCACCACCACCATCATCATATACTTTAAGGTTTGCAAATCCTTTTACTATATTATCTCATTTGAGCCTTACAAAAATTCTGTGAGGTACTATTTTTCCCCACTTATAGATAAGGAAATTGAGGCTGACCAAGATTATGTAACTTGTTCAGGGTCACAAAATTAGTATCTAAGGCTGGATTTTAGCCCAGTTCTTCTAGACTCCAAGTCCAAGGGTCATAACTGCCTTTAAGGGGAAGGGGGAAAGGGCCAAACATTTATTAAGCACTATGTGCCAGGTACTATGTGAAATACTTTACAAATACTATCTCTTTTGATTCTTATAACAGCCCTGGAAGGTAGATGTAGTTGCTATCCCCATTTTTCAGTGGAGAAAACTGAGGCAGATAGCTGTTAAGTGTCTAGTCCAAAGGCTTACATCTAGTAAATGTCTGAGGCTGGAGTTGAACTCATACCTTCCTGATTCTGGGGCCCAGTGCTCTATCTACTGCACCACTTACTGTTCTAGGTGCCTTCAAGAATCAGGTAACTTCTACACCACAATAAGGAATTAGACAAGAGCTTTAGTAAAAGAGAAAACTAAATATTAAAATAACATTCATTTATCTTTAAAAAAAAATCAGGAGCTATTTCTTTTTGTTGATTTGATGCAAGCTAGTAAGATGCAGCTTCTCCAATAAATAGCCAAAGATAACTGATGATTTCATAAGGTGCAACCAGAGGACTAAAATAATTTTATCAACCTCGGCCTGCATCCAGCCTTGTGATTTCTATATTCATATGTGCATGAGGTTATGCTTACTTTAGACTCATTTGTAAAACATATCTGAACTGTTCAGTACTGCCAAGTATTTAGAAATGCAGTGATCTTTGGCAAGTAAAAACCTAACTTTGCAGCCTTCTGCAGAGCTGATCAGACCAAAGGGTGACTGTTCTGCCAAAGTAACACAGATATTCAATGTCTCTCTTTTTCAAAATGGATCTCCCTATGTCACTCAGGCTGGAAGGACAAATTTCCCCCAGGTAATCCTAAGTGGTAAAAGAAGCAGTTGAAGGAGTCTCTTCCTCCTCCTCCTCCTCCTCCTTCTCCTTCTTCTTCATTTTTTGGGGTATTCTTAGTTACTAGCACAGTGCTTGGTACATAGTAAAGCTTAATAAATGCTTACTGACAGACTGACTGACTGTCTTACTGTGTGAAAGGGGTAGCAATGTATTTTGTTGGCTAAGAATTATAAAGAACAGAGGGAACATAGTCTGTTGAGTATTGCGAATGAAGCCTTATTGGATAGGAGAGTAACCATGACGGGAACCAACAAGAGGAGTAACCATTTCTGTCCTCATAGTCACTTTTGCTCAGAGCATAACTATGAAGTGACAGAGATTGTACAAGCTGGGAGTTAAGGCATTATCATCATCATCATCGGAGGTTATTGGGGTTAAGTGACTTGCCTTGGGTTACACAGTTACTAAGTGTCTGAGGCTAGATTGTAACTCAGGTCACCCTGACTCCAGGGTCAGGGCTCTATCCATTACACCACCCAGCTCCACCCCACCCCATCCCTTATTTTCTTTGAGCATTTTTGTGAGATTTTTTTACATGTAAATAAGTGTAACGATTGGAATGACACCATCTTCTGGAGACTTACTGTAGGAAAGCTCCAACATAAGGAGAGGGCCCCTGAGGGCAAGACCATGTGTCTTTTCTTTGGCATCAGGAAGTGATGTTTGCTGGTGGGAGGAAGAAGGGGGAGGTGGGCGTGCTGACTCACTCTCTTTCATGTGAACTCTGGAGGAGAGTGGAGCTAGGAATGCTCTCTCCCTTTAATAGATAGATGAATCTAGGTCTTTCTCTTTCTCTTCACCAAATTCTTATTCTCCTTAATAAATGCTTAAAAGTCTAACTCTTGCTAAAGTGTATAATTTATTGGTGACCACTCATTAGATTTTAGACAGACTAGCTAGAATTTTAGCCTTTACATAAGTAATGTTTTTGAGGTTTGCAAACCATTTGCCTCTAAAGAATGTTGGTGACCTAGCTACCCATGACTTTAGGTATTGAAGAACAAAGATTATCTGAGTGGAAATAACAAGGCAAGGAACATCACAAACCTTAAACCATGCCCACACCTTCATGCCATGAGAAAATGTTGATACAAGTATAAGCTGAGAAAAAGGACTCCATTTCCTGAATGAGAATGTGGAGTCCTAGAAGCAGGGATCTGGGTGTAACAACAGCTTCACTTTTTCCATTTGAGAAGGTCTCTTAGAAACTTTTAGCATAGATAAACTTATTTTATTATTTTTCTTAAGTAGAGGCAGATGCCTCAGTTTAGAGGAGAAAGAAAATGATGGGTATTGCTTGCAGTGGCTTGAAAGTGTTTAGGCAACACAGTACACAGTGGACCTGGAGACCTGAATTCTAATCCTGCTTCACATGCTTACTAGCTGTGTGATCCTCACAATCAGTTAACCACTGTATGCCTCAGTTTCCTCATCTGTAAAACAAAGATAATAGCACTTTCCTCCCAGGACTCTTGTGAGTATAAAATGAGATAGTGATTATAAAGTGCTTTATAATCACTAAAGTATTATGTAAATATTAAATAGCTATCTAGCTATTGTAAAAGTCGAAGTAGTAGAAAGAAGAGGAGGAAAAGAAGGAGGAAGGAAAGGAGGAGGAAGTGGAAGAGGAGGAAGAGGAGGAGGAGGAAGAGGAAGAGGAGGAGAAGGGAGGAAGGAGGAGAAGGAGAAAGAGAAGGAAAAGGAGGAGGAGGAAGAGAAGAAGAAGAAGAAGAAGAAGAAGAAGAAGAAGAAGAAGAAGAAGAAGAAGAAGAAGAAGAAACTAAAGGTGGCAAAGTATTTCCTATAATTAGACTGGCATATACAGTGATGTTTTACCCACTTTCACCTCTTAAAGTGTGTTTATATAATTTGTCCAACTTGATTCATTAGTTACCATGGTCTGGGAAAACTTGGTACTGTCCACATTTTGACAGTCCCCCTGATTGTTCAGAATATTTATGCTGGTGCCTCCTTTGGGTGTACTAAGTGGGGAAAAGATTTTAATCAAATCCACATTGGGAGTAGTGGTAGTAACCAACCATACATAATTATAACATGGAGCAATTTTTTTGTCACATTATCTTGATGTTAAATGGGTGCCAATAGTCATGATTGGTTGCACCCTCCATGACACCAAGGGGTGAGTATACCTGTAAATAGAGACAGAGACTTATCTCTAGTGCAGGTAAATGAGGAAATAATAATGTTAATTGTCGGTGTCTCCAAACTAAGGAGAAAATGATATAATTTGTAATTGTCTAAACCCATGTGACTTCCATAGGATGCCTATGTTTCCAACTTTATGTATCAATCAACTTGGTCACCAAAGGAGAATTCCCAATTTAAGTCCACAAACTAGCATTTAAAAGAATTGGGCAGTAGACACAATTAGTACTTTTTTCTGATAAAGTGGCCTATTTGAAGCACTCCCTTCTCTCACAGGATATTGCTACCTACCTAGAAATAACTTGAGGACATTCTTCTAGCTAGGAACAGAAATTGAGGGTCAGGGCCAACAAAACCAATAGCAGTACTGGATGAATTTTGAATTCCTGCTCCTGATATAATTAGTTCCTGGAACGCACCAGAGAAAACCATTTTACTACACAAACAACACATCATATACACTTATGTTTTACTTTCCATTAAGATTTCTTTTGTTTGTTGTTTGTCTGGTCAGGTTGTTTGTGTGAGAAGATGCAATATATTTGAATGGAGCACAGTTACTACATCTATGTATGTCACTAATGAAGGACTGGAATGATTCAGTTTAGTCAGACTTGGCCCTTCTAATTGAGGGTAACACCTCAACAACTGAGATAATTGGTGAATTTGTAAGGTGCCATCACTAGGCAACAAAAAAATTGTATCAATCCCTGTGTGCACCTGGATCTGGCTGGTCTGTGACTGCTATATTTATATATGCAAGTGGCTTTGCTTACCTTTCAACAGTGCATTTGTAAAGCATGCTTAAGTAGCTTGTTACACCAGAGTACCACCAAGCAATCAAACTTCCTGTGCTTCATGGGAGACACAGAGCGGTTTGCGGTCCTGGAGAGAACCGATCAAGTGCTAGGTTGCAAAAAAGTATAGCTTTGTATATTAGCATCAGAGCAAAGCTGGGATGGGCAACTGCATCACTGATGGCATGTCTCCTTCTTCTGGTTGTTTGTCCTTCATTTTTGAAGAGGACCAATGACATCATGATGTTGGGATCATGGTATAGCGTATCCAGCTGTAGCTGATCCACCCAATACAAGTTCAGAACATTCTACCACAGGCTAGGCACAAGTCGTCCATTAGAATATTTCGGATGGAGATGTCTCTGGATTGGTGCAACTCACATATCCTTTGTGCTGCTGTGATACTCCTTTGCTTGTGGAGTGCAGCTCCTTTTTTGATGCAAGCATGCCATGCTGGGCAGTCCTGTGCCAATATCTCCCATATCTCACAATTCATACTAAAATTCTTCAGGGAAACTTTGAGTGTCCTTGTACCACTTCTTCTGACCTCCATGTGAGCGTTTGCCCTGTGCAAGTTCTCCATAATTAGGTAAGCATGTGTTTGGCATTTGAACAATGTGGCCAGCCGATTGAAGGTGTAATTTCTGCAGTAGAATTTGAATGGTTGGCAGTTTAGCTTGAGATAGAACCTAAGAGTCCTGTACTTTATTTTGCCAGGTAATCTTCAAAATATTTCTAAGACTATTCAAGCGGAAATGGTTTAGTTTACTGGCATGGCACTGGTAGACTGTCCAGGTTTCATAGGCTTACAAGAGTGAAGTTAGCACAATGGCTCTGTAGACCTTCAGTTTGGTAGTCAGTCTAATTAATACCTCTTCTATCCCATGCTTTCCTTCAGATCCTGCCAAATGCTGTGCTACTTCTAACAATGCATGCATCAACCTCATCATCTATGTATGCATCTGGCAAAGCACACTGCCAAGTTAAGTGGATTTTTCTAGGGCATTTAATATTTCTCCATTTACTATGACCAGTAGTTCCACATATGAATGGTAAGGTGCACCATAGTGAAGGACCCCTGTTCTCTTAGTATCAGTTGTCTGGCTCATCCACCTTTGGTGTCTATCTTCACCCAATTTCACCTGTGACTCCAAGGAGCTGCAGCATGCACAGCAGCCACACCCCAGTAAAGCCATCTCAGTAGATGGGCTAAAGTAGGTTGAAGGTTAACAACAGGCCTCAAACTCATCAGTGACTTAGGGAGATGTCTCTATCTCAAGCATGTGAAGACTCCCTCAACAGAATGGGCAGATGAGAACAGTTTGTTCCAAGAGCCATGAAGGTGGCTGAAATAAGCACTGTGGAGTACTTAGAGCTTGGACAGACGTCAAAGATGCCAAGGACATCCACCATATCCCGGGTAGTCACCAGTAGTCTTGACTTTTACCTTGCAACTGGATTTTACCTTGCAATTGAAAGAGAGAATGAGGCTGACAACTGTGTGCGACTCTGCCTCCCTTAAATCCAGTTCACACACAAGTCATCATCCATCATCCGCTATTCTACTATTCTCCTTGTATCCTCTTTTTAGAGGTTTCTTTTGATACCAGTTCATTGTAGTGGGTAGCTTTACCTGTCATGAGTAGGGTCCCTTTCCCTTCAATCCCTTCAGTAAAGTACACTTGTTATGAATGAGGCCTCATGTGTAATGCAAGGCCCACCCCTAGCAAGAGCTATCATTGTGTGGCTCAGTGGGATTTAGAATAGACGTCTTTAGTATTTTCTCTCCTTACTCTTCTCCAAGGGAGATTTTCAATCCTTCCAAAAGGGGAAGCAAGAGGCTCTGGGTAGAGGGCACCTTTCTACCCTCCTCAGAGAGAGGAGCTACTGGGCTAGAATTATATCTATCTGCTCCCTTAAATGTTGTTAGTCTAGAAGATATGATCAGATTCATTTTAACTTCTGAGGGGCAGCTAGGTGGCACAGTGGATAGAGCGCTGGCTCTGGAGTCAGGAGTACCTGAGTTCAAATCCAGCCTCAGACACTTAACACTTACTAGCTGTGTGACCCTGGGCAAGTCACTTAACCCCAATTGCCTCACTTAAAAATAAAAAAAAACCAAACAATTTAACTTTTGATCACTCTATCTATTATTATTAGAAGGTAGGGGGATGCTAAGCTCTATATCAAAGGTTTGGCCCTTTTCCCACCAAATACCAGTTTCACAATGAACATGCATACTGAATAGTAAAGAAAATCCATTTATCCAGATTGTTAGCAAAACGGAAATAAGAAAAGGAAAACATGAGAACATATATACCAGACAATACACAGTGAAGGAATTCTCTCACTAGGAGTGAGATGACTCAACTCAGCCAAAATGGGGTCCTTAATCTCACCCAAGGGGACACTTCCCAAAATGTCTAGTGGAGTAAGTTGGAGATAGGGACACAAGAGAGACTGCTGGCTCCTCTCATGTCTTCCCAGAGTCTTTTCCTTTAGCAACCTAAAGTGGGCTTGACCTTTTTCTATCTTCCCTCTCAAAGCTGAAGCCAGAAGCCATTCAATATTTGAAGAGTCTCCAAGAAGACTTGAAGTTTGAAGAATCCTCAAAAGGGACTTAAGCCTAAAGTGTCCTGATGAGGACTTTAAAAAGCTGGAGCTCTTCTGCTTTCAATTCCATCCCACCCCTCACATAGGGCAGGACATTCATCTTCAGTAAGGATAGAGTCCCATACCAATGGTCTTTGGAACAAAGGTTATAAACTATTGTTTGAGGATCTTGGATAAATAAACCCCAGCTCTCCATGTTACCTGAGGTTCAAAAATGCAAAAGAGGTCATTCTACATCAATCCAAATTGTTTCATATTCTGTGTACGAGAAGAACCCCAGGTGATGATTTAAGAACATTCGTGGCACCTGCCATGTACTTAAGAATACTGACTTTCAATAGTTAAGGAAACACCCTGAACACCTAACTATCTACAACAATTAAATGTTGGTTTATTCATGTAGTACTTTTCTTTTAAATCTTTCAAAGCTTTTCTTTATTTATGACATCCATCATTTCTTTAGTACAATTCCATTACATTTATATACCACAGTTTGTTTAGCTATTCCCCAACCGACAAACATCCCCTCTGATTCTCAAAAAGGTCTGCTATTTCTCAAGATGCCTGGAATGTTCTCCCTCTTGATAGCTTCCTCTTATCTTCAAAGTTCAAACTGTTACTGCTTGTACCTGGAGAGTGACCCACTCTCTCACAGAAGGCTCATTTTCTCCTCCTAGAAATCATACTATGCTTCCTAAATGACCTTTCTGAGTGTTGGTTCTCCTTCATAGTAAATGAGGGACTCCTTCTCTTTGTTTTTTAATAGAAGTATTTTATTATTTTCCAGTTTCGTGTAGAGATAGTTTTCAACATTTGTTTTTATGAGATTTCCAATTTCAAATTTTTCTCCCTCCCCTCTCTCCCCCCCCTTCCCTAGACATCAGGTAATCCGAGATAGATAGATAGATAGATAGATAGATAGATAGATAGATAGATAGATAGATAGATGTATATGTATATATATAAAACATTAAACATATTTCTGCATTAGTCATGCTTTAAGAGAAAAATCAGAGCAAAAAAGGAAAAACCTCAAAAAAGAAAAACAACAGCACCAAAAACAGAAATAGTATGGTCCAATGAGCGTCCATATTCCATAGTTCCTTTTTTTTCTGGATTTGCAGAGCCTTTTTCATCATGAATCCTTTGAAAATTTCTTATCCCGTTGTATTGCTGAGAAGAATCTAGTCTATCACAGTTGATCAACACATAATGTTGATGATACTGTGTACGATGTTCTTCTGGTTCTGCTCATTTCACTCATCATCAGTTCATGCAAGTCCTTCCAGTTTTCTCTGAACTCCTCCTGCTCATTGTTTCTTATAGCACAATAGAATTCCATTACATTCATATACCACAACTTGTTCAGCCATTCCCCAGTTGATGGTCAACCCCTCAATTTCCAATTCCTTGCCACCACAAAAAGAGCAGCTATAAATAATTTTGTACATGTGGGTCCTTTTCCCTTTTCTATGGTCTCTTTGGGGTACAGACCTAGTAGTGGTACCACTGGGTCAAAGGGTATGCACAGCTTTATAGCCCTTTGGGTATAGTTCCAAATTGCTCTCCAGAATGGTTGGATCAATTCACAGCTCCACCAACAATGCATCAGTGTCCCATTTTTTCCACAGCTTCTCCAACATTTATTATTTTCCTTTTTTGTCATATTAGCCAATCTGATAGGTGTGAGGTGGTACATCAGAGTTGTTTTAATGTGCATCTCTCTAATCAACAGTGTTAGAGCATTTTTTCATATGGCAATAGATAGCTTTGATTTCTTCATCAGAAAACTGCCTGTTCATATCCTTTGACCATTTCTCATTTGGGGAATGACTTGGATTCTTATAAATTTGATTTATTTCCTGATATATTTTAGAAATGAGACCTTTGGGAGAGATACCTTTCCGTTATTCTGGTTCTCTCCCTGTGGTCACCCACAGTATTGCAATAAAACTTGGGGAACTGAAAAAAAAAAAAAAAGGAAATGAGACCTTTATCAGAAGTACTGGCCATAAAAATTGTTTCCCGGCTTTCTGCCTCCCTTCTAATTTGGGATGCATTGCTTCTGTTTGTACAAAAATTTTTAATTTAATGTAATTAAAATCATCCATTTTGCATTTCATAATATTCTCTATCTCTTGTTTGGTCATAAACTGTTCTCTTTTCCAAAGATCTGTAAGGTAGACTATTCCTTCCTCTCCTAATTTACCTATGGTATCACCTTTTATGTCTAAATCATGTACCCATTTTGACCTTATTTTAGTATAAGGTGTAAGATGTTGGTCTATGCCTAATTTCTGCCATACTATCTTCCAGTTTTCCCAGCAGTTTTTGTCAAATACTGAATTCCTAACCCAGAAGCTGGAGTTTTGGGGTTTATCAAACAGTCCATTACTAAAGTCATTTACTACTGTGTCTCCTGTGCCTAGCCTATTCCATTGATCCTCCACTCTATTTCTTAGCCAGTACCAAATAGTTTTGATGACTGCTGCTTTATAGTAGAGTTTCAGATTTGGTACAGCTAACCTACCTTCCTGTGCATTTTTTTCATTATTTTCCTTGATATTCTTGACATTTTGTTTTTCCAGATGGATTTTGTTATTATTTTTTCTAGCTCTATAAAATAATTTTAGGTAGTCTGATTGGTATGGCACTGAATAAGTAAATTAATTTAGGTAGAATTGTCATTTTTACTATATTAGCTCAGCCTATCCATGAGCAATTGATATTTTCCAATTATTTAGATCTGATTTGATTTGTGTGAAAAGTGTTTTATAATTGTGTTCATAGAGTTCCTGGGTTTGTCTTGTGTGATGTTTAAAATCTAAATTGTGGTGGCCTTAAATTAGAAGCTTCAGCACCAGTCTTTGGGCATTAAACATTTATTAAAGCATACAGGTATTTACAAGGAGTTCAGAAAGTTAAGAAAAAGCCTATCTAGCATAGAGTTCCAGTCTGGTTTTAAGTGACTTACCCAGGGTCACACAGCTAGTAAGTGTCAAGTGTCTGAGGCCAGATTTTAACTCAGGTCCTCCTGACTCCAGGGCTGGTGCTTTATCCACTGCGCCACCTAGCTGCCTTGAACAATACCTTCTTAAGGGCTAGCCAGGTATGATTACAATCTAGTTAACCTGAAGTAGGTTAATCAGCAGTCAATCACTCTCACTTAATTCAATCAGTTTACATTAATCTTCATGTGGGTCTTTGAGTATCTGCTAAATCCCATTATTTTATCACACTTGGCAAGTAGACTCCCAAGTATTTTATATTGTCTACCATTACTTTAAATGGAATTTCTCTTTCTATCTCTTGCTGCTGGACTTTGTTAGTCATGTATAGAAATGCTGATGATTTATGTGGATTTATTTTATATCCTGCTATTTTGCTAAAGTTTTAAATTGTTTCAAGTCATTTTTGAGTTGATTCTCTAGTATTCTCTAAGTATACCATCATATCATCTGCAAAGAGTGATAGTTTTGTTTCCTCCTTGCCTATTCTTCATGTAGTGCTTTTCAAGGAACTGTGATATGAAGCAGAAAACTTGGAGTAACTCCTGAAGAAATCTTTAAAAAGAATGATACCGGAAAAAAAATGCTTACTGGGTTGCTTTTTTAAAGAAATAATTTTATTCAAATCTTTGGTTTTAAATTAATTTTTCAACATTCCTCCTCCCTGCCAGAGAGCCATTCATTTCACCAAAGAATATGAAAAAGAGAGGAAAAAGTTTAATAAAATTAATGAACACATTAAAAAAGGTCTGGCGTATTCAGAGTTCTAAATCCATAGTTCCCTACTTCCACAAAAACATAGAAAGATGTACGTTCTCATATATCTTCTTTGGAGGAATATTTGAACATTATAATTTCAAAATATTCAGTTTCAGTTATTTTGTCTTTGTTGTTTTTTCCATTTATATTGGTGTAGTCATTATGTATATAACTTTCCTGGTTGTCCTTACCATATTCATTATTGGTTCATATCTTTCTCTGTATTCCTCATATTCATGATTTCTTCCAGAATAGAAATATTTCTTTACATACATGTACTGCAACTTGTTCAGTGATTTCCCAACTGATGGTCATCTACATTGTTTCTAGTGTTTTTGTTACTATAAAAACGGACATAAATATTTTGATTGATATGGAGCCTTATTTTTTTTAATCATTGATCTCCTTGGTGTATATGCCTAGCAGGGGTATCTCTGGGTCATATGTGAGCTGTGAGTCACATAAATCTAAATTGCTTTACAGAATTATTGGAACAATTCAAACATTTGCTCCGACAATTTGCTTACCCCACCTTGTTTCTGCTCTTCTGCGTGGTTTCCTCTCCACAGACCAAGATGCTCCAACACTGGGCATCCCCTGGTGTTTCCTTTTGCCAATTTTCCTGCCTCCTTTTCTGTGTTGTTTCCTCCTTTAGACTATAAGATCCTTGAAGTCAGGGACTGTTATTTCATTGGATCCACAGCTATTGGCACAGTGGCATATTGTAGGGGATTAATAAATGTCTATTAGGTTGGATTGATCTATTATTATATTATCATAATGCACTATTGTGCATTGGTATTGTCACCTTTCCACAACCTCTCCAACATGGATGACTCCCATTTTTTGTCATTATTAATTTTCTAGGTATGAGGTGAAACTTCAGGATTGTTTTGATTTATCTCTTATTAGTAGTAGTTTTTAGGAATCTTTTATATGTTTATTTTGATTCATAATTCTTTTTAATTATTTATTCATATTCTTTGACTTTCTATTTATCTATTTTTATGCATTTCTGTTAGTTCCTGCCATCTCAGTGAAAGATACTTGATGTGGTTCTTTTCTAATTGTTTTATGGTATGACCTTTAATATTCATATCACATAGACATTTTAATTTTTTGTGGTATACAGTATAAGATGAGGAGTCTATACCAACTTCTGTCATACTGTTTTCTAGTTTTCCAAGTAATTCTTGTAATATGGGGTGTTCTTTCTATGTTTTCTCATTTATCATATACTAGGTTTTTATGTTCAAATATTTCTGATTATTCCTTATTAAGTCTGTTCTACTACTACATTTCTATTTTTTAAAACAAAATCAAATAGTTTTTATCATTGGTGCCTTACTAATGTGTTTATTAGGAAAAATTCCAGTATTTCCCCTTTGCATATAATGCTATCTCTTGTTTTTAGGTAAATATGTTTTATCGTACATAAAAAAGGTTCTTCTATGTCTGTCTATAACACTAAATAAGTGTTGTACTTGATCAAATGATTTTTCTGCATTTATTGATATAACCATTTGGTTTTTTGTAGTTTTTGTTTTTAATAGGATAAATCATGCCCCTTTCCCTTTTCTTTCCCTCTTGCTCCATGCTCTTATCCCCAGGCCATCCAAGAACTCATCTGTCCACACAGTTGACAAAAAGGCCCACCACCACCACTATGTGCTCCCTCCCCCCTTGATTTCCCCTTCACCCCCTTTCCCAGTCAGAGCTTCTCACATTTCATCTGTTTACACAGCTTGGATAAGGTGGAAGTCACCACCTCTATTCCTTCCAGTGAGGTTGGACAATCACCAGGCCTTACAATCTACTTTGGTCTTATCTTCTGGTCAGAATTGCCTCCTAGGATTCTGAAGCCTAACCACTTGTCCGGCCTCTAGGATCCTGAGATAATCGTCTGACGAGCAGATGCAGCCCAAGGACCTTTGAGCCTTGTCATCTGCCCCTTCTTCAGCATCCTTAGGACTTCTACCCTCTTCTATATGATCTTCAATTAAGCTTCTTTTTACATGTTGTCTTCCCCAGTTAGAATGTGAGTTCTTAGAGAGTAAGGACTGTCTAGCTTTTTCTACTTGTATCTTCAACACTTAACATGGTTCTTGGCACATAGTAAGGGCTTAAGAAATGCTTTTTTTTTCATTCATTTATGCATCCCTTGTATAAGTCCAATTCGATCATAGTGGATGTGTTTTTAATTTAATTTCTTAAATTGCTATAGCCATGTGGTTAAAACTTTATATCAACATCCATTAAAGGTATAAATGAATTATTTTTCCTTTGTTTTATCTTTTCCTGGTTTAGGAATTAACACTGTATTTGCCCCATAAAAGAACTGGCTGAATGTTTTCTTTTTTAATTTTAAAACCAATTTGTGTAGCACATACATTGACTGTTTAAAATTTTGATAGAATTTTCCTGTAAATATGCTTGGATCAGATTTTCCCCCTTTAGAACTAGTTCTATTTCTTTTACTGTTTTTCCCTTGTCATTCCATTTTCTTTTTTGAAATTCAATTATTTAAGATCTCTCTTTGGTGTTCTGTTAATCTAAATATTTTTATATTTTTGTAGAAAAATCTTTATTTCTAAATTATCTGTTGGCATATTGCTATATGTAGTAGGTTCTTATGATTACTTTTATGTCTTTGCTATTGAGATTTTTCCTTGTTCATTTTTCACTTTTTAAATTTTATTTTCCTCCCTCTCTTTTTAATCAAGTTTGCTTGAGGTTTGTCAATTGTTTCTGTCTTTTCAAAAAATAACTTTTAGTTTTGTCAGTCCCCTAGGCTTTTTATTTTCCAGTGTATCTGTATCTCTAATTTTCAAGATTTCTTCCTTTGTGCTTAAGGCTTTTTTTTACTTTCTAATTTTTATTATTGCATGTTCAGTTTACTAATATTCTCTGTGTTTATTTTATTTATATCTGTTCTTTGCATTTTTTTAATCAGAAGACTATTTGAACTGTATCAGACATTTTGACATTTTGTCTCATCATTATCATTGTCTTACAAAACTATTAATTAGTACTATGACGTGTTCTTTAGCTCACTCAACCTTCAGGATGTCATTATTAATACTCCACTTTGTTCTGTGTCTTTTGTTTGTGCTCCTAATATTGTTTAATAGTTTTATTTTATTATGGTCTATTAAGGGTGTGCTTGGTATTTGTGCTTCTGCGAATCTTGTTTTTAATTTTCTGTGTACTAGTACATGGTCTGTTTTTGTAAAGGTACTATGTGGTTCTGAAAAAATATATATTTTTAATATTCCCATTTACAACACCATAAATAATTTACTCTAAATTCTGAAATTGTTTTGTGCTATACTTTAAAAAATTTTTCTTTCTCCTAGATTTGTCCAACTTTAGGAGAGGAATAATAAAGTCTACTATTATTGTTTTGCTTTCTATGTCTTTTTATAATTTATTTTTTCCTTTACAAATTTAGATATTATGCTATTTGCCATCTATATGATTAGTATTTATCTAATTTCATTGTCTATGGCTCCTTTAAACTTAATATAATTTCCTTGTTTTTATCTATTGATATTGTAAATATTTGTTTCTTTGTTTGATGACATATTTGAACCTCTTGCCTTTTTGGATTCACTTGATAAATAGAAAATTTTATTCTAGCTTCTCATTTTTATTTTTCCCTTCCTATCCCTTCTCTTTCCCTTCCTTTCTCTTACCTTTCTTCCCCTTCCCCTTGGCACCCCACCCATGCCTTCTCTTGTCCATGTTCTCCCATCACTCCTCTGGGTTTCTACCCACCATGCTGGAGACCTTCCTCTAGGTCAATGATTCTTAATCTGAGGTACACAGTCTGTGTATCTTGGTAGTCTACCAAGGGGTTTGTGGATAGATGTCAGGGGATCTGTAAAAACTTGGATGGTAAAAATACATTTCTCTTTCAACATAATTGGTTTATGTGGTTATTTTATACCTTTAAAAATATTATCCTAAGCAGTCCATATACTGACAAAGGGATCCATGATACAAAAAGAGGTTAAAGAAACCTGATTTGGATCTTTCAAAAATGAATAGATACTAATGGAATAATATTGTTGAGAAGCACTGAGAGTTTTTTGAAGAGCTCTAACTAACATTAGGGAAATAGTTTCAAATTTAATTTCTTCTCAGAATGGAAATCTTTTGGCAGGGGGGCAAGAGGAAGAAAAGACATCTTGAAACACTAAATTTTTTTAGCACTTCAAGATCCTACAAAACCTGTTGAAAGATCATTGGAAATTTCTCACATGTGGCCAGTGTAAAGATCATCCCAAAAAAGGAGGACAAGGAGAATGGAGCTCTATAATCTGGTGGGATACATAACATTTCTCCCTTATTTTCATTGTCCTAATTATGTTTCACATTATAAAGTTAATGTTGCAAAAAATCATTTTAAAAATCATAAAAAGCAGTCAGTCTAGTGCAGAATCCAGTTAAAACTTTAAAATTAAAATTAAAAAACACATTCTTTATTAGTGGTATAGCCCATTTTAGGAAGTTGTAGTATACAAATTTGAGCTTTTTTTAAATGTGGTTGACCATTTAATTGTGTAGTAGCAGTTTGAGTTGGTTTTGTAATTACATGGTTATACTCTTTTAAAGATGGAAGTTCAGAGAGTATTTTTTTTACGTAATTGTGCCATGTGTTGAGTAAATTTATGAATACTAAATATCCAGGTAGTGTTTTGCAAATAATCTCTAACAAGTGCCCATATGAAATCTTAAATATTTCACATGGACACTTGATTTATTCCTTATCTTTCTTTTCTACCTGTACTATGTGTTCAATGGACTTTGGACTGGAAATGCATTGATATAGAAACTGTAATTTTAAAGTGTACATATAACATGCCCTATGTTTTTTTTAAAAACTTTCCAGCAAATCATCTTTTTTCCCAAAAAAATATAAGGTATTTCAATATGAAAACAATCTACAGTTATCCCTTCTACATCATGGGGGTATGGGGTGCAGCACCTCTAGATCTGGAAAGCCTTTGTAAAAATGTTTGGCTCTCCCTTTGTACCAGAGAAGAAGTCTGAATTATTTTGGTATCAAAAGATAAAATATGTTGATATTATACAATACTATACATAAATTTATGCATTTCTGAGTTTCTAAACTTTTTCTGTGTTGTCTGCTGGTCTTCATTGCCATCTGCAGCTTCTGCAAAACTCCCCCAAAATTCCCATTTAATTTCTTATGCTGACCCACAACATATTGAAACTGTGATGGGGAAATTCACACTGTGGATGGAATACCTGTATAAGTTATCACCAACAGAATTGTAGGGTGAGGCCTGTCTTACTTTTATATGTGTGTGCAGTTTTTATCCTTTAGGTGGCTTAGGGTAGCTAGGTGGCACATTAGATAGAGTGCTGGGCCTGGAGTTAGGAAGACTTATCCTGGTGAGTTAAAACATGGTCTCAGTTACTTACTAGCTGCGTGACTTTAGGCCAATCACTGAACACTGTCTCAGTTTCCTCATCTTTAAAAATGATCTGGAGAAAGAAATGGCAAACCACTTCAGTATCTTTGTCAAGAAAATGGGGTCACAAAGAGTCAAACACAACTAAAAAAATGACTTAATAAATGATTCTTCATGAATTTTTCTGGGTAGTACATTCTTGGTTATAATCCCAGTTCCTTTGCCCTCTGGAATATCATATTCCAAGCCCTCCAATCCTTTAATGTTAAAGCTGCCAGGTCCTGTGTAATTCTGATTGTTGTTCTTTGATGTTTAAATTGTTTCTTTCTGGCTGCTTGCAGTTTTTTCTCCTTTACTTGATAGTTCTGGAGTTTACAATATGCCTTGAAGTTTTCCTTTTGGGGTCTCTTTCAGGAGGCGATCAGTGGATCCTTTTAATGACTAATTTTTCCTCTGGTTGTAAGACATTGGGTCAGTTCTTTTTGATAATGTCCTGAAATATGCTATCTAGGCTCTTCTTTTGATCATGGTCTTCAGGTAGTACAATTTTTCTTATATTATTCCTCCTGGATCTATTTTCCAGGTCTCTTGTTTTTCTGAAAAGGTATTTTATGTTTTCTTCTACTTTTATATTCTTGATTCTGCTTTTTTTCTTCTTTTTGTCTCATTGAGTCATTAGCTTCTATCTGCTCAATTCTGATTCTTAAGAAATTATTTTCCTGTCAGCTTTCTCACCTCCTTTTCCAATTTTCTAATTGTATTTTTTAAGGCATTATTTTCTTTTTTGAAGGTATTGACTTTCTCTTGCATAACTCTCATTTCTTTTCTCAATTTTCCTTCCACCTCTCTTATTTGGTTTATAATATTCTTTTTAGCTCTTCCAGGAGGGCTTTTTGGTCTCGAGACCAATTCTTCTTCCTCTTTAAGACTTCACATGTAGATATTTTATCATTATTGTCTTCCTCTGAGTTTATGTTTTGATCCTCACTGTCACTACAGTAATTGTCAATGGCGAAGGTTCTTTTTTGTTTCTTATTCATATTTTAATTTTTATTTTACCCTCTTTTGTGCCTTTCAAGGTTGAGTTCTGCTCCTAGGGTACAGCATGCACTGTCCAAAGCTTCTTTTGTTATAGGCTGGGGACTATGTCACCAGCTTTCTGCTCTGAGGTATCAACAGCTTGCAGCTTGCTCCCTGCATTGGAGTGGCCCAGCCTAGTTAGATCTTTTGAGTAGTTGATACCACAGTTTGCAGATTGCCTTCTGAGTTGAGGCTGGAGGCCACTAGCTGGCTAAGCTATGACCATGGGTCCTCAGCTTCTGATCTGTACTGTGACTAAGAGACTTTTGCTGGCTTGCCCAGATACCATCTGCACTGAGCTGTGCCCCCCTTTTACCCAGATGAAACAGACCTTTCCTGAAGGTCTTCTAGGTTATCTCAAGTTGGAAGATTGTTTCACTCTGTTTTGGGGTTTTGTTATTTTTTTTTTTTGCAGGTTTCAAACTCCAGAATCTGATGAGAGGATTAATTTAACTTTATTTCTGAGGGAAATTTGGGAGAGCTCAGGCAGATTCCTGGTTTCATTCCACCATCTTAGCTCTGCCAAGAACTTAGATATTTAACTCATCTAATTTGGGTTGAAAGACACTGACATTGAGTTTATAGAATAATTTATTCATCATTAAATCATAAGGGACATTAGAAATGATCTAGTCTAATTTCATTGCTTTATAGGTGAAGAAACTGAAGGATGGAAAAAACAAACTCCATAGAATACATAGATATGTTTGTGTATTTTAAAAGTGTTTTGTTTTCCTCCTTCTCAAAATATGATATCTAGGCTGGTGCTCACAAACATCCTGCTCTAAATATTTCGATGAAAATAAGCAGAAAGGGGGATTGTTGTTGTTGTTGTTGTCTGGTTTGGGGGGGCGGGGTTTGTCTCAAGGATACCTTAATTATTATCCATCTCTCTCTCTCCCTCTCTCTCTCTCTCTCTCTCTCTCTTATATATATATATATATATCAGACAAAATGGACCCAGACAGGAACAGATTTAAGTTTCTAGTCTAAACTTTATTCCAAGCAAGAAAAGGAAAATAGAACATGAAGTAAAGGAGAGACAAGTATGTATAATCCAGAAGAAACAGGGAGTCAGACAGAGCCAGACACCAAAAGACACACTAAGGAGGGGAAAGTAGAGATAGAGATAGAGAGGACAATACAGAGAGGACAGAAGAAAAAGATGCAAAATGGGAGACAGAGATGTGGAGCAAGAGATACTATAAAAGGCAAAACCCATCTCTGGGCACCACCACTTCCAAATTCTCTAATAGAAAATTTTATATGAGCTACTATGTACCTCTTTTGGTTATTATCTTCAGTAGATGTTTTATGATTTTTTAAAGAATTATTTTCCTGTGTTGTATAATGTAGAACATTTTCTTTAAGATGCAATCTTCCTTTTTCATGCTCAATTCTTCATTTTCTGGGTCCTTCTGAATTATGTCACCATCATCTTTGCCCATAATGTCAAATTATATAAAATCTACTCAGCCAAGATGGAAATATGTTCATAGGGATAAATACATGTCATGAAGCTCATAAGCAATGGTACATTGTTTCCAAACGATACTAACAAGATCCACTTTTTAAAGAGGGTTACTGGCATCAAGTGAATGGGTTCCACATTTTGAGCAGGCAAGTTTGTTTTCACAAACTTAGTCTTAAGAAATTAAACTGCCTATTATCTTAGATGAAAGAAGGAAATTGTCAAAGATGAATGAGGTGTTATGTTGTGCTCTGTTAAACCTGTGTACTCAACAAATTATGGGGAGGCACATTTGGGCTCAAACGTGCTTTGAGAAAGAACTCCAAGTGTTCTTTGGTACTGAGGCTGATAAATTACTAAGCAAGCTAATTGTGTACAGTATATGCAAAGTCATTGATGATTCCCACTTGATGAGTCCAAATAATGAGATAATGTGTATTCCAGAAGTGCAGTACTTTCTAAAGATGCAAGTTAAATATAGATCTATAGCTGCATATAAATACATTAATATTGATATATACACACATATATGTATGTATGTGTGTATTTACATAAATACTTATAGAAACAAATATTTTTTTATTTCTGCATTTATAGGGATAAGAAGAAATAAAAGTGAATGTTAGTTAAAAGCATGACAAACATTCTGGAACAAACCCTCATCTTAATCCTACATAGAAATTTCTTCTGATAAAACTGTAAACCTTACACTCTATGTATTCATAGTCATTTTTGAAACAAGAAAAATCACCTTATGACTGATTATTGTCTTCAGTCTTCTATTTGGCAAACTTTTTCCTCCCAGAGCCAGCCCATAAATATTTGTTTTAGCTGCAATAATAATTTTCTTTCCTTCCTTCCTTCCTTCCTTCCTTCCTTCCTTCCTTCCTTCCTTCCTTCCTTCCTTCCTTCCTTCCTTCCTTCCTTCCTTCCTTCCTTCCTTCCTTCCTTCCTTCCTTCCTTCCTTCCTCTCTTTCCTTTCTTTTCTTCTTCCCTTCCTCATATAAAGCAATATTTCCATGAGTCTAGGTGGTGACACACATTTTTTTTAAAAATCATATAGATTTGATATAGTAAGGGAAAGGATTGCCTTTTTTATGTGAATCACATTTTTAAAAAATATATTGATATTATGAAAACACAGGGGAATGCTTCAGGGTTAAAGGTCATTTGATATCCCTAAGGTTCTCAGATATGTCCAGTGCAAAATAAGTATAAAAAGTGACTTTGAATAACTCCCCAAAAGTAGTTTCTTTATTTTTATTCCCCTGTAAACCTTTAAAGAAAGCCTTAAACGGAGCTTATAAGAAGAGACTTGATTTAGAATCTCTTTTGAAAGTCTGTCCACCTTTCTTTGTTTCTTTATTATCATTTTCAAGTATTTATAAGCCCTAGAGAGGAAACACAGACCTGTGCAGTAAGGGTTAACATTTTCTTCAGTAGAAAAGTATATATTTAATATGCAAGTATATTTGATGTTCATTGACAGAGTCACAATAGGAATGATCTTGCTTTATGTACCAGTTACAAGGTTTAATATCATTATACTGCATGCAATATTAGTTTTTATTAGTCGCCATTAACAAGATGCTTTCTACTTGAATTCTCATTTACTTGTTCAATGCAAAAATTATCTTTGTAAAAGAGAAAAACACATCTTCAAGTGTCAGCTATATTAAATTAAAGAACTGTTTACCCTTCCTAAGAAAAGCATATGTATCT